>NC_133897.1:19718718-20043854 GCF_964199755.1 Larus michahellis
GGAACGTTTCCATTTACCTTCTCTAGAAAGAGAGATGATTTGCCATGAAGAAAAAAAATGGAACTACTTCACAGAAACAGAAAAGAAGGATAACTGGTTTTCTACATCTAACCTCATCCTGCAGTTCCTCTCCCTAAGACATATTATCGTCAGTGGTTCAATTTTTGCATCGAATATCTCAATTCCATTGCTAAGGCTATTCAAATAATAAAGTCAAAACAAAGGTATGTGAGTTATATGTTAAGTTATGGCTTCAAGGACATTTTTGCTTATCTGCAGTTTTCAGCTAATAGACTGTTGATATCTACTTAATACCAATAATAATTTGTATTAAAAGAAAAAAAAAAGAGAGACACACCATTAAGTTCTGCACTGGACCGATGTCCCTTGCAAGTAGTTAATGAAAGAGAGTGGAAGATAGGGATGATATAGCTCTTGACACTGTAAATCCTAAGTCCCTCACTCTGTCCGCCCTTAGTGCAAGCTATGTGGATTGAAACAGCAGCTGGATAATGCTGTAAAGACAGCTCAAATACATCCATCCCATGCTGCTGGACAGGATTTGCAGAGAATAGGCACCCTTCACGTACAACTATGCCGAGGACAATTCAGGTCAATGTCTTTTTTTACTTACTTGCAAGAGAATGTCTTCTAGTTTTACCCTGCTGTGATTAGAAGATACGCAACCTTCAGCTTTGCTCTCAGCATCCATCATTTGCAGCTAATGTTTTCAGCCTGTGTAAGCAGCCTATGCACCACTGATTCTTTTGAATCACGATGCCTTAGTTAAAGATCATTTTGGAAAGTGAGACTTGGACTCTTTAGACTTGGGCAATTCACAACATTTTACTTTTTTTTCCTCACTTATCTCAGAGAGTTATGTTAAAAGATATGCAAAGCATCCGTTCTCTTTCACAAACAGGAGAGGCATCTTCTGTTTGATAAGCCAGAACTTATCAGCCATCTTATCTCAGATCTGCTATTTATACTGCCCTTCTGCAAATGTGTTATCACTGCCCTGCACACTGTTCTAAGGCATTTTCCACAAAACCTACAGATTTCCACATCTGAAATGAGCACACCCCAGATCAAATTTATACAGAAGCTGGAACTCAGTATTCACTTTGGATGGCTGTGTGTGGGAGTGTGTGCATGTATGTGTATTTGTGTGGGCGTATCGGCATTCATTTCGTAAATTTTGTTCCCGCTGTAAAAATGACTCGTATGGCGGTTTATTTTAATACCAAATTGCAAGGTTAGTTCATTTTACAAGATGGCAGTTTAACACATCCGGAGAAGGAGGGAGAATAGATTTTTCCTAAGATCTGCAGTGTCTGTGATGCTCTGTAACAAACAGAGCGGAACAAAATTCTGGTGACCATTTTGATGAAAAAGTGAATGTGCTCAGTGAGCCAACAAGAAGCGGTAAGGGAAATCAAATATGAGACTTGATAATTTTTTCCTCTTCCAGCCATTCCATCTGAATTTCTGTAATTTTATTTAAGGCAGAAATATTGTACTTAAGGGGGTTTAGTGCTTTTTTTTAATTAAATATGCTCAATTAGTTTGTGAAGAAACGTTTCTCTATAAAAATCAGCTGCGATACTTGGTAAGTTCGTTCTTTCCTACGGCTAAAATCAGCTGTAATAAGTTTCCTCCTAACTCTAGAAAAAAACATTCTGTAACTTTGGCACTTTAATCTCCACAAAGGCTGTATAGAAACAATCACAACAAATGAAGATTGAAGAATGAAGGCAAGCTGGCTTCAGGGCTCCATTACACTACAAATGGGAAGAAAAAGGAAGTATGTCTTCAGAGCCTGCACAGTACTGTAGCTTATGCTACACAAAAATGAAAAATTCAGCTGCCTGCAGCTGGCTCAGGTCCCACCATCTCTGTGATTTAAGGCAGTAGGAGTCTCCTTTCTCTACCTCTGCCAAACAAAAAATTTTTGCTCGTCATTTTGATGTACCTCTTGGGTAAAGATCACATCATCCGCTTAAAACCCATCATACCCGCTCTCTGCAGGAAATTCCATCTGAACATGAGGAGAAGCTTCTTTACTTTGAGGGTGGCAGAGCACTGGAACAGGCTGCCCAGAGAGGGGGTGGAGTCTCCTTCTCTGGAGATATTCAAAACCCACCTGGACATGTTCCTGTGCAACCTGCTCTAGGTGACCCTGCTCTGGGTGACCCTGCTCTGGCAGGGGGGTTGGACTAGATGATCTCCGAAGATCCCTTCCAACCCCTGTGTAGTGTCCCAGTGTTAGGTTTAGCTTTCAAGCTCCCACAGGCTCAGCCAGGAGGGACCTATCTTTTAGGACCATACATCCCAGCAGCCCCACCCTGACCCAAGCACAAGATCACGTCCTGTTGGCTGGGGTTCACCAAGGTCTGCCTGAGCCCCAGGCACTGTTAAAGGGGGAGGGAACACCACATGACTTACATCTGGGGACAGTGCTGCAGATGCATCTCCTACTGCCTCTTTCTTTGCTACGAGTGACAATGCATTTGTACTAATGAAATGCCACATGCCAAACACACCAGGTACCTCCATTAAAGTACCAAATGCTGCAAAAATTATCCAGCACTGGAAAAAAAACCCTTTCTTTCCCTTGTCTTCATGTTCTGTTTGATAGCTTTGGTCCTGTGATACTAATTAAGTTCTCTGCTTTCATCTCTTCCATTGCACTCCTGTGTATTCATCTATGTGTGTACACACACATATACATCAACACACTTTGAACCTTATGACACTGTCCTAACGTGTTCCTTTTCTACTCCAACCCCCTTATCCCACCCACACTTTTAACCCTGAGAGACCCCATTGCTCAGCTGAGGCAATGTCACAGCGACTGTTTGCGAAGATGAGAAGAGGAAGGTGCAGGTGGCTCACCCAGCTGGCAAGGAGCAGGGGACAAGACAAGTGGAAGAGCTCTTTCAGCGTTCCCGTTACACCCAGGACTAGTGCCTGCAGTGCTGAGAGATCAGGGGTAAGTCAGCTGAGGTCCAGGGCACATATTCTGACTGAACCTTGCAGTACTTTTCTTTTTTCTGCACCCCATGAGCCCCACAAAGCTGTGTAGCTGCTAGCCAGCTCTGCTGTGCTTCCCACCGCTGTTCACTACGCTGCAGATGTTCACCTATCACTTTGCTCTAGGCCATCAGACCTGATAAATTCCTATTGCAAACACGATAAGCTCCATGTTTAGCAACACGGAATGATAGCAAGTCTATTTTCATTTCTGCCTAATGCATATATTTTACATTTATGCCAGTTGGACTCAATTCTGCATCTTCCTGGTAGTTGCAATGATTACCTGTGGTTTTGACAGGGGTGTGATGATGCTGTATTGACCTGATCAGGATTTTAACTCGTGACCCCACTCAGCAACTTAACATATTCTGCTTCAAGCCACCTTATTTTGAATGAGGGTGCGGAAGTTGGTGTGGTCCTATCAGTAGCAATGGCAGAGCACCCCCCATAGTCCTTTAATCTTCCCCATCCTTGAGTTTTGGCCGCTGGGGGGGGCACAATCTGTGACAGGGGGAACAAGGGCATGGTCCTGAGGAGCAGCCCCTGGCCTGCACAGGTAGTACGGACCGTGGGAGGCTGCTGGCCTTGCCCAGCACCACTTCCATGGCAGCGTCTGGGCATTAATGCCAACCTGTGACCATTCCCAAGAGGCTTTCTAGACACGGCCTAGACTTCAGCAGTCTGAAAGCACTGAGCCCTCTAGGTACAAGCTGCACCAGGGCCAGGCAGCCTCAGTGCTCCCTGGGCCATTTTGCAGACATAGCCTACAACTCTTGTCTGACTTTGCTCTTGTCTCTCCTATTTTCACCCCATAGATTCAGCGATTTCAAGCTCAGCCGCACCTCTCTAAACAGACATGCTCACTCTCGCTCCCTCTCTGCATTCGCATTTGCAGCCAGGTCTTGGATGTTTCCTCTTTGATCCCTTTCCTGCATTCACTCTCTTACCACCTTCCATTTCTTGTCATCTGAACACTCCTTCAAATCTTCTGTAAATTCTTCATGCTTTCCCATCTTTTCTATCTCGCTTCTCCTTTCTACTGTTGATTTTGGTAGCAGCACGCTGGTATTAGCACTTTTTATTGGGAAGCGATAACATATGGCAGTAAATGTTTTAAATCTCATAGTTCTTCCTTTTCTCACTCATTCCTTTTTCTCTTGGCCATCTTCTCCATTGACTTTCTTTCCATGTCATTTCATATTCATTTCCCGCCTCTTTAGAATTCACCAGCACCCTGCTATTCCCTCTGCAGCTTTGCAAGCCTTTTTTTTTTCCCCTCTCTTTTTTCCCCTTTTCCTTTTTTGTAGGCAAGGGCCACTCTTAATCTTCGCAGGAACTATTCATCTCTGTGCAACACCTGTCATCTTTCGTGCCCCAGCTTCTCATTTTACATCTGGTCTGCATTTGCATAGTCTAGTCTTCTGCTGGATTTCCTAATGCCTTTCATAGCTTTCCCCACATCATTTTTAATCTTTTCTGTACTGCTTCTCCTTGCCTTTTTATCCCAGAGGCAGAAGGGCCCTGTTAGCTAGTTCTGTTTCACAGGAAATTTTCTTTCAACATCAAAGAATACCAGATTGCAAACACTGTTAAAATTAGTGCACAGCTCTCTAGATCCTGGTGAGTTATAGCATTGGAAAAAGATTTGTGCTCCAAGATTTCTTATTTGTCCTTTCTTTTAGTGCTGATCAATTTTGCCTAGCCCAGAGGTTTTGGCATTCGGTTTATTTCTTTTTCCATGTCTGTACCTCTATGTCAGTTTTGAAAATCATCATTTCCCTAAAACCTTGCCCTGCCATTCTCAGTTCACTCACTTTTGCCACTAGAATACATGCTGAAAGTATACTTCTTGTTCTAGGATGAAATAATTTCTCAAAATTCCTTAGTAGTGGAGGTCCCACAGCCTTTCCAAGCAACCTGACCCCTGCACCACTAGCCTTCCTCCCTGTCCTTGCGTATCCCTGTTGCAAGGTCAGCCTATTTTTCTGCTGCCAACACAGTGGACATGATGAACTATTTTCTCCTTCCTTTTTACAGGTACCATTTAGATTTTGCACACATCCGCCTTCACCCTTCTCTTCTTGGAACTGAGCTACCACAGGGCTTTCCATCTTTTTTTCTTGGGTCATATTTTCTAGAGCCCTGACCATCCTTGTGTTCTCTCCTCGGGTGCATCAGGATCTCTGATCAATTGATCTGCAGAAACCCTGCCAGATTTCTCACATTAACCTACTAACCCTGCTTTACTGAAGAGAAGAATTTGCCTCTCCATTAGTCTGCTCATTCCCCAGTAAAGTTTATACTTACAGCCTTCTGTATTAGAGAGGAAGTCTCAGTGCTCAGGCCTGTGGTTTATATATGACCCAAACATACATGGGAATGCTTGTTAATACATATAGAAGCATTTCAAATAATTCTGGTACCATGTAGCCCACGCTTGCTTCACTCCTGTGTCATCCTTGCACCACAGGGTATGTAATTTTTTCCTAATAATTCTTCCCTTAATTCCCTTAGTAATTTCTTTGGCCTGAGGGTACCCTTTTTTTCACTGTCAGTTCCTCTAGTCTACAAGATTTTACTTCTAAGTAGCTCATTTCATTTTCACTAGCAGTTTCCTTTCTCCCTGAAATAGCAGGGGTTAATTACAGTATTTGTTTTATCCATCAGTATTTCATTTCTAGAATTTCCTGAAGACATATAAAGGGCCAAACACACAAAGCTCAGTGCTGTATTTCTATTTGAAATAACAGAAGGATATAAATCCACCTACAACCAGTGACCTTTCAGGATTTGCAGCATTAGATCACATTGAAAAAAACTCTGAAGGATGGAAAATGTAAGTGTTAGGGAAAAGTAATATCTGGGATCCCTGGTGTAATGTTTGCAAGAAAAGATTTTATAGCAGTTATTTTACCCTTTGATTTATTCACACCTTTTGCATCTATCCTCAGGCCAAAGTGCCCAAACTTCTCCATAAAAAATTCACATTTGTCCAGATTTTTCCTCTAATGAGATGCTGTCTGCCTGTGGTAGTTTTTTCTGAGAGTCCTGTCTAAGTTTTTCTGTGGCAAAGGTTGCAACTAATGTTAAGCCTGTAATTTCCTTACAATAACTTCGTGGCTCTTGACCATACTGTTGGAAATAAGGATGCCCCAAAGGGCAACACAGTAAAATGAATGGTGAGAATTTGCTCTGAGGGATAGGTAAGACCCATCAGAGATGGGTGTCCATCCACAGACATGCAGAGACACACACAGAGTGTGTTAAGGTCACAGTGTGAACTTTTGCAATGATGCTTATCACCAATCTCACCAGAGCGTCTTTTCTACTTTTAAAAACTGGTTTAGCCACCAATCTGAATGAATTATAAATGCTGAAATACCACTTTATATGATAGATAAAACCAAGAGAATAAGCAACACCAGTTCTTTCACCCCAAATCCCTTCATCTCTAGCTGTGGTTCAAGTTTTGCTCTCAAGTCACACAAAGTCAAATAAGTCTTTCTAAAACTTGTCTGATCCCCTTCTTTCAGTAGTACAAATAGCCTTATATAGGCTGTGGATGTTATCTACCTAGACTTTAGTAACGCCTTTGACACCGTTTTCCACAGCATTCTCCTAGAGAAACTGGCTGCTCATGGCTTGGACAGGAATACTCTTCACTGGGTAGAAAACTGGCTGGAGGGCTGGGTCCAAAGGGTGGTGGTGAATGGAGTTAAATCCAGTTGGCAGCTTGTCATGAGTGGTGTTCCCCAGGGCTCGATACTGGGGCCAGTTCTCTTTAATATCTTTATCAATGACTTGGACGAGAGGATCAAGCACACCCTCAGTAAGTTTGCAGATGACACTAAGTTGACGGGGGAGTGTTGATCTGCCTGAGGGTAGGAAGGCTCTAGAGAGAGACCTGGACAGGCTGGATCAATGTGCCGAGGCCAATGGTATGAGGTTCAACAAGGTCAAGTGCCGGATCCAGCACTTGGGTCACAACAACCCCAGGTAGCCCTACAGGCTTGGGGAAGAGTGGCTGGAGAGCTGCCTGGAGGAAAAGGACCTGGGGGTATTGGTCAACAGCCAGCTGAATGTGAGCCATCAGTGTGCCCAGGTGGTCAAGAAGGCCAACAGCATCCTGGCTTGTATCAGGAATAGTGTGGCCAGCAGAACTAGGGAGTAATCGTCCCCCTGTACTCAGCACTGGTGAGGCCTCAGTTTGAATACTGTGTCCAGTTTTGGACCCCTCGCTACAAGAAAGACGTTGAGGTGCTGGAGAGTGTCCAGAGAAGGGCAACAAAGCTGGGGAGGGGTCTGGAGCACAAGTCTCATGAGGAGCGGCTGAATGAGCTGGGGTTGTTTAGCCTGGAGAAAAGGAGGCTGGGGGGAGACCTTATGGCCCTCTACAACTACCTGAAAGGAGGGTGTAGTGAGGTGTGGATCTGTCTCTTCTCCCAAGTGCCAAGTGATAGGATGAGAAGAAATGGCCTCAAGTTGCACCAGGGGAGGTTTAGATTCGGTATTAGGAAAAATTTCTTCACTGAAAGGGTTGTCAAGCATTGGGACAGGCTGCCCAAGGAAGTGGTTCATTCACCATCCCTGAAGGTATTTAAAAGACGTGTAGATGTAGTGCTGAGGGACATGGTTTAGTGGTGGATTTAGCAGTGTTACATTTATGGTTGGACTCAATGATCTTAAAGGTCTTTTCCAACCTAAATGATTCTACGATTCTACATTTACTCAAGCCACTAATGCTAAGATTAGCATCCAGAATTTGTTGTACTTTTTCTACAGCTGCGAATGCTTTGTCCTGGTAGGTGGCTTGCAGTAAATGAGCCTGACACCATCTCTTCTCAAACATGTACTGTCCTGCCAGTGGCAAACCGGAGCTGGCAAGTTAACCTGCCGTTCCACCAGCAGCTTTATTTCGCCTCCTGGTTTCTGTCAACGCACTGTGCCTGAGTGAACGGCGCTAGATAGTACTCCAGTCTTTACATGCTGTACCTGCCCCATCTACATCTTTTTTGAGGGCGTGCAGGTGTGTTGCCAGGGTCAGAACTCAGGGTGGGAGACTACGTGGATGTTTTTAGCCTTGTGTCTATTCCAGCTACCTTTACCTACATGGGGCTTTGATGCAGTAGTGACTCTAGTCTGGTGTATTGCCCTCCTGTCCTGAGCCATGTCTTTGGGGCTTTCCTTAAGGTCTCCACAGTATTTCTCACCAAATGACAGTATTTCAGATCAAGCTCTGCCAACAGGCAGCGTAACTCAGATCATTTACCTAACCCAGCCACAAACCTCACCTGGAATGCCACCCCCTCCAAGTCACGGTAATTTCTGAACTGCACCTGTGCCATGTATAGCTTACAGACTTCTGCAGGCTTCTGGACCTCTGAATGGAATCAGGAATATTCGATATGATAACCCTTACCCGATGATGTTTTATACAATAATTTTTACCTGTGAAAGGCTTGTACACTTCAGAGCTCTTCATCAGGCTTTAGAGACAAGATGCTTGAGTACGTGTGAAATAGGGTGGATTTTACTCTCCAACGACAACCTTTCTATTTCTTCTTGTGGAAGCAGGTTTAAAAAGAAAAAAAATAAAAAGGAACAGAAAAAAAAAAAAAAGCACTTCTCTTTACTACATAAATCCCAGGATCTGCCACAAGGCTCTGTGGCTATAATAAAAGTAGCCATCGTGCCTGAGATCCCCAAGGCTGATTAAAGAAAGATTTGATACAGCTGTAGTCAATGCCTAAGAGAGCAGGTGAAAAATTCTACCTGAGCCAATACCTGGACCTGCAGCAGTAAAAGGCAATCCTCTGACATGTCAGTGAGTGAAATTTGTCCTTAATGCTTGAAGGTAGGCTAGAAATTTAGTTTTTGCTTTGTTCCTACTTTAGAGTTAGCCACCTGAATAGCTATGAAGAGCTTTTCCAAGGAGGCTTATAGCAGGAATATCATTAAACTCTGCCCAGTTGTAGGAGTAGAACTAGCTAATACCTTTGGGCTGGGCTAGCAAAGGCTCCTTATTCAGGTACAGAACCCTGAGCATCCGTCCCTAGAGATGCGGGGGCCCTGTGGGCAGAGCCTGCGTGTGCAGGGGCAAGTACGTGGAGCACCCACAGCAGCACCCACCCTGGGCTGGCCTCCCCAGCCAGGGGCTGCAGGAGCGGGGCATGTATCATATAGAAACAACATTAGGGGGAGCTCCATTACCTAGTCCAGTTTTGTAAAAAGAGAGAGCACTTGTGTCAGTGGCTTCAGTTCCCGGGAAATCACTGTCTTCCCTGCTCAGTCTCGGGCTGCTGCGCCAGGATAATGAGTGCTGCTGAGTAATGAGGTCGGGTTGATTGCAGGTATTTTCAGATTAGAAAAACCGGCAGCCAGCTAATCCTGCCCTTAAATGTGGCCAATTATCAACAACAATTTTTTTCATTTCTGAAAAAAAGTCAGAAATGCCACACAGTTACTTTTAACTATAGTCTTTACATCCACAGACTGATGAGCTAATGAGATCGATTAGTCATGGGAACTTCATGCTCCCAGGTTGTGGTGCATATGCAATGAAATGTTTTGGCAGTTTCCCTGCAATTTTTAGGGCTTATGACCCAGACAGTTTACCGCAGTAATTATCCCAGAACATTTATTATTTTCATATAAGCTGTAATGTGCATAATTTAATTCCTAAATCATCATTAGAGAAGAAATGGAGAGAATGTAAAATTAAAGTTCCGATTCAAAGGACATGGGATGAGTTTGAGTTACAGAGAATAAATGTGGGCAGATCACAGCAGAGCAGTTGTGGGGAAGGACAAAGATGGGTACTCTACAAGGATGGAGAAGAGCAGGAAAGACTGGAAGAGACAACAAACTCTATGTCATACTACCAGAGGGATTATTATTCCCTTTATTCTTCTTAGTCCTGGGACACAAAGATCAACTCTAGGCTTATTTCAACAGGAAAAATAAAATGTTTTGTAATAAGTGGTCTCTCACCCATCTTAAAATACTTCCTACCCTGGCTAGTCCCCTGAAAGCAGTGGCCGTGGTCACGCAGCAGTCCCTGGTTATGCCTTGAAGCACACTTTAAGCACCTAAGACAAAAGGAGGAGGGTTTGTGTTCAGGTTCTGTGTGCACCATCTGCTCAGAGGAGACACAGACTTTCAGAAGGCTGCCAGCTGGCTGGCCATTCCTCTCCTTTCAAATAAACATTCAACATGTTTTCAGTAAATTCTGAATGACAAAAGTCTGCTTTTTCCTTTCTGCAGTTCTCACTGGAGAGGGTGAGAGGTTTTTTTTCCTCTTGGCTATATTATATATTGCCAGCAAGATGAACTTTCACTTCAGATTGTTATTATCTCATAAAAATAGCCCACATGGAGCAATATTCATTATTAGGGTATTATATTATGAACTTTAAAGGGGTTATTAGCTCTTTGAAACAAGCAAAAGAATAAGATCTCTTAAAGATCTCTTACTGAGCCGATAGCTGAACTATTCCAAGGTTGTTCCAATAAATGAAGTCATTTTAAAGAGAGATTTTTCTTCCTAACGTGTTTCATTTATAAGAAGTGAGGAATGCAGGCAGCTCTAGGGTGAAAGACAAACACTGCGCTACTTTCCCTGCATAGTGATTCAAGATAACGAGCCAATGCCATGGCTAGGTACAGCACACTGGTAAGTATGTCGCTCAATCGCTCTGTATTTAGCAAAGAGCCTGCAGCCAACACTGGGTGTCTTCAGGAGTTAAGATCTCAATTTGATGTCTCGGAGGATGCTCATCATCCATGGACATCCAGATGTTCATGCTTGAGGCGAGCAGGAGGGAGCAGTCTGGCATGGGGAAAGATACTTTTGTAATCTGAAAGCAACACACACCTGAACCGCACTGTCACCCTCCGCTGGAATGCAACACACCACTTTCAATTTTTATCTCAACATTATTTTAAATAAAATCATGAGTATCAAAGTCATTGGAGTACCTGAATCTCCCTGCCTGCCTCTCTTTTTTAATGCCTGTGAGAATATGCAAGCAATCAAGTTATTGTTATTAGAGGAAATTCCAGAGCATCAGCTATTGTCTAATAATTGCTCATCTGAACGCTCTTCCTTGCAAGACATGTGACGTCATTTTCCCCTCTTTCACTCGCAGATAAGCAGTCTCAATCCCCTTGGTCAGGAGAGGTGCACACAGACGATTGCCACCTAGCCCCGACCTGTAACTCCCTTTTTGTCTGCTTCCTAGGAACCTGTGCCTATGACCACACCAGCTCCATCTACACAGGCATTAACTCTATATTTCAGATTCTTAATCTGTCCTGCCACTTTCTTCCATCTGCTGCTTTGCATCTTGCATAAAAGAATGTAATTTTTTATTCAAATGTTTTTATTTTATGAGCTGTACACTATATAAGGGGTTTCACTGTAGGACCTCAAGTGCAAGTACCAGGTTTATGTCAAAGAATTCAAAGGTTTTTGGGTGGCAAAAGACAGGTGGGCAGGCAAACATACAAAACAGCGTTCTTTGAGAGACCTGGGTAAAAATATTCGTAGCAACAGCCTGATCCTTCAAACAAACATTCAGGTCAATAACTTTGCTGGGGCATATTCTCTTATCACTTCAGTAAGTTTGTGTAAAATTATTCACATGCATAAACATTTACAGAATCTTTCCGGGGTCACTTCACATCACTCAGTATTTCAAGCTCATCTTTCTCTTTGGTGATATATATCATTCACACTTCAAGAAGCTAAATCAAAAGCACAGGGATATTTTACTGGTTGAAAATCCTTTGGCTCAAACCGTAGGACAATTTCCTTCCCAGGAGGATGTGTCATTTTAAAAAAGTTCTAACATAGCCTTTCACCCTCCACCTACCCCAAAAATGTAAAAAATTTCATATTTAGCTCATTTCCTTCAGGAACAGAGAAATAATGTAAGTGAGAGTACATAGGAGATTTGTGACCATTAATTTACTGGCAAAACCAATAGCCTGTCCAACGAAGTAGGAAGGAAGTACAGTTCATTTCAATGGCAATTACTATTGTAAGAAACGTTTCACATGCTGAAATGTTCCGTATGGCCATGAAAATGCATCCTCGTGCTACTAAAAACAGACTAGGAAATTATTACATACAGAAACATAAACAAAAAATTCCCAAAATAGCATAAAAGAATGAAGAAAACAATTAAGTTAAGGAAATTCCGAATGAAGGTGGTAACTACATTAGGCAGTGGCATAACAAATATAGCTCACATAAATAAATCGAGACATAATAAAAGGTAGATTTACTGAAGTGCATTCTGTACAACTCATATCCTGCTGCATTACTTCCTGTCATTAATTACCCCATCTACATCCAAATGATATCAATCAGCCAATTGGAAGCACAAGTTAATGAGCAAAATTTCATACTCTGGGGTCAAGTTCCTTTTCCTTCATTTGTCTTCATTAGCAGCACCTCTCAAGGCTTTCCCAAAATAGAAGGCAGTGAATTAGTCAAAGAGATTTTAAAAGTCGCGCTCAAGAATGCTCAGAAATAAAATAGCAGGATTAGCCTCAGAGCTCTTAGGGTGAAATGGAGGTTGTTATTGTTATTAAATAAGATTACCAAAACTACGTGTCTTGCCTTTCTAATTATTTTCACCATCTGTACTCTTGACTGGGTGTGAAGTTTGCTTGGCACCTTGGCACTGAAGGATACGCGAATGCTTTACAAATTACTGCCTGGTCTGTAAACCGTAATGACTTTCCTTCTCTGGTGACTCCTGTTGGGTACATTGCAGTCAGTGAGTTTCCCTTCGCAACACCCTGTCCTTTCTTCCTGCTCTGGTTTAACTGGGCTTATCTCTTTTCTTCCCAAGGACAAAGCAGGAAAATCAGCCACCACTGGTATCCCATAGGATCTGCATGGAAAAAAGGAGACCAGTGCAGCCGTGGGAAGGCCACACAGGTGTCCTGCTTCTCCACCCCCCCTCCTGGGGACTTCCAGTCTTCTCCAGCTCAGTTGCCCTTGCAGAAGTCGTGCACACCAAGACTCCACTGCAGAGTCCAAATCCCTAAAAAAAATAGTTATGCGCAGGAGCTGGAGAGGCAAACAGGGAAGTGGGGTGTTCCTGTGTTCATTCTCCCAGGAAGTCTCTTTGGCTTATGTTATTTCTGCTTATGAGCTGCCAGGGAAAAGGAGAAGGCAGTGTCTCGGGCCACCGAGTCTTTATCAGTAGCCAGAGTCAGCTTGAAATCTGGGAAAATATAATGTAGCCTTGCAATCCTAGGAAATATTTTGGTCACCACAGACAGCAGTTATTTAACAGCTCCATCAGTTTGCACACACATGGTGAGGTCAGAAGCACCAGCCCCACTGCGAGGCAGCACAAGGTGGAAGCGTTTGGAGGTTAAACATGCACTGGGGCAGAGACTCCTGGGTTTTCCTATGACCACGTATAGAGGGACCTCAGACTTCTCTCATGAGAATAGATGTTTCTTCTGCGCTGATCCTATTCTATTTAGCACTAGCACAGAGTCTGTTCATAAAAGAGCAAGGTGATAAACGGCAAAAAGCTGCTCTTCCCTTGGAACAGAGCGGTATTTTACTTGGGGGATATAACCCAGACTTCCAAGGGTCATGTGTGTTTAAACCACTCTTCAGTGCGTGCTGCCTACGCGTGAAGGAAGAGGAAAAGGGAAACAGATTTGAGCACTTGGAGCGAAGATGCGTTGGTGATAGGGAGGTTCCTTGTGTCAGTGAAACTCAAACAGTTGGTGTAGTTTGAGGTCTCCAGCCCTGTGAAGGCAGAGGGCACTTGCGAGGGTCAGACCAAGGTGGTGAGGCACGATTCCCCCGCTCCGGTCCCCTCTTGGGATGCTTTGCTGGATGACCTTGGCCAAGGGCCTGCTGCGTCCTCTGCCTGCTCGCTAAGAAAGGCAGGAGCATTTAAAAAAACCTGACAATAATACGTGATTTTTTGATGTAGCGCTTTCAACACTGTTCAGGACCAGGTGGGGACTGAGCCCCCTCTTTCCAGGGGTGTTGGTCACACTTGGAAGGAAAGCTGATCTTTGTGAGGACCTGACTGACCCTCCTGGCAAAGCCACTCATAGCGGCACCCTTTAATAGCCCCAGTGCAACTTTCTGGAGAGCCTTTAAATCACCCAAGTTAAAAACTGCAGTATCAGGGTGAAGAAGAGCCTTTTCAAAACAATTTTATTTTTTTCTTAATTATTCTTAAATCAGAATTTAACTGATAACAGTTTCTCCCAGGGAATAGTTTCCTTCTCATCTATTTGGCTTTGTTATCTCCTTGTCTCCAAACAAAACCTCTCAGCTCTCTGAGTCAGATCAGCTTTCAGGTCCGGGTCAGGTCCATGACGCAATGGCAAGTAAAGCCATGGCAGATCAGTCCTGCACACAGCAGGGCCCATCACTGATCCCTCTCAGCGCACCACTGAAATTAAGCCCGTTCCTGCCTTAACGGCAGTTGCTGACAGCGAGAGCAGGTGACACCGAGGTGGTGCAGGTCCTGCACGGTTAAACTATCTCTGCATGACAAGGTTCTCCAAGGAGGGACAGGGTGGACCAGGGCAAAGGAGGTACTGAGGGAGGTGGGTGGCGGGACACGGTGCTCCGGCAGTACCGGGGCCTGGAGGGAGGCAATTCCCCTTCAAGGATCAAGAATGACCAAAACTTCAGGGTGCACAATCCTACCTGAAGGCTTCCCTGCCCGACACAGCTGGGCAGAGAAAAGAAAGACTTGATTGGTCTTTTTGAGTTTATAAGAAGCCTTAGCTAACGGGACTGAGTGCATATTTAATAGATGAAATAGGAAAATTAATTTACTTAATTTTATCATCAATTTCCTTGAAAAAGCTCAAGAGAATTGCAATGCCAAACTCTAGATAGAAAATTATTTCTGCAAGAAAACAGATGCCGAGCTGCAAAACTGGGCCCTGGAAGATTAGCCTGGGTCTTCATAAAGCAGGCTGGGACTTCTTTTGAAGAAATCATCCAAATGTAATTTGAACAATTAGCTCATCTCTGGGATTTCTAGATCCCTAGACAGTCCCTGTGGAAGAAAGAAAAAAAAGGCCAGTCAATGTTTTGGCCCTACAAGGAAGCTGTATTAGTGACACTGTGATGGCCATTAATGAGACAGCTTTTATTGCTATTGATTTTCTGTGGAAAATTGACAGAATTGTGTAGCCAAGCCTAATAAAAGGGATATAAGATTGATTTTTATGCCAACTGTCCATGTACCTTGGTCAGTCATTTATCCTGGCAGATTGATGGTAAGTGGAATAGTGATCATTTTGGAAATCTGTCTATCAGCAGTTTAGAAATTCCTATTAAAGACTTCTATTACAAACTCTCAGGATGCAATAGCAACGGCATATTAAATTGCAAACTTCATTTTGCGAGGCTAATCTGCCTTTCTTGCCACTCTCCTTCCAGTTCTTCTGGGAAGTAGATGCCAACACTGATGACAAAAGAAAAATTTCAAGATTTGCTAAAGTTTATGTGCGTCCTACTCAAACGGAAACCTTCCTCAGCAGAGAAGGTGTCTGGGTGAAGAAAACTGGCCAGTGTCTACTCAACAGATCCCCCAATGTGAAGACTTCAAACATCTGGCGACATTGATCAAGGGTTACATGATAAGCAAAAGTGATACCCCAAAGCCCTAAAACTATGAAGCCTTATTATTATATCTGCATAAATGAAAGTAGTGGTGTGCTTCAGCGTGGGACAGGTAAGCCATTAGGCATTATACCTGTCTACGATCCCTCAAAGACCTCACAAAGGTTGAGGTGAGACAACTGTGGTTCTGCGTTGAGCAGGACGTGCAAACCAGGAAATGGCCACGCATGGCATTAAAAGACATGCAGCGTGAACCACGCACACTCTTGTATAAACTTCTTGAATAATCTTGATTATTCAGTATATTTCAATATTCAGTATTGTTGTGGACCTTGGTATGTCAAATAGTGTAAAATAATGTAGAAGTAATTTAAAGCAAAAGGGGTAGAAGAACGTGACTGGATGTTACCACAAGCCTCAGCCTGACTTCAATCATGCTAATTTAGGTTAATAGGAAATAAAATAGCAGGAAAGCATTAGAGACAAAGCGCGTCAGGCGTGAGTGATAAACCCCGACGTCCTATCTGCTGGATTAACAGAAAGAAGCTGGACAGCAAACACAAGGAGGTATATCTGCCGGCCTTAAAAAGACAGAGATACTTTCGTATCAGAGATAAGCTATTAAAGGAAGAACTCAACCCATATCTGAGCTCATCTTCAAGGAAAAATTACTATGTGCAGATGGCTTGGCCGCTTCCTTAGAACTCAGGAAGTTTAGGTAAGACTTCTCCCCTGCCAGAGAACTGGCCCCCTTATCAGTGAGTGATCTTTAAGGCAGGACTTGGAGCTTTCAGCTATAATTCCTACTCCTGTACCTGTTATCAGAAACTTAGTACTGAAGCCTAATAGAAATGCTTTTGCCTTAGCAATATTGCGTTGTCCTTTTTCTACACTTTTTACCATGTGTTCAAAAATAGTAAAACTCTCTTCCATCCACAACAGTGCTCACTGTCACCAGCGGCTGACAGGGCAGTCAGCCCTGGAAGGGGCATTCGACGCTCAAGGTGATGAAAGGAGTCTCCTTCACCTCCTCAGCTGACCACTGACCCTGTGAAAAACTAAACCACCCAGAAGTTGGAGCTCTGGGAAGAGACGTGCCATGAAATGTGTGAGGTAGAGAGTTTGTCCCCTGCAAACCTGCAGACAGGCCAAGGAGACATCAGGCTGGAGCTGCCCTGCTGCTGCAAGGAAGGCAAATCTCATTAAGGAATGCAGCCATCAGGTCAGCATCTGCACAAGGTGCTTACAGAGGACCACCTGACAGTGTGCAGACCTCTGGTGGGTGTTGGAGTGCTCCAGTGTGCCCAGGGAAGCACTGCAGAAATCTCTGTGCCTATGGAGATCTGAGCAAGAGTTTCCAGCAGCTCAGTGCAGCTTGCATGGTGCAGCGTGGCTTGATCCCATTTATGCCATGCCCCATTTCAGCAAGGAAACTAATTGGTCTCTTGGTGGAATTTATTAGCTTGTATGAAGCCTGATGTCTGTGTTGGGGGGATGGGGAGCAAGAGTTTGCCATGAAACACTGCTGTAGCACCCGTCTAAAGGTGCACTAAGCTGCTTCACCTGTAACTGCTTTGACCTGTCTGCGGTTGCGTGGCCCGGCATGGCCACAGCTTGCCAAGTGCCCCATCTGAGCTGGCTGCCTTGCCGAGATGGCCGTGGCTGCGTGTCCTGTCTCTTTGCAGCAGTGCCCACAGGTTCATCGAAATTTGAGCAGTTGGACAAACTCAGACAGCCATGGTCCTTGTAGCTGTGGTCCTTGTCGTTGCAGGGAAAAGCTTTAGTGTATGAATTAGGTGAATCCACAGCTCACAAGACAAACAAAAATGAACACAAACATTTTACATAGAAAATCTTGTGATTTTAAGTCAATCTGTTCCCTGGGGATCAGGGCCAGGGGTATAAACACAGCTAAATGAAGTTCACCTATCCTAATTCTGGTCTATGCAGCATCTACCCACTTCTCACTGCATGACCTAAAAACCCAAGCAGCAGATTTTCCGCAGCCATTCGCACTGGCCACCCTTCTGACCAACTGCATGTTGCCATGGCCATGGTGCCACTGCCTTCTCCGCAGCCACTGCTCACAGACACAGTCTCCCATGATTTTTACCCATCCTTTTTTTTTTGTCTTTCCCAGCCTCCCCTCTCTTGCTCTTCCTTCTCAACAGCTCTGTCATGCTGGCATTATCTGCCTTACCATCTTAGAATCATAGAATCATAGAATCTTCATGGTTGGAAAGGACCTTTGAGATCATCAAGTCCAACGATACACACACCAAAAAAAAAAAAAACCCACCACAAACAACCTACATACAACCTACAATCTCTGCCACTAGAGCATACTCTGAAGTGCCAAATCTAGACATTTCTTAAATACCTCTAGTGGTGACTCAACCACCTCCCTGGGCAGGCTGTTCCAGTGCCTGACCACTCTTTCAGTAAAGTAATTCTTCCTTGAATTGTCTTCCTTGAATTGAAACCAGTTTGGTTAAGTTACATGAAGGGTGTTACACAGAGTAGAGACATGACAGATAGCTCCTCTTTCCTCCTCCTGGAGTCTACCTACATAGCACCCTAAGCATCAAGCTTCCAGGCCCAACATGCAGCTGGGCATCCCATCAGCTGCTGACAGTCACATTTCCTTCACTTGAAATGGGGCTAGTTTCTGGCAACGTTGGAGCTGATTAAAACTCTTCACAAGATCAGCTGATTAATCGAGACAACAGAAACATTGATCAGCAGGAACCAGCACATCATGAATATTCAGGAGGCCCTAAAGTAAAATTTCTTTAATAAATGACACCCCCTCTCTCATGATGTCTGGAAGTGTCTCATTCATGACTACTGAGTTAACAGCTTCCCCTCCAGCCTCCTTGCACAGCAGAGACTGTTCACTATTGTGCACAGGAAATATGCTGAAAATACTCAAAAAAGAGTGACAGAGATTTGTCATGCACTGATTACCTGTCCCACGAGAAAGCAATAACCTAATCTTGATAGAAGAAAGAAATTTTTTTACGGTGAGAACAATCATTCACTGGAACAACCTTCCCAAGGATGTGGTGGAGTCCCCATCACTGGAGTTTTCAAGATGGGCCAATCCCAGGGTGCTAGATGATAGGCTCCCTTTCCCACAAAAAGCTTGGACCAGAAGATCTTTCAAGATTCCTTCCACCCTGGGCTGTTCTATGATTCTGTAATAAAAGTGAATGTGAGCTCCTGAAAACATAAAGCAGGTGACCGCCCTCCCCACAGGTCTCTGTTTCTCCCTTGGCTTTGACCAATGGTACCTCTGAACACACTGCAGCCTGGTGAAGCGAGCAAGGGCAACCTCAGAGGTCCCTCGGCCACAGCATCTCTCTTTCCCAGGCAGCAGCAGCAGCAGCAGCCAGGACTTTTCCGGAGCTGAGAGTTTTGCAGCGTCCCAGCAACCCAGCCCTGCGCAGAGCAGCTCCAGCAGCAGAGACGGGGGCGACATGTCCGAGGCTGGAGTCGTTTTTCTCTCCCCTTCTCATGAGATAACATACAGGTAGTTTGGCATATTTCTGTATACAGGGAAATCTAATTGGCTTCATTATAGCAGCATTTGCATACATTAACATCACCGCTGACACAGAGCGGAGTTATTGTTGTATAACTGTCCCCAACTGGAAGGGGCCGTCAGTCACCCTCCTACGGCGCTGGCAGGAGGCATTTTGTTGGCAGAGATGCTGCTGCAACCCGCTCCCCATGCCATTTGTTTGACAAACAGTATTGTATCAGCCAGGAGACTTAGCTATCTGTCACTGTGATGACACACATCGGGTCTATCATAAAAAAGGGAAATCTCTCCAAATTTATACGTGTGTAAATTAAAAAGGAATTGTTTCAGCAGCTTCTTAACCTAACGAAATTCTGAGGAAAGTGAATATAAATTTTCCATTAGACATTTTGTCCTGTTTTATACATCATAACGGAAGCTGTGAGCCCTTTCACATATACTTTAAGCAGAAGTACCTGCTGAAGCAAAACTTCTTTCATCATCAGTTATTCACAAATTTTTGTAATGTACAGAAAATTGCAAGCTCTGTAGCAGAATCAATTATTTGGTGTATTCTGAATTAATTTCATAGAATCATAGGTTCATTTAGGTCGGAAAAGACCTTTAAGATCATCAAGTCCAACTGTTAACCTAGCACTGCTAAATCCACCACTAAACCATGTCCCTCAGCACCACGTCTACCTGTCTTTTAAATACCTCCAGGGATGGTGACTCAACCACTTCCCTGGGTAACCTGTCCCAGTGCTTGACAACCCTTTCAGTGAAGAAATTTTTCCCAGTACCCAATCTAAACCTCCCCTGGCACAACTTGAGGCTGTTTCCTCTTGTCATATCACTTGTTACTTGGGAGAAGAGACCGACTCCCACCTCTCTACACCCTCCTTTCAGGTAGTTGTAGAGAGCCATAAGGTCTCCCCTCAGTCTCCTTTTCTCCAGGCTAAACAACCCCAGTTCCCTCAGTCGCTCCTCATAAGACTTGTGCTCCAGACCCCTCACCAGCTTCATTGCCCTTCTCTGGACGCGCTCCAGCACCTCAATGTCTTTCTTGTAGTGCGGGTCTTGATGGGATTGGAGTAAATACTCTGCTTTCTAAAAGGTTTTAATGCACTTTTCTCTATTTTTCTTTCACTGGAAAATGAACACACAGGATGGCACTCTTACAAACCTGATGTTAATCTCAGCCCCTGACAATGACACCATCCCCGCTGTGTGCCCATATGAGGTCAACTCCACTGATGGAAGAAGAAACAGAAAACTTCTGAAACAGAAATTTTAATTACTTTTTGAAACAGAATTTGCCTGGAAGATTTTACAAACAAGCCAGATATTAAATTTAAATTTATTTTTATTTTTGGAAGTAACACTAGGTATTTGGTATGTGACTACGTCTCATGAAAAAAACCACGTTATCAAACTGGGAGGTGCCCTCTTTTATCACACAAGTGTCCTAACAAACAGGACTGAAGATCACAGATAAGGAGCAAAACGTGAGCCATTAATGTCTGTGTGGATAATACAGCTAATGAAAATAACAGAGCAGCTCTTCAAGCTGCAGAAGCCAGGGCTTTGCAGAGACACAGCTTCCTGCCACAACAAAGGACTTTTCCGATGATTAGAGTTCCACAGTCCTCGAAAGACTAATCAGTGACAGCCACTTAAGCTGGGTGCTGAGGGGTCCTTCCGAGAAGATAGGGATAAGTATATTTGTGACAATCTCTGTGATAAGTGCAAAGCAGCCCCTGTCCTCAGCCTCATTACGGATAAAACTTGTGATGGGGAAATAATGGGAAAGGTGGTGAGATACTGTCAAACACCCGTCAAGGCAAAAGCCAAATGTCATTTCCTAGACAATGCTGCTGTATTAAACAGGCGCTGTAACAGCGTGCAGTATGCAAAGGAGGCGCAAGATGGACGGTTTGGCAGCAATTCAGTTCCTTTGGACAGGCAGATCACTGCCATTTTTTCTGGAGGACAAGTATTTTGCTAATTGATAGGAAATGCCAATGAAGGAACCTATGAACCGCAGACCAAACTCAAAACTTTGATGGAAGAGGTCTACCAGTTACACTGAAATACAAGGTGACACTATACTTTTTCCTAAGAGAGGTTTGGAGCAAGGCTGTTTTCTTCTTTCTGGAGATATATGAGGATTAAAGAGAGAAGATAGTCATGCTTTCACATTCCCATTTAGAACACCTCTTCTGACAAGACTGGTTTGGTACAGCTCTAGCCATTTCCCGACAGTGGATTGCACATCTGTGTAATGTATAACGTGTTCAATACGCTCTCTGGAGACTTCTTTATCACCACAGAAAAGGAGTTTCACCACAGAAACACAGTCTAGTTTGGAAGGAATGTGAGAAACCGTAGTAAAACCTGAGAGGCAGAGCTTCAGAGGGTGAAATAGAATCATAGAATCATAGAATGGTTCGGGTTGGAAGGGACCTTAAAGGTCATCTAGTTCCAACCCCCTGCCATGGGCAGGGACACCTCCCACTAGACCAGGTTGCTCAGAGCCCCATCCAGCCTGGCCTTAAAAATGCAGCTACCAAAGCAAACTTGACCATGACGTTCCTCAAAATGTGTTCTGGGCTCTGTCATGCCCACAAACAGAGAGGACCGTACTTTTGCAGAGCAAGGATATCTCCTGCCAGACATTCAGAGTCTGCTGCAAAGCTGTCTCAGACACAGAGCGAGATCATCCATCAGGGGAAACACTGAGCTCCATCTATTTGCCAAAAAATAAATAAATAAAATCTGTGTCAGACATCATTAGAAAAATACAGGGGGTTTTATTAGGTGCAACTTGTTAAAAATAAATAGCTTTTAAAAACAAAGCCATGATTTGGAGAGCACAGAGCACTTCAGAAACAAACTGTTCTGCCCTTTCTCTCCTTGAAGGAAAGAGGATGGCAGCTCCCCGCCACACAGCATCCCCGCAGCCCCCTCTCTGGCTAACATGGGGCTGCAGAGATAAAGAAGCTGTTAGAGCAGCCGTTCCTTCCCTCCCAGATAAGGATGACTAATAACTCACTCAGCAGGCCCCTCTTTTTTGGAAGTGCCATTCTTAAAGGCTTACAATTAGTCAAGTCTGACTGAGGAAAATAACGTTTCCCGGGGAGTGGCAACCAGCTGAGAAAGCTGGTGGCCCAAGATGAATCAATTAATCCTCATCAGCCAGTCCCCAGAACTGTAGATCGGGGAAGGTCACCGGGGCTCTGCATGAAAGCCCATTTCTACCGAAGCGTGAACCACCGTGCACTGGTACCCCAGGCATTTTTAGAGGATGGGTCCCCATCCATCCACCAGCGTAAAATCCTGGCACGACTACCCCGCCGGCAAGAGAGACCACCGAGCGTGAGATCATTTCAATGGGTGCCTCAGTCACATTTTTACGAAAAGCTAAACTCACGGGGCTCGACCGGAGGAACGCCAGTGGTCACCAGCGCTGGCAGAAGGGAGGGCAAAAGCATCTTCACCCCAGGGCGCCCTGCCCGGAGCCTGGTACTAAAGAGAGGCAGCATCTCAGCTGCTGGCACTGAGGTTTCCCCAAAAGCGTGCCCCACGCAGCAACATAGCCGTGCTTTTTCACCCCTTGCTGCCTTCAGCTGCTGTTCCCCAGTGCATCACAGAGGGAGGTTCGAGCGCCCGGAGAAGTCTCAGCTGGGGCTGGGGATGCCTGTCAGGAGGAAAGCAGCGCTTTTCCCATCGCTGCAGAGAGCTCTTGCTGCGAGCAAATTCCTCAGGGAAGAGATGCCAAAACCTAAAGGCACAAAAGCAGAGGGTTTGTGCAACCGTAAGGCATGCATGTGAAAAAGAAAGCAGGACGGTATGGCTGCAGGCGTGACACCGAGGGGCCTCAGCTCTGCCGCTGCAGTGATCCAGGCACCGTCACTGCCGAGCAAGAGGAGACAGGAGCAAGCACACCTTTGCCTGTCAGCAAAGGGAAACAACAGTCGGATTAAACCCTGCAGACTTCAGGCAGCAAACGCGGCTTACACCGAGAATTTCAGGCTGCAGATAGAGGTTGTGTAGATGTTTACATACAGCATTTTAAATCAGTTCCTGTGACTCATCATAATACAAATATTTTCCTCACTGAATGTAGGCATATAAAGATTACCTGCGGAACTGCAGCCACATTTAACTTCTGCCGTGTAGTAAATATCAATAATTAAATAGAAACCATTCGGAAGATCACAGGAGGAGTCAACAGACTGAACTTACAATGCTGTGAGAAAAACTCTGAGAACGTCTTAAAGAACCGTTTCGTGAGACTGAGTGTTTTCTGTAATCTATCTAGCAACTCTTCAAATTCTGAGTGCAAGCAATATAAAGGATTAAACCAACTGTAATTTTAAAAAGTCAGTTAAGATAAAAAAACCTCATGAAATAGTACTTTCACTCTGCAAGTGCACGCTCTCTCCTGCTTTACCAAACCACACTTCCCACCCCAAAAACTTGCTTTGCCAGCCCCACAAAGGCAACAGCACAAGAGGAGTGTAGCAGGGTCTGTCTGCCCTTTGCATGGTTGGGAAAACGGAATGCTGCCTTCTACCTTTCAGCTACTGATGTGTGCGCATGCAGAAAACCAGGTTATGTTTGCAAGGACTGGGATGAAAAAATGTCAGTTGTAAGCCAAGCACACAGTCTATGGTGTTTATTAAAAAGACAATAGGCCACCCCACAATTGATAGCTATATTTACGGCTCTAACACTGCTTGTTTTACAGGACGGAAGGAGGACTGGAGAATGGTCCTGAAACACAAAACCAGGCAGGCCACCATTTCAAGGCAGATTAGGTAGCTACATAATGATCTGTACAAAATGAGCTGGTAACATCACCCCGCTTTTGGAGGCAGTAGATGCTCCCATTAGAAAAATCATCATCAAAGCTATCGTCTTTCTTACCGGAGGCAGACGATTCAGTCCCAGGCCTCCATCCGTTCCCAGAAACAGTCCTTCTGCGCAGCATACGGACAGGCTGGGATGCAGATGCCCAGGCTGCGTGCCTCAGGTGCCATCCCCGTGCCCCTCCGCAGGCAGGCACAGGCGTTTGCCTTCCCGGGGTCTCAGGGCAGTGCTTCTACCCAGGCAGCAGCTCTTGTAGGTGGAAGAGCTGTACCTGCACGTGCTAACCTGGCACTGAAAACTGTCACAGCCATGTCGGCAAAACTCCCACAGACAAAGTCTTATTCCAGGATCAAGGTCTCTTCTCTTACCTTTACCACTGTGGACTAGAAATCAAAAATCCCCCGTTGTTCCAGAGGTGGAGTTTCCCCATGGGGATTTATACCCGTGCATCCATGTTGACTTACATGTGCTAGAATAAACATATTGGTAACGGGTAAACATCCCTAAGCTGTTTGAAAGTATAATGGAGACAAAAAAGCCTGGGGATAGGGGAGAGAAAGGGAAGGAGGGAAAAGGAGAGGAGGCAAAGGGCAGGTCTGTTTAACTGGTCTCCAGACTAGGAAATCTTGGAACTACGTCTTTAAAGTAAGGTTTTCAGGGAATGCAGACATTCCTTTCACATGTGCTTTATCGGTTCCGGGAAAGCTGATGAGACTGTCTTTCTGAGAAAGCAGGTGGCTCTGCTCCATCCAGCTCTCTGAAATCACCTAATGAGATCGTTTCATCCAGGAGAGAACCGGAGAGCCCGCGCCGCACAGCAGCCTCCCAACGGCAGAGCAGGCTGACAGTGAAGGGCGTTCAAGGTTTCGAAACCACATCCTCCCTCATCTTGACATGATCGAATCAGTGACGAGATGGCGCCTGCAACAGCCCTCATCAGCTCAGAAGGCAGAGCCGTCGCTCCGTCGGTCAGCGATCGGCGGGTGAAAAGCAGAGCAGCTCCCGCCGTCCCGGGGAGAAAGTAATGAACCTTCGTTTCCCCTGCCGTCTGCTTGGTGACAGATGAAAACTAGATTTCATTGCTGAGTTTGTCAGGTGATAAATTCAGGTTAGTTTAAGGCAGGAAATCTGGAAAATGCTCATTAATGTTGGCTGTGAGTGCACGGCTGGGACCCTGGCAATGCCCCTCCTGTCCAACAGGAGCGACCTGAGCAATGGCTGTGCTGTAGAAGCGCAAAAGCCAAGCGGAGGCCTCACACTTAATTATCTTAAAGTTCACATAATGTCATACAGCAAATGTCATCCCTATCGTGTCAGGACATCTGTTCTTTCAGCCACTGATCTTTTTATGCCCTTAAAGAAACAGCCTGGCTGCCTCCTCAGTCTGGCAGGATTTCTCCAGTACATCTCCCTGGCTCACGGGAAGCCAGGGGAGCTGGAGTTCAAACATTTTTCCTAGTTCGTCACTCCCTGCTCAGAAAGGAGAGAGTGCCATCGCCGGTAAAACAAACTCAAAGTTCAGGTGCTGGATTTACAGCCCTTCCTTGGTGTCAGTCTTTGGCCAGGCAGGAGATGGGGGAAATGTCTTCTGCTGTTATTCGTAAGTAGATGATGTGCCATAAGTGGTGCTCTCGACAGAGTCCTCTTTTCTCTCCTCAGCTCTACAGCAGGACTTTCGGGTTTGGAGAGCTGACTTCTTTCCTTGGGTACTGCTTTTCCCAGCTGCCCACAAGTGATCATCCAGGGCATGGAGGATCTTGAGGTGGGAAATGTGTCCCTGAGGCACCACTGGGCATCTTCAAAGCACGAGATCCTGGGTTCAAAGAAATATCTTGATACAATAGCTGTTTACAACTGAGCTACAGAACACCAAGATAACATCTATGTCTAAGAGAACAAGTGTCTAAGAGTTTAGGTTGCTGTGCTGCAGCGGGATACTAATTTATTTGGTTTTGATGAGGATAACACTTTTGCTTGGTTTACAGATAGTGTAGGATTTACAGTCACTTGAGGATAAGCAAGTTTAGACATGCCGAATATTTCAAAACATGTTACTGGGGTGCGGCAGAGAGGCGCAGCCTTCTCTACTTGAAGGCAGAGAAGAACAGAGACCTTGAGCAGACAGACAGGTCACTAAGTCCTGTCCCCTGTTGTCACACAGCCCAGATCGTGTCATCCCCTCCAGATGCTGGCCACTTTTCTTCGGCAAAATAGCAAAGCATTTGCTGTGTGAATAGCTTGAAGGGCTTATTGCAAAACCTCAGTATCTAGGGGGGTAGAAACTTTCTGATTTAAATATACTCTATGGCCTCGCTGCATGCTGGTTTGCGGGCTGATACCGTCCTTTCAATAGATGGATCTCTTCTTCTCCAATATTTCCCCTTTGGTGTGTTGGTAGGCAGGGACAGTGGTTTGCTGGACTCATCCCGCAGCCCCTAGGTAGGCTGGACACGTCCCTGAGGCTGCTGACAGATACCTGCAAGGACCCCACGCAGTCACCCCTCAAATGGCAGGGCATCCTTGCTCTCCAGCCCATGCCAACGGGACAAAGTCTCCTGGGTCTCCCTGATGAAATTGCCCTGGAATAAAAGGGAAGAGAGCAGGAGCCAGAGGAAGGTCGGGATGTGAGCCTGCACGGTGGCTGAGGCAGCCTTTCCTTCTGCCCATCACGAAACTTAATGGTGAGAAAAGAGTGAGTTTTCTATTATGATTCCTCCTTGTTGCCATCGTCATCTACAAAATGTGCTGTATTTAAAAGAGGTTTATACAAATATTTCGTTAACATGCTTTAAACATCACTGCACGTTGTCCCAGTATGAAGAAATAATGTCAGGGCTCTGACATGATTTCTGTCCTTGTGGGACACCTCCTACTCTTTGTTCGGGCTCTCCTGTGTAGAAACCATCTCAGTTAAAGCCACACTGTAGAGCTTTGTGAATATATTCCTTCCCTTTGAGAACAGCACCAAGCTTCAGACCTGTGCCATCTTTGAAGGGATGCCGTGACTCCATCCCCATGTGTTTCCATGTCATTGCGCCCAGGGGGAGGATCCCGGGAGGAAGCCTCGCTGGGGAGGCACCAAGGGTTGGCACCAGTTTTTGTTGTTCCTGTTCTGCAAAGCTCCCCAAAGCACTCAAGGACATTCTTTAAATTCCTTTCTCCCAGACAGTTGTTTGATAGCCCATAAATAGCTCCTCTTCAAACACAATGCTGAAAGCCCCCAGTTATGAGCCAAGACTGAAAATGTTTCAGTGTTTAAACACTTAATTGTATTTGTGGAGGCCAAAAGCTTCAGTGCTCTGTTCAGCTTTAAATTAAAAAACCCAACCAAACATATCCAAGAAATGCTATATTGTTCCTGAGATTCCCGTAAAACAGGGCTGTTTCCTTTACAGACATGTACCTACAGAGCATGAAAGGTTGTGAAAATAGCAAGGATGAGCTGAGCTCTGAGTGCTTTCATGAAGTCAGCTTGGAGATCATGGCCAGGGTTTTCACATTCAGATACCTAAATATAGAGCTGTGCATACTCGCCACGGCTGAATTGCCAGGAGCCTTTATGTTCACAGCTGGAACATGGTCAACAATTTCTAAAAAATCAGTCTCCCTGTGATGTCTAATTTTGGGTAACAAAAAGCAAATCTCTTTCAGAACACAAGTTACTTATGGAAATACTCAGATTTATTTTCTTTCATGTGTCGTTCACAGGATTACTTTGTTCCATGACTGTGAAGGCAAGACCAGGGAGCAGCGACCTGAGCTTTCCTAGTACTAACATCATATAATATTACTTTATAAATATCATACCAGCAACAACATGGTCATCCCATCCTGTTCAATCAGCACCCCTCTTAGCAACATGAAGTCAATTTTCTGGCTTTAAGGTAAAGTGGTGCTTTTGGAGAAAGCACTTTCCAAAGGGAAAGAAAAATGTTTGGCCTTCCTGAGGACCTCCCACCTGTGCCAGCGCGTGTTGTGTTAACTGCCCCCTTCAGCACAAGTCCCGCAGTAGTCGCTGGGGTGCACCTCCGCTGTACGCCTTCTTGAACTCGGTGCCACTGGTTAGCATTATTAGGAATAATTTGATGTCATTAGACGATAATCTGTGGACTATAACAGAGTAAAATATCTGTTATCAACTTGCCTCTGGGATCTAGAAATGCTGGTTAGTCTTTTTTGTCCTGCCAAACCTGACCCCTCTCTAACACAATTAACATTTCACATTAAACGGCCCTTAGCGTCAGGGACGTTATTTAGCCCCTAGCCTAGCCCTACTCTGAAGCATGTGTTTACCTTTCCAACTGGGACTAGTCCTTTTAAATGGTACGACCTGTGTGATTAGTTTCAGCACATGCTAAATTGCTGCAGTAGACGAGGGTCTCCAGGAGAAACACCTCCCCTTCCCTGCGTCACTGACAAAGACCCCTGCATCCCATCCATCCTGGAGCAGACTGAGACCAAAGACATACTGCACTCATTTTGGTGATAGCTGCTATAAACGTCAAGTGGACTGTGAGGCTGGGAATATCCTGTGGAAAGCAGCCATGATAATAAGTCCTGATAAAAGTATTAGAAACGCCTCACAGTCTGTAACCTAATATATCTTTGCAGAGGAAAAAAGCACGAGGAGCAGAAAACTCACCTCCAGTCTGGTCACTCTCACATAACTATCTTGTATTGACAGGAGGTGGTTGAAGGGGCAGTTAGGTCTCACAAATCGCTGCAGTCCACTGAAACACAGCCCGGGAATTCAGAGGTGGGATGCTCCCGTCACCACTTCGGAGAAAAAATAACATCTGCCTCTCTGAGGACGTGATCCTGTCCAACCTGCTCTAGGTGAGCCTGCTTTAGCAGGAGGGTTGGACTAGATGATCTCCAGAGGTCCCTTCCAACCCCTACTATTCTGTGATTCCCTCTCCCCTGCTCAGCACTGTGGTGCTGCCATCACTCCTGCGTCCCAGGTAGGGAGAGACTTGTGCCTCCCTGAGGTCTCTGCTCCCGCTTGCCCCGGCAGTGCTGCACGCTCATGGACTGACACACGGAGGAGCTTGTTCTTCTCCTGCACTGGCTCTGTCTCCCGGTTCTTCCCTAATTAAATGATTTGCTGGTTTACGATGAAGCTGTCTCTCCAGTTCTTTTCCAATTTTAGGAAGTTAGATGATTTGTTTTCAACTTGAGCTGTAACTCTGACAGTTTGACCAGTTACTCAATCAAATGCAAGACCAAATATTATGACATTTTTCTTCCTTCTGTGGGGTGTAGATCCAACTTTTTTCAAACGTGTTGCCACTTTTATCTAATCATTCACTCACATGTCATTCAGGAAACGAAAATGGGCAGGAACTGTGAAAGATGTGGCCCCGAAAGATTTGAGGAAGACCTTCAGCTGGTACAAATGGCACTTCTCCAGCTGGACAGTGGAGTGCTGCAGCTGTAGAGCAGCTGAGCAGCCAACCCTCGTGGTGCCTGGACTGCGGGGACCTGGCACAGTGCATCTCATAGAGCCCAGGCTGGAGACAGAGGCAGTGGGGGCATCCTCAGCCAAGGGAATCCAGAGTCGAGGCAAACCCAGGCTCACCCACCCATTGAAGGAATGCCAAAAACTACTTCTAAGACAGAAAAATGGGTGCGCCTTAATACACTTTGCAACATTAGGCCCGTTAACATTAGAAAACTGCAGGTCCTTTTATAAGCAAGAGGACAGACAAGCTTCATAAAGACCACTAGGCGCTTCCCTGTTGAACTGGCTACTCAGGAGGTGATCTTTGGCTGCGGTGGTGGGGTTCTGTCGAGTAGCTCATCAGTCTTACACGTTCCCAAGTCAAGTCACCCGAATGAGGGTGGCTTTGTTTTAACATGCATACCTACTTCTGCCTCCTGCTCCCAAACTGTATCTGGTGATACCCAAACCTAAGGGCCAAATAAGGATTCAGATTCATTTCTAGAATGATATTAAGAAGTCAGAGAGAAAAGATATATTTTCCCCTATTTTGGGATAAAATCTAATACAAGACAGTCTCATCTGCAAAGTTAGATTGCTCTAGTAGAGCAGTCAGAAGTAGATCAGGCTTACAGACATAAAGCCCCAGCTGTGCCCAAAGGGGAAAGTCATGCTGGCAACTATTTGACTATGAGTTCAGGAAAGGGAATCCCCTCCAGGCCCATGTGGAAGTGATGGGTAAAGAGAGAGCATCTTTGCTGTGGTGATATTAATAGCTCATTTGCAAATTTTTACCCAAATCTATTCACTTCAAAAGCTTAGCTTAGGGACTGAGAGAGATATTTTTCAACAAAACATTAGTCTCAATTACCTAAATGTAACTAAGATAAATGAGCTGAAAAAAAAATAAAATGAAGCAGGTAAAACTGGTGAGACCATTAAATCCATAAAGGGAAGATGCTGAAACTTGGAAGGCACCAGAATACAACCCTGCAAGTATTCCGAGGCAGGGTCAGAAAGGGATAACGGGGCCCTCCCAGGCCGGAGATGCTGAGCAGCCAGACGGTATTGACACAGACAGTCAAATAACAGCAGAGCCCACAGCAAACACTGTGCACTAAGGTGGGAAAGAATTTTAATGAGCAATTTCAGTCTCATACATGCTATGAAAAAAGGACTTGGCATCCTTCCCAATGACAGTGCCCTCCAGATTAGAGACTAAGTCACAGCATCCTCAAGGGAGGATGAAAAGAGACAGCAATAGAGTTTCTTCCTTTCTTTCTTTGATTCTGATATAGTAACGTGTGCATAAGAGCTGTGTTGGAGCAAAAAGAACAAGCTGAAGAAAATAAAATAATAAAAAAAAATAAAATAAAATAAAATAAAATAAAATAAAATAAAATAAAATAAAATAAAATAAAATAAAATAAAATAAAATAAAATAAATAAAATAAAATAAAATAAAATAAAATAAAATAAAATAAAATAAAATAAAACAAAACAAAACAAAACAAAACAGAACCACAGTAAAATAATGTTAACTGATTTTAAGGCATTAATCCAAAGCTTTATGAACACCTATAGCAGGTCATGCACTTAAGCATTAACTTATTTAACAAATAGTGCCCCTTTAAAAGACTGTTCTCTGATGTCTTCAGAAGGACCAACATCCCAGTCCTCTCAGACGAGGCAGATGTGCAAAAGCAACCAATACCTTGTGGGACGGCAGGTTCTGCCCTCAAAAACACAATGGGGGAACCGGCGTGTACAGTGAATGCAAGAGGAACAAAACACTCTTCAGGCATCAGGGGGCATCAAAAAGCTCAGCTGTCTTCTGCAAAATATCTGCAATATGTTATTAGCCCAGGGTAAATGAGTCAGATGCTTCCCCCAGGAGCCATTACACCCCGGCCGGGCTGGGGCTGAGGGGCCGGCAGATGGCTGCTGGGGATGCCTTTCTGTCTGGAAAACCGGGAATGAAAAGAGCATGGCCCCGAGCACAGCTGATTTCTTAATGACAGACTCCTCACCGATCCGTCCCCAAGCCCAGCGTGCCGCGGGAGCTCTCCCACCCCGGGCGGTGTCGGCACCAGAGCTGTCTTTGCTCTCCGGAGCAGAACGCGGGCTGCCACGGTGTCTTTGTGGCCTTGATCTTGCTTTAGGCTAAAAAAGTATGATATGATAAGTCAGCAAAACTTGTGAAAAAAGCCTACTAATACCATTGTAAGGCTGAAAGAGCGACGTGCACGTTATTTCCCCAGCTCTGCACCACGATGTGCCATGCAAGCCCTCCAGGAAAGCAGCATTTTTTGGTTTTTGAGCAATTGTGCTGCCACGAAATTGTGGGCTTGGCACCCTCGTGAGAGCAATTTCCCAGCCAAGCTGCGGAGCCAGGGAAGGCCAGTTTGCTTCATCTGTTACTGCCACCGCTTGTTAAAAGGACAGATCCTCTCACCACCGTGACGTTCGTTTCCGTTTGATCCTGTTCATTATTTCTAACCGGCTTTTTATAAATCAGCATCCTGCAAGACCAAAATTGAGCATAATGGAGACCTAGGCACGTAGAGTGATAAGATATAGAAATAGATAAGGAAATACCAGTTCAACTGCAGCTGGCTCCGTGTGACACTGAATGTGCAACTTCGCTGCTATTGACGAGGCTTGAAATATAGGTCTTCATCAGCCCTGAGCCAGGGCCACCCTGAGTGTCACCTGGATACCCGACAGGCACGTGCATCCTTTCAAACTTTCCCTTTGGAATAATCAGGAACTAGAACCCTTGAAAGCAATTAAATGTTTGAAAGAAAGGAAAGATATGCAAAGTCTTTCTTCCCCCACAAACTTGTGAGTAGTGACATTTTTTACCTGTTTGGAGAGGTTATCATTATTTTTGAAAACATAAGGTAAAAATTTTACAGAAAAGGCTTTAAACTGTTGGGTTTTTTCCTTTTCTTTTTCCCTAGGTAGAGCCAAAAATCTTCAGTGTTTTCTACATCACTGGCTTCCCTCAGGTTTTTCACTTAAAAATCAAAAAGGTACAATTTTGCCTCAGTAGATTATTTCTATTATTTATTTGTGCATTTTCCTGTAAACAAGACTGACTGCTTAATAGAAAGTCATCTCCTGTGTTTCTCAAATAAGAAAGTAGCTGCTGTCCCAGAGGCAGACATGAATAATTGCTTGGTAACAGCCAGTGCAGGGCTTTGCTTTTCACCATGAACCTATTCCCCACGCAGAGACTAATTAGCTACTGCCGAAAGGAACAGGTAGATTTGCAGAGCTGTTCGGCCGCTCTCATTCCCAGTGATTTGCAAGGTGTTTCCTTAGACCTCCCGGTCTCAGACCAGCCACGGCCTGACTCTACAACCCCCCTCAGCGTGCTCGGGCACCTGCTCCGCACCCTTCCTCTGTGATAGGATTTAAAACCACACTGCATTTTTCCTGTCTCTGGAGCAAAAGAAAGGCTCAGCTAGCAAGGATGAGCTCTTTCAATCCGGCAAGGGGCTTTCTGGTTAACCAGCGAGCGGCAGGGCAGCATTGCTGGGGATGTGCTGGGCCACCGCTTTGGTCACTGCATTTCCAGTGAAATATAACGGAGAAGCAGACAGGACAGACGCGTGGCTCCACGCTCTCCTCTGTGGGCCCCCCTTGGCCATCCCCACCTGGGGCTGTCACGCCAGGATGACTTTGCCTTTGAAACATTCGGGGAGCAAGAGTTTATATCAAATCTCTCTCTGCTGGGTTCTAATACAATACTCTCTACGAGACATGAAGACCCAGCTTACAGGACTACATAAATACAAGTATTCTTAGAGTAGATATTAGGAGGAAAATTCAGGAGGAAATTACCAGTCATGATGTAATTAAATACTCTATTATAAAGGAGATATAGATAGATATAGATATAGATATGAGGAAACTGAGCTAAGGCTGCCTGGAAAGTTCTGACTTGGTTATTTCCTAGCAGCTGAGTGTTTGACCTTGGAACGGTAGCGTTTCTTTTCCCAAGTTTTCACGTGTCATATTAATAGGGAACTTCAGTAGCTTCAGTCACAGACTTGACAAGCATCTCCAGTGACCATGTCCCTTGTTGTCTTTCAGCTTCATTACACATGGCAAGCATGAAGGAGATGGAAGGAGTGAATGAGATTTTTAATTGCTTTGGAAAGAATGATGTTCTGTTCCTGTTCAAATTTATATGGAGTCACTTGTTGGAGAATCTGGCTTTTAGCCTGTGTAATATAATAACAAAAGGGTTAACAGGGAACCATGGATAATTATTCTAAAGTTAATAAATATATAATTAATTTCCAGTCTGCATTTTGCAATAATCCAATCTTGCTCCCACTGAACTCCATGGTAATTTTGTGATTCATTTTAAATGAATCAGGCTGCAGATCTATCGTGGAATATAAAATTCAGCACTTACATAAACCCTTTATTCTGAAATTCCAAGGTCTTCTCCAAAGATGCATAGTACTATTACTCCCATTATACAGATGTAGATGCTGATGTTACACAGTCACCCAGACAGTCAGCTGATGGACAAGAAAAGAATAATTCCTAACCGGCTTAAAAAAAGGAACTTCAATGAAGCTACAGATTGTATTTCCAATTGATAACTTACCATTTTTATTATTTACAAGGAAGTTCAGCTTCTTCTTGCAATCCATTTTTAAATGCCATTTGGAAACTGTATTCCAAATAGTTACTCCAAAATAAAGTATTACCTTATCTATCAAATGCTAAGATATCTGTTGCCGCCTCCCCTAAATGCCCAAATTAGCTCAAGGGCTCCCAGCAGAGCAGGGGAACCACTCCCCGCAGGGCAGGACAGTGGCACCAGTGGTACCGCAGCACGGGGAGAGGGAGAAGGGGCTGGGACGGGATGGGATGGGGCAGCCAGCATGGGCAGCGCTGGGACACAGGACCCAGCCCCGCGCTCCCCCCGGGCGTGATCCTCACCTGCTCCCCACGGCAGGGCAGTGAGGTTCCCTAGACCCCGCATCAGCGCTGCTCTGGGGAGGCCACGTTAGTCCTGCTGCTGCACCAGTGACTGGGGGCGGCACGCTGCCTCTCCTAGACCACAGGCTCAGCCTTGGCGTCTGCAGATTTGCGAAAGGCTTTGATGAATCAGGAGTGAATCTTCCCAGCTTTCTCTAAAAGTGCCTGGCAAACACAGAAAGTACATTCACAGCTGCATCTTCCAACATAGCCTCCAAGCTACTCTTTCTCGAGTCTTCTTCCCATCAGGGCACCCACACCAGCAGTTTGGGTTTAGGCTTTCGCACACTCTTATTCCCCTTGGACAGGCTGTCTAAAGCAATGGGCATTTGCTTTGCATCATTGTTCTGGGTCCTGGTTTCCAACTGAACATTGTTTGGCTTCTTGTGGCATAAAGGCACCTGGACTCCTTCCGAGAGCAAGATGCAGATTTCTAGTAGTTACTCCGTACTAGGGACTGCTGATTTTGTCCCACAGCAGTGACTTATTTCCCCTCTGTCTGATAACTCAAAGTGTTTCTCTTGGGAATTATGTTTTAAAAGACTTGGCAAACTGAAAATTAGCAGTGATTTTCTTTTTTTTTTTTAAATAATAACACTTCCAAAAATGCTGTTCTCATTTACGTATCAACCATAAGGCAGAAACTGCTCTTGAATTATCACTGCTTGTAGGAAACTGCCTTAACTTTACAGATACCAAAGTCCTTATTTTTGTTATCATGAAAGAAAAACGCATACACCCTTCAGCCTGCCTATATTTCAAAGCCCATCTGAAGCAGAGCAGCAGGTGTAGCAGTTTCTCCCAGTCAGTTGAAAATACTGATGATGAATTGCATATATGCCCCCAGATCTCTGCCCCTCCTCCAAAAGGCAATCTCCTGGATGAGGCTGAACGCAAACAGGGCTGTAGAGGACCACCTGCTCTCCCTTGAGCTACATAATATGTTCTCCAAGCTCACAAACGGCTGGAAATGTAGTGAATCCAAGTTCAGAGGAAGCAACTAAGGACAGTGGGGTATAATAGAGTGGGCTGCAGAAGAGAATAGTTTCTTTTTCAGTTGCTAGACTGCTGCGAGTCTCTCTCCAAAATGTGCCTTTTATCTGTTTAGCAAATGCCCCAAAGTAAATGCTATTTTACACTGTGCAACAACATCTCTGCTTCAGCTTACACCACGCAGACTGATTTGCTCAGAGGAGCTTGGGCAGCAGCAGCTGCTACAGAGCAGGAGCTCACAGTGCGACTAAGAAACCTTTCTTCCCGAGTGCTTTCCTCTCTTTCTTCTGTACGAAGTCCCAGTTCTCCATGTTCCTGAGTGATTTAATCAAGTTGGCAGGTTAGTTCATGGCATATATTTTCCCATCTTTCGCCTAAACCTAGTTCACACTTTGTAGCTTTGGAGACCTCTCACCAATAGCATGTCGCACTGCTTCGCAGTTAACATTCATGGGGGTTTTGTTGTATGGCTGCAGAGGGGAAATCATCTGAGAACAAAGATTATAGGCCAAGTTGAGGTCACATCTTTCTCTGTAATAAACAGCCTTCCAACATGACTGCCTAATTTTTTGCCAGATGATAAAAAAGCTCCTTTTTACAGGTACCTTTTGTTTCCTGCTTTTTGCCCAATTATAAACCTAATGAGCCAACTTTCCACTTATTCCATTACTCTGCATCACAGACATTGTATTCTGATCTGAAATTTTGCCAGTGCTCTAAAAAGCTATTGCACTCCCTTTATAGCACTAATACCTTCAAGCAATTCCACTACATTAATGATTATGACCTTTCTTCCTACAACCACTTTCCCATCTTCTACCCCTGGCTCTGAGTTGATTTTCAATCACTTGTTTATTCCTCTCTTTAGTTAAGAACATGCTGAAGGAATTTCTTAACCACTTCAAGTACAAATTCATATCTCTAATTTCCCTGAATGCTTCTATTTTTCAACCGTTAAGGTTTTTCTTTGAATATCACTTGGCAAGTAGCAAGCATTTGAACTTACAGCTGAAATCCACACAAAGTCATTATATACTATATTAAAAATCTATCTTTTGGTCTGATTGAAACTAGTGAATCAAATGTAATTTTCACTATACGCCAAAGAGGAGACTTTAAGTAAAACAGAGATAAATTCCATTTGAAACCTAGTCCTCAGAACTGACATTTCAGGGGCAGCTAAATTGCCAACAATTTTGTGTTTGCACCTTCATTTAAAAAAAACAAACAAACAAAAAACCAAAGAAAATATTTGCAAAATTAAAATGGATGGAGCCAATGTGTACTTACAGTCCAGCTTAAATTATCTAGTTAGTACCTTTTAGTCCAATGCCCTTCTACTTGCTTGATCATTTGGCTTGAGAAGTAAGATGAAGAGACCGGCAATAAGAAACATGGTGCTGGAAGGAATGAGCCTGTTATGGAAAACACGCAGAGAGAAGGGGAGACTGGGTCTCCACTAAGGTCTGGGGAGCTGCAGAGCACATGCCAGATGGCACATACTTTTCTTCCATGTCTGAGCCAAGTGAAAACCAAGAGAAGTTCAATAAGGCTTTCCTACATTTGAAAGGCATCTGTTTGCAAGCATTGTACATCCAAACATTAAGCCTACCAATGCTACTAGACGCTCCCAAAAAGAGATTTTTTTCTTTAGTCAGAGTGATACAAAGAGGAACCTTATGAATTCAATAAGGGCAAGTGTAGGGTGCTGCACCTGGGGAGGAACAACCCCATGCACCAGTACAGGTTGGGGGCTGACCTGCTGGAGAGCAGCTCAGCTGAAAGAGACCTGGGAGTCCTGGTGGACAACAGGATGACCATGAGCCAGCAATGTGCCCTTGTGGCCAAGAAGGCCAATGGCATCCTGGGGTGCATCAAGAAGAGTGTGGCCAGCAGGTCGAGGGAGGTCATCCTCCCCCTCTACTCTGCCCTGGTGAGGCCACACCTGGAGTACTGTGTCCAGTTCTGGGCTCCCTGGTTCAAGAAGGACAGGGAACTGCTGGAGAGGGTGCAGCAAAGGGCTACCGAGATGATTAGGGGACTGGAACACCTCTCTTAGGAAGAAAGGCTGAAGGATTTGGGTCTCTTCAGTCTGGAAAAAAGACGACTGAGGGGGGACCTTATCAACACTTATAAATACTTAAAGGGTGGGTGTCAGGAGGATGGGGCCAGGCTCTTTTCAGTGGTGCCCGGGGACAGGACAAGAAGTAATGGGCACAAACTTGAGCATAGGAAGTTCCACCTAAACATGAGGAGGAACTTCTTTACTTTGAGGGTGGCAGAGCACTGGCACAGGCTGCCCAGAGAGGTGGTGGAGTCTCCGTCTCTGGAGACATTCAAAACCCGCCTGGACGCGTTCCTGTGTAACCTGCTCTAGGTGACCCTGCTGTGGCAGGGGGGTTGGACTAGATGATCTCCAGAGGTCCCTTCCAACCCTACGATTCTGTGATTCTGTGAAAGGCAGCTGAGAGTCTACTTGTACCACATGAAAAAATTGATGTTTCTGGAGAGAGCTGCTGGCTTTGGCTGTGGCAGCAAGGGGGGACCTATGCCAGCACCCAGAAGCCCCTGTGCTCTGAAAACAAAGTTATTTTCATCTGGGTGCTTGCATAAGCAATAGTGCAGAGTCTCTTTTGCCCCCTACCCTAACCCTGGATACCCACATCAGGGCTGGGAATGTTGTTCTCACTCCTCCAGCTCTGATGCCAAGCTGGGTGCCCACCTGGGTGGCTGGAGGGCTGGCTGGTCACCACAGTACTCAAGGGCCACCACACCATGCCGGTGTGGACACTGGGGTCAAGAGCAGCGAGAGCACAGTACCACATGCCAAGTGTGCCTTGGGGGTTATATGATTCAAGTGATTTCACTGAGTGAAACAAGAGCAAAGTGGTAAAGGGTATCAAGAGGCACTTTTGACCAGCGGCTGATTGGAGAAGCATCGCTCAGACAGGTCAGGAGGGAGCAGACGAGAGCAAATAAGGAACAGTGGAGAAAAAATGTGGAAAAGGAAGAGTGGGACAGAAAAGCATATAAGGTGGTTCCTGTTGCTTTTTATTAGCGCTGTAGACTTTATATTTCATAAGAAAAGTATCTCAGTCATGTCAAAATACCTCAGTAAATCAGTACAAGTCCTCACAGTTGCAGAGATGCCATCTTCTAAGTCTCTGCTTTCCCTTTCAGGTTTTATAGATTCCATGTCAGTATTTTGTCCCCAGTCCCTGAGACACTCTTACCTGCTCAGCACTTTCAGTTCTGCCTGTTTTTACTTTTCTTATCTCGCACAGTTTCAGTTCACGTGCTCTCACAGCTCAGTGACAGCTTTCTCAGCGGCAGTGAACCAAGGTCAGGCAACGGTGCTGCACAAAACCAGCCAAGGGTCATGGCCAGCCAGACTCCGGGGCCACAGGCCACACTGCGTTCCTGAGCCTGACTGCACGGCTCAGGAACGTCGTGTGGCCCCTCTGTGACATCTCACAGGCGTTGTGTAGAAAGGACAACTGCATGGGCCAGATCCCACCTGGACCTGTTGATGCGGCAGACTGGTACCCACGGGGAGGCGCATCTCTTTCAACACATGATCTGAGATGCGTCAGTCAAAATGACTTTCACAATGATCCTATGAGCATGATATTCTGGGCACACAATAAACTGAAACACATATACAATCTATATACATCCACTTTATATATATGTGTACATATAAGTAAATTCTCTCACATTTTCTGTCTCACAAAACATACAGTAAACTGAACAAGATACCCTGGGCACCTTCATAATCAGGAAGAAGTCATACAGCTTCAGTTAAACAGACTGCAAGAGTATAAATTCTTATCCCACGTTAAACACAATTTTTGAGGTTTTAAAAAATTGTCAAAGCTTTCATCTTCCTCTACCTCAGAACTATTGCCAGACTAAAAGTAGAACCACCCCCCACCCCAAAAAAAGCTGTTTCCCTGGTATCTAGCCTGACTGTAGCAGGAACTTACACAAATCTCTCAAGAAAACCACAGCTCCACTTTTATAGTAAGATTTTAAGGCTAGAGATGGCCTGTTTTAGTCATGGTCATGTTTAAAGGAATTTCGATTTCAGGCATTAATTCACAGACACTCAGCAGAATTGTGTCCAGCTTCCGACTATTCACTGGATCTCATTTTTGCTGCTGTTTTTCTCCCTTTTTCACTTTCTACACGTTGAAGTCTGATTTTAAAAGTATCTCTTCATTTTTGTGTCATGCATTTATGAATTTGGGGAGGAGGGAGGCAGGAAAAAGCCCCAACATCCCCTAATCAATTTGAACAAAACGAAATGTTGCAGAAATTTCCACTTTCAAGCTTTCTGAGAAAGATATCAGCTTATCAAATATCAGCACACTCATGCATACATGCCTCTTCTCCTCTTAGGTCAAGTTACAATAACAAAATAATGCCTTCTGGTTTTCCTCTCCACTGAAAATTGTTGCGTACCTACACTTTTCCTTCCATTCAGAACCGCTGGCAATTTGTAAAATCCTGCTGTCTGACAGACGTCAGAAGTAGTTAATGACAACACAGTTCACAGAACTTAGGTATGAACATTTCAAAGGGTACCTGATTCCAGACGGGAAATAAAACTCTTGATCTGCACTCCAAGCATCAGCCTGAAAGGAACTTAATTACATTAACTACAAAATGCTTCTTACAGGATTATTATTTTTTTAATTTTACAATTCTGGCATTTGGAGTTGTAATATAGAGTTAAATTTACTCTACGAAGATTGATTTTAAATTCTCCTGTAAAAAGGATTAGAAAATTAAAAAATAGTTACGCTAAAATGACTTTATGATAATGGGTGATGGTGAAGAATTTGAGTGCATTACACAGACATCTGCTTTGCAAACCAAAAAAAGTTACCAAGGTGGTCCCAATGACACTCCAAATGCTACTGTTATGTGTCTTATTTCTTCTGTCTGCCCTGTAAAAACAGATCTACAAACCACATCATCACCAACAACATCTATTGCAGCTGTCAAAAAAGGAAAAAAAAAGGAAAGGCAAAGAAAACACAGCGCATACAGAAGGGAATTCAGGAACACGGGCCTCGGCAATTGTTTCTGGGGAATTGGAGACAACCGTATAATAAAATTGCTTTCATAAGTTGATCAAAAACCATCTTAAATTAAAGTGACAGAAAATTCATTGGGGGAAAGTTAAGGGACATTGGAGGTTAAAGAGAACAATTTTTGTCTTTTTGGTCCTTACCCACACAGCCACAGTAGCCATAAGGCACAATAACTCGTCAGCTTCTCAGCTGCACAATTACTTTTAAGCTGTTCCATTTATATGGAATTTGATTTATGAAGCAGATCATGCAATTAATACAAGGAACAAAACCTCATCACTAAAGAAGATGATGCTTCTGCTGCCCCTGAACTGACAGAACAGCCACCGCTGTGGGAGGCGGGAGACCCCCCCTTCACCCCGTAGGCCTTGCACAACAAGCTAAGTGCTAACAGAAGGCAAATTTTATTTTGGATGGATTTAAAAAAAAAAAAAAAGAAACGTAGTTTATATTTCTTCATTTCCCCCTGTCAGCCGTCAGCTGTGCCTTGCGGAAATGAGTAACAATTTGTGATATTGGGCACTACAGAGATCTTAGTAGTTTGTGAAGTAGTTTTCATCTAGCTTTTACACCAGCTCTATACAGCATCGGAAAGTTCACTTTGCACTCGAGATCTTTCGGCTCAGCTTCGCCACTCTGCATTTTGGAAAGGGGTTGACTGTGTATTAGGTTTGATTTGCCTTTAGTAAAGTAGTTCTAGTGTCAGGCCAAAGTATCACAGTGGATAATTGTGTCTGCTTTATAGTCAGGCGCTTTTGAGAAGGAAGGGACCTGTACTTACAACTATCTCTTTTCACAATAATACAAATGAATAAGAAAGTAAGAGCTTTACTGTCAGTGACCCAGCAGCACAAGGAACAGAGATGTTGGCAATTCAGGTGCTGCACACTTCCTGGAATCCAGACTTAAAAGATAATTTTAACAGTCTGAAAATGTAATATCTTTTTGCTTTTTGTAAAGGAAGTGAGGGCTGTTTTTCTGTTTTCAGTCATCATCAGTGTATCTTCAGCATCCAATATAAATTCAGAGAATCCATCATATTATTTTGATCACAGATAAAGAAAAATTATACAATTTGGAAGTATATTAAATATTTAAGTATCTGATAATTTTCTAAAATGTGTATTTCTAGATTTCTGAGACTGAGGAAGTGAGAGACTGAAAGAGATCATGTTACTAACTTGGGGAAGAAACTCTCCATGTTGCATAATGACTCTTTTATCCCACCTATTTAAAAACCTCATGGAAATGCTTTATAAATCTAACTTCTTTTCAATAGGCAAACCTGGTCATCTATTGAAGGTAAACAACTCATTTCCTTTGGAGTACGATTGTTCCAGAAAAATCTTTCATCGAAAAATGTAATCCAGAGTGCTAAATCATTTAGAACAATAAAATTACTTGCATGAACAAACACAGCTTCTGTCGGTAATTGTGCTTGCTTGCCTTAGGCATAAGTTTGTTACATATGGGAAGTGATAATACTTGTGGTTACAGTTCCCAGTACCGCATTTTCCTTTCCCAGTTCACACTTACTCATAGCTATGCTTATCCATCAGCAGTTACGTAAGATGCAATTCCAAACATTTATAATCCACCTCTTGCAAACTATAAACCACATCAAATTAGTCCCTGCGGTGCTTTGTACTAGCAAAGCAATTTGCAGATCTGTCATGAACTATCAGTACTATTATTTGTCAGCAGTCAGTATGGCCATTTTTTCTGACGGTGTTACCTGCAAGGCCTTGGTTATATGAACTTATAGTGGCTGTCATGTAACAGAGAGACCCTCAGGGACAAATTTGGTGTCATTTATTTATCAATTTCTGCAAGTTGGAGTACATATCCATCTGATTTGACATCATGAGATGTCCCATTGCAACATCAGCAATGGTTGAGACCACCGATTTCCAGAGGTGATGTCCATCACACCCTATTCATTATGGCAGTCTGGGGAACCCTGAAGCCCGCTGTTGCTTGACGAACCTGTTTCACTTATTAGCTGTGTATGTTTCTTCTTACAGACTGTCCTTCAGGATAAGCCCTCTCCACACGCCAGCCATCAGCCCTTAAGAGCAGAGAATGTTTCTTTCCTCAGTACATTTGTTTTCCCTTTTTTCAAACCTCCTCCGTGGGACACGTTTCTTGCTCTTCTCAGTGGAAACCTGTCCCCATCTACTCACCTAGTGCTATGCCTAATTACTACAAAGAAAATTCGGTATCTAACTTAACTTGAAGGGTAACAGCAACAAATAATTCACTTCCTCATCAACATTTCATAATTATTATGTATAACTTTCTTTGTACTAACATTTCCATGTGCCCAAAAAAGTAATTTTCACTTCATCACATTTCTTTAAAATTTGCAGCAAGTGGGAGAAGTTCAGGCCTTCAAATTTTACTGGTAGTCAACATTATAGAATCATAGAATCTGTTGGGTTGGAAGGAACCTTTAAAGGTCATCTAGTCCAACCCCAACATGAGATACTACTACCTCAAAAGGTTTGCCTCTGCAGTCCTCGTGCCAGATTCAACCAGCCAGGTAGGTTCTACCAACCCGATCATCCTGAAAGTGTTTTTTTGACTGACAATAGTTTTCAGCGAACAAAAATTTATATTCTGTTTTGCATAACCACCTTTGAGAGATGGTAAAGGTATAAGAGCATGTTAGAAAAAAGAACATCTGCTTAATGTCAAAGTAGTACCTGCTCACTCGGCAAAGACCGTCATCAGTGGCAGCGGCGGATGCAGCCACTACTCTGTCCTCCCAGTTGTGTTAAATGATAGGAACCAAAACCAGAGGTCTGAGGCGTTGGCGGTGGGTGGCACATGGAGCAGAAGGATTAGCAGGAAATGTACACATGCATTCGAAAAGATACCATGGAAGTTTTGCAACCACAAAATAATTTAAAAAAGAAAAAGAAAATTAGTATATCATAATCTTTTTTCTTGACTTGAAATAGACTTGAAAAAAATTCCACAACTTACATTGGATTCCAGTTTAAGCACAAACTGAAGGTAAAGTCTTTTTTTTCAAACCAAAATGCAACTAGGGCACTGGCTAGAATGGAAATATAAATGATTACTTAGCTCAGGTCTAATCTTACAGAGTCAGCAAAAATAAGCCAAGTAAGATCAGAACCTTAACCATGGGGAAAAAAAGCATGTACAATATGCATGTGTCTCTGTTATATAAAGTCTACTGCACTTGTATTGGTTTGGTAGGTTGTATTATGCTCCTTTCATGCTTGCATTTAAGAAAAAAGAATAACAAGGTATGTGATTTTAGAACACAGATTACATGAAAGCGAAAAAGATGTAAAGCCTGAAAGAAAGCTGGGCTGCTTGTAGGCTCTGTTATCAACCTGGCTGACAGGCATTTGAAAGTATGTTGCTTGGTCATTTTAACATTAAGCTATGAAAAATCCTCCCCTGCACAGCAAGACATATAATTTATACTGTTTTTTCCTGCAAATACTGTTATCCGTTCATTATCCCAAAACTCACTACAAGCCGCACATGCTGCATCGTATTCAAAACCCCAAACGCTTGGGTTTTGCATATAAGACCATGGTATTATTTGTGCTCTTGATTTAAATATTAAACAATTGAGGCGTTTTCATTTTATTTTAGATTCTTATACTAAAGCAAAATTGATTCAAGATTTACAGTTTAAAAGTCTCTAGTAGCATATAATGCCATGAATTAATGTGGTGTTTCTCTGACCTGGAACCATCACATATTTCTGGGTATTCCACATATTAATGAGTATTATTAACCTAATTATCATTAAGGTTGTTTACTTAAATATAAAAAGCTCATGTAATATTACAAATGCTTATGATAGCCGTTTTAAAGCCCTTCAAAAACTGCAAGAAATTATCACGTCTAGCAAACTTCTGTTAGGAATGCCATCTTGTGGTTAAAAGCTGTATATAACAACGATGCAAGGTAATTTTAACTAAATTTTTACTTGCAAAATACCATTTTTGCAGAAATGAGGTATTCACGTATGACCTTTCAGAACTACATAGTATTCTTTTATTAACTATTGTGGATGAAAACGGTTGTGAATATGGCTTTCCTGTCCTCATCTGTATATAATGCCGATTAATTATGCAGGGAGCACTAGTTTCATTAGGAGATGGGATGCATTTATTAGCATTTTAAACAGAACCAGATTGCCACATGTACTTGGTAAAAAACGCCACTAAATGCCTAGTCTATTTAGATATAATTTAGAGAATTAGTCTAAAATGTATAGAAAATACACACACTTTTCTCAAAATATGTTTCTAGAGCAGAACCTGAAAGTGCACTTTACCTTTTCTAAGCTTTATGGAGCATCTTAAAAGATCAAATTTAACTATAAAAAGGAAATATTGGATTTTTCAATTTTTTTTATATAGATCTTACTGTAAACTGAAAATGAATTGAAAACAGTCACTTTGATCATGAAAGCAGAGAGAGATGCCAGGTAAGCAAGAAGGGAAAGAAGGGCTCCAAAAGCATCTAATAAACTTTAAAAGATATATAACTTTTAAAAGCCTAGAAAAATGAATAATAATTAGCTAAATTCAATACAGTTGACATTTGCATAGGCACTTTGTGTTTTCACTTCATTTTCATAATGAAAGTATATATTGCCCAAACCATCACAACACATACTGTATAATGAAATTTAAAACTAATGAGCCATACCCTAATAGCCATGAGTCAAGTCAGGGTGTGCATTAGTAGTCCATTTGCAATTCTCTAGAGACAGAAAGAACAAGGCTAAACATATCCAGTAGCCTATTTAGCGCACAACTTGTTCTGTGTTCTGATAACATGAGAGCAGAACTGAAATGAGTTCACAATCTCTAGCACTCAAAGCGCTGTGAAATACTGTTCATACTGTCGTTATCATGCAGGTTACTCCTGGGGCAGCCAAAAAGGACTGACGTGATTATTTAGTTTGACCTCTTGCATAACATGGATCTGACTCGTCTGAATTAGTCCACTTTCTATCAAATCACATCTTTTCAGGAAACCATCTAACACATCATGACTAGGGAAACCTTTACCATTCTGTTACGCGCATTTATCTCTTCTTGTAACGTGTCCAACCTAAAATTGCTGGATCGCTCTTTCTCTGCTAGATGGAACAGACCTTTATTTTATTCAATTTTTGCTCCAAAGATGGTTCTGCTAGGCTAACTCTCCTTTGCTAAACTAAGTAGATTCTGCTTATTGAGTCTCTCATGCCAGTGCTTCTCTTTAATCCTTTTATTGCTCTCATGACTCTTTTCTGTCCAATTTTCCAGCATTACTGGAAATTGTGACTATTGGAGTTGGACATAACATTCTTCTAAAAGGTTACACCGAAGTCAATTATAGATAGCAATATTACTTCCCTGAAAGTATTTCCATTTCTAAACTTGAGGATCTCACTGGTCCTTTTGGCCACAAGGCATGCTAACAATCCATGTTTAGTTGAACATGCACATCATCTCCAGACACCGCTCAAAGTCAGCATTTCCTACAGCAAATTGTTCTGTTTGGTATGTCCTCAAGCCTCTGCTCCTAGAGACAAAGGTCCACTTTAGACCACAGTGAGATGCAGAGTATTTAAGTTTTGTGGCTTCTGGAGATTTTTTTAAGCCCCTGATCTTGAAACCATATTCCAAATGAACCAAAGTTGCTCTACAACTGTTAACACACAAAGAGATCATCCCTCCACTGAACTAAGCGTGAATAAGAGTAAACTGTCGGGAGATTTCCTTTTTCATATTAATTCCTCAGAATACGGACCTTCCACACAGTACCAGACAAGTCTGTGGTGCAACATAAACAGAGTATTTAGACATATGCTATTTTTGATGCGGGTTTATTTTTTTATATATACTTTCCTTCCAGGATGATGCAAATTAACCCACTAACATCTGTCAATCTCAGCAAAGTGAATTACTCTATCATTTACTATACACCTAACTTTCAAGTAAACACAAGACAGAACACGCCTTTCAAGATTTAAGAATATCGAATTCTGAAATCAATTATTTCAGTGGATTTTCTTTATATCACGTTGATGAAGATTTAAGAACATATTTGCAAAGAAAGTGCTACAGAGTGGATCCCACGGTATTTATTTAGAAAAAATATAGTGGATACAAATCACTAATGCATATTTCAGGCATGCCAAACATGATATACTTAATAACAATGTGTGTTCTTGATGCCCTTGAAAAGCAAAGTTGACCTCTTGAAAAAACAATCTTCCGTTTAGAGTCCCATCTGCTAAAATACTCCATCACCTCAAAAACATAAATAGCAATTCTTTCTAAATCATAAGATACTAAAACAGAACTGTCTTTTGAAGTCATCCCTAACTGCTCTATTCACCCTTTACCTCAAATCACTCTCTGTCACCCTGAGAAGCAGGACTGTGACTAAAGGCAAGTAATGAGCAGACAGTAAGTCTGTAAGCAAAACAAAGTGTTTTCCATATAAATATACTAATAAAGTGTAAATGTAGACATTACCTTTGTCCTTAGGTTTTTCATGTTGTATCAGTGTTCAGCAAAGATTTATCTATACAGAAGAATAATAGCTTAAGTAAAGCTATGCTATTACTCCAGGTCAACAAAGCCAGTGGAAATGTGTATATATGCAAGCTCACACTCTCTGTAAACCTGGCTTATGTTGATTTAGACAGCGACATCCTATTTTTAGGCAAATAGGAGCAAATTGTGTATACACCAAGCCTAAATGGCTTAAAGAATCCTGCTAATGATCACAATGTAGATTTGCTTTTGTGCATCATTAGCACAGCATTTTTGCCTGAAGAAGTTAATAGAAAATATTGCATGACAACAATCAGCGTGCACATCTGCAAAAGACAAAAAAGCAGCACTTGTGTCCGCTCTTAATCATTAATGCCCTTTGAACCTTTCATAATACTGATAGTGGGGAAAAAAAAGTGCAATAACAGCAGCACAATGTTTGCTGAACCACAGTATTTTGCTGACTGACATTGAGAAAACCTGGGCTGGGAAGGAGGAAGAATTGCTTCCCTCACTAGCCTATCCCCCTGCAGCCAGCTACAGCGAGTACACTGGACATATTTTCTGTTTCACCCCTCCAGGCCCAGCAGGACAAGGCAAGCCAGAAGATTGCACGTTACAGCTACCACAACATGGCACCAGCACTTGGTCACAAATACTGTGTACATTCAGGATCACAACACTACTGCAGGCATTTTACAGTGCCCATAACTAGAATCCACAAGCAGATGTGGCACACAAAAATAGTTCACTGAAGTTATAAGAAAGTCCAAAAATGAATTCATTTTTTTTTTTAGAAATGAGTAAATACTGTATTGTAAAAGCCTTTAGACATTCTGAGAAATGTACTAATACCATATATGTTCTTTAACCACTGCCTTTATACATCTTAAGTCCACACTGAAAGCCCATAACTAAGTATTACTGCTCTTTTTTTTTTACTTATGCAATTCATATCAACTGGAAATCGTAACTACAAATTTTACTAATACTTCCTGCTTCAAACCAAGCTTACTGCCATGAACTTTGAAATATTGAGCGTCATACCAAAATAAATTCTATGTTAGTTTAGTTCTGACTCTTTTATCTAATAATCAGATAACTCAAGGTAGGATGTTGGCTTCCAACCTGATCTTGTTTACAATCTCAGCTTTTCTTTTAGGTACTTTCTGTGAAAACAAGCTCTTCTTTGTAGACATTTCTATAAAGTAACAGTGTGTGACAAATTGCCCTATGATGTCAAATGGCATTAAGCCCTACAGACCCAGGTACTGCAGGATTTCCCTAGAGTCCTTATGCTGAAACCAATTCCCATTCCAGTAATTCAATCCAGGCAGTTGGGTTTCTTTGGGGTTGTTTGCTTGTTTAGGATTTTTTTGTGGGTTTTTTTTGGTTTTTGTTTTTGTTTTTTTTTTGTTTTGTTTTGTTTTGTTTGGTTTTTTTTAAGATTTGGAATCCTGATTTTGTACTGAGCACATCCAGAGAAAGCAATGTATTTTTTTTCCACTTGGAACTACTGCGAGAATCAGAAACATACAGAAACACAAGGTGGATGCATACGTACCAGCTACACAAATAATGCTTCTCCTTTGGCAATATGATTATGCAACTTTTTCTTACAGAACTTAGACTATTTTTTTTAATTACATATTTATGGTCTTTCTCACATTGTGTGTAGAAAATGATGAGAATTCCTCTGCCCAATGAGGAATGGCTGAGCGAGTTAGGTCTTTTCACCCTGGAGGAGAGGAGGCCTCAGAGGGCACCTCATCAGTTTTCCAGTACTTAAATGGTTGCCAGAAGAGGATGGACGCTCTCTCTTCACAAGGAGTCACATGAAGACAAGAAGGGTAAATAGGTATGAATTGCACGAGAAGTTTCATCTGGATATAAGAAAGAAATTTTTCAGAGTGAGAACACTCAATCGCTGGAATAACCTCCCCAGGGATGTGGTAGAGTCCCCATTGCTGGAGGTTGTTAAGATGTGACTGGGCAGGGTGCTAGATAATCTCATCTAGGCTCAATATCACACAAAAGGTTGGACCAAATGTTTTGACATCCCTTACAACATGGGCTGTTATATGATTCTGTGAAAACAAAAATAAAAATATTATTTTCCAAAGTTGGTGCAGAAACAGTGAATGAGGACTGAGCGGAGAAAAGAACTAGAAAGGTCCTAAAAAGGCATCCAAGAATGGCAGAATCTAAAAATGCTATTGTGTTACACCTTTGTCATCACCTACATTTAATTCTATTGTAGAATGTATTCACTGTGGCAAACACACATCATGCTTGGGTCTTTTACCTTACACTAGAAGAAAAAATTTTTTAAAATAGTTTGCTAGATGGTGTCTTCTTTACCTCTAATGTGGCAAAACGTAGAAGCAGACACACAGAGGAAGCTGGGAGATATGGCAACAGTTCAAAGCTCCAAATAAGTCCTGACATCTAGGAGATGTTGCCTCTCAAGGAGGGAAAAAATATTACCAATTACCACCTCTCTTGCCAATACTTTCCCTATTTGAATCTTGGTGGGAACCACAACCTCCCATACCTATACATCCTCACATCTGATGACTCTTAGCTCTTTACCTGTAACTGCACACCATTTCTCTTAGTGTGAAATGTAGTTATATTTTGCTCCCTTGCCAAATATAATTACAGTTAGCAGAATAAATTTGTCCATAATCACACGATTTCCTATGGCAACCTGCTCTATTTTTTTCTGATGCAAAAAAACAATAAAGAGCCTGTCATTAGCAAAAACAGATTGCTAACATAGGTCTATTTTAGGTTAAATAATGAATACCTCTGATGCTATCACATTTTCCAGACACTGGGATTCATCTTTCACTCTCCTTGATGAGATGCCAAGCACTTTGTGAAGCTTCTTTCTTATATTAATTCATGCAAAGTAGGAACAGAATAGAATGTAAAGGAAATTAGTTTAAGAAAAACATGAAAACAGAAGTAATTAGACCCAGAAAGCAATATGACCTCTAAGATAAACCTTATATTCTAAAAAGTTAGAATGCAAGAAATAAATGTAAATAAATGGTGGTCTGGTTCATATTTAAGGAAACTGCTGCTACTACTAGCAAATTCTTCTATAGCATTTAAAAAGGATTCTAAAGTTGAAAGTTTAAATAGAAAACATCTAGGAAAAAGACTACAACACACTGGAGGAAGAGTCACATTTCAAAAATTATTAAAAATACCAAATTAAGGATTCTATTTTATACAGGAAAATATCTAGGAGGAAAAAACGCCTGAAAAACAAAATAACCGGATTTTTTACACAAATGCTGGCCTCACAATACATAAAAAACATTATACAAGAAGATAACACCAAATTGAATGGTTCAATGATTAACAACACAAGTATACTTGAATCTTTGTAGTGAAATCAACCCTCATTAGTAACATACTAACATCATTACAATGTCTTATTATGTTTCAGTGCTCTAAGTGAAGAGAGTTAAAGTTTAACTAATCACCCACTGACCAAATGATCACATCATCCTTGCAGCAAAACAAGAGCTAATAGTTTCAGAAAGGTCAGACTTCATTATCTTCCTCCTTCCATGGGGAACACTTCAGGCTTGTGAAGGAGATGGCACCGCCGAGGAAAGGCGGCACTACTGCTGTCTCTACTATCTATGACCTGCAAAAAAGTATTCCAGTCTTTTATACTCTCAATTCACAACCTTTCACCACTACTAGAAATCTCACGCACGTTACTTACAAATACTGTTGAAAACTTGATAATTGAGTATAAAACTGTGGATATTATGCTGTGGACTGGACACAGGCCAGATGAATCATGACTTTATTAAAGCATGCAGCCTGTTACGAAGGCATCTCAATTGACACAGTGGACCTCTGATCAGTCGCTCAGAAAACTTTCATAAAATGATTTTGAATTAAGGTTTCTATACGGGACATCAGCATACTCATATCAGCAGCACAGACTTGGTGATCATCATTCCCTTTCCTTTTCAGGGTCTCTAATAGGCCCCAGTGGACTGGAGGCAGAGGGCTGTAAGAACTCAGCAAGTGAAGCTGACTTAATGGATTCTGTTTTATTTCTGCAATCCTCAAGGCCCTCAAGATAGCAGGTGCAAACTTAGAATAATGAGCTGTGGATGAAATAATAATTGGGCAAGTTCTATCTTGTAATCTATCTGCAACTACTTTAGCAACAGCTGTGTGTGTATCCAAAATATATCCTGTAGTACTGTACACAGAGTGAATGGCAGCTAGACAGTCCTCCTCAGAGCACCATCCAGCCACCAAGTCCTGCTGAAGCTTTTCAAGTAGATCTTTCCGCAGCTGGAAGTGGCCCTGATTTTCCAGCTGGTTATATAATTGTGTCACCAGTTGTCCATCCTCATTAGCAATCAGGTGCAAGTATCGCTCAAGATTGGAGGACTTCAAAATATCTACTGCTGGTGAAAAAGTGGGAATTAATTTTCTTCCCCTCAAATCATAAACACCTGTTCTTATGAAGTCAGTCAAAACATTGTTTTCATTGGAAGCACAAATACATTTTCTAATAGGAATTCCCATCATTTTAGCATACAAAGCAGCTAATATGTTGCCAAAGTTTCCTGTAGGAATGCAAACATCTACAGGGCTTCCAAAAGGAATAATATCTTGATGAACAAGATCAAGGTATGCAGAGGCATGATAAACTATCTGAGGAAGCAGTCGTGCCCAGTTTATGGAGTTTGCCGCAGCTAAAGCTGTTCCATATTCTACTGTAAGAAAGCCAGTATAATCAGAATTAGTAAAGATTTGCTTTATAGCTGTCTGGCAAAAATCAAAATCAGATTTGACGCCTACTGACCAGGCATTTTCTTTCTGACAGCCAATCATCTGTGATTTTTGAATTGGGCTTACTCCATCCTCAGGAAAAAAATTCATCACAGCAATTCTCTGTTTGTCAGTGTCATGGAGACGACTAAAGCCATCTAGGACAGCACTCCCTGTGTCACCAGAAGTAGCTACCAGAACCAAGTAATTGCAGCTTCTGGGAATGCAGTATGCAAATATATGCGGCACCATCTGTAATGCAAAATCTTTAAATGATGCTGTTGGTCCATGAAATAACTCAAGGAGAAACTGATTGCCCACCAGATGCCTAACTGGGGCTATTTTAGAACAAGTAAAGTTTTCTCCATAAGCAGTTCCAATAATTTCTGCCAGCTTAGAAGCAGGAATATCAGCAGGATGTATGCATCTTTCTAGTATCACCTGGGCTCTTTCAATGTAAGTTGCTTCTATAAGGCTTTGCCATTCTCCAGCAGTGAATTCTGGAAGTCCTCTCTCAGGAACAAAGAGTCCTCCATCAGGGGCTAAACCCTCAGTAACAACATCACTGAAATATTTGTGAGAGTCTTTTTCCATACTCCTTCCAGACCTACTAGACCTAGTTGAAATGAAAGTTTCCAGTTCTGAGTTTTGGTATCTCTTCACAGCATCAAGTACCCTTTCTGCTACAACCTCTGGTGCAATATCCCCTCCACAAAGAACACGGATGTCATACCACCTTTTGTAGAACTGCTTCCTGAACTGAAGTATGTCCTTGAGAGAAATACCAGGAGACTGTCCCACGATGCGATCCACTTTCATTGATTTCAGCCTGCTCATAATGACTGCTGTGGGCACATCCAGATATACAACTATTCCATTTTTCTTCATATGCTGCATGCCAGCAGCATGCATTGGATTGGACCCAGTAAGGGAAATGACACTTCCAGATGCTGAAAACTTCAACAGGGCTTTTCCTTCCTCCTCTAAAAATTGCTCATTACCAACATCCTGCAGTTTTTCTGACACACTCATGTTCCAGGTTGTTTCAAGGACATCATCGTCTATGTCTATGACAGGGCAATCTAGTTTCTGACCTACTATTCTCCCGATTGTTGTTTTCCCAGCACCCGGAGGTCCCATCAAGATAATATTTTTGTTTCCAACAAGAGAATGGCTTGAGAACCATGACTTCCATATCTGTGCAAATGCAGCAGGTCTTGAAAGCATCAGTTTTAAACACATGCTAGAAAGACTGTTTTGGGCTATTTGCCTTAAAGGCCGGTACTGAACAATGTGAAACATCTTCATCTGCTGGGTTGTTTTGTTGCCTTTTTTTTTTTTTCCAAGCCAACTTGACAAGCCACTTAACTGTTTCAAAAAGAAAAAAAAACACTAATTAGTCCTTCAGCAAGCATCTAGGAAAAACACCTAAAGGATATGAAATTCATAACAACAAGAATTCAAACATAAATCCAGTTATGACTTCATCAGTGCCAGGGAAGTATTTTTCAGAATAAGACTCATTCCCTTCTCCTGCATAGCTCCAGCTCACTTCCACTGACATATCCAACTTCAAACAGTCCATGTCCTCAGGGTAAACAGAGACATCCAACCATAACCCTACAATACTATTTGCAAATAATATTGTTTATAGGAATTCAAAACCAATTAGTTTTTTTCTCTAGTAGATTTACTTTTAAGTACACATGTACGAATAAGAAGATTAACTGAATTACCTTCTTGTAGTCAAAGTGTTAACAAAACACGCATTTTCCCAGCTTCCCAAGATGCCTTTGATTTCTTATATCATCTTTCTGAAAAAAATAAATGCAAGACTGACTTAAATACACAGAAAACTCACAGACCTGTGCAACAGCAAGGCTGGAAGAGTTGCATCCAATTCTCTTCTGAAGCGAGCTATTTAAGAAGAACTCCTATAACAGAACTGCATTAAGCATAGTTTGTGTGAAGTAAGAGAGAGAGAAACACGTCATGAAGACACTCTACCCTCAAAAAAAAAAAAATCACTAGGAAAATTGGATCTCCAACAAAGATTCTAAGTAAGAGACTCTCAACATGGTATTTTGTTTGCTTAGAGAAAGCAACACCAGTATCAGCACAAACTGCAGCACAGGATTTGTGCGTATTTAGGGCAAAGGGGGAAGAACTCTCAAAATGAAGGGACAAGGAGATGGCAGAAATCAGCACAAATTTACACAGAAAATCCCTACAAAGTCATTTTTCATTTTACGTAGGCAAACAACTATCACTTTGCTGTTGTTACTTATTCATTGTTCATGACTAAAAATGCTTAAAGGAAAGCAACACTGAACTTCCTTTTAGGAAATTAGTGAGATTTTTGATGTAAATATACAACTTGGTGCTTACTCATAAATTCTAAAAAAATAATTTTTTATATATATATATTTGCCATATATATAAAATCAGCATTTTTTAGAAATTATTATTTTTAGTTGCCACAGTATGTAGTATAAAGAGATGGCTGACTAAGCTGCAGGTTGTATTTATTTTTTTTGTCCTGGCACTGTAACACGTAACCAAAATGGTAATCAGCGATTTCTAATAACTACATTTTAAAGACTCAATCTAGCTGCTAGCACCCCAGCATTTGCTTTGCCATGTTTATTAAAAGATTTACGTTTATATACTAACTACTTTTACCAGTGAAGAAAATTTTAATGAGAAAGTCTTTCCCCACATTAATCAAGACAGACTAAATAGAACTATTAAAGGAATTCACTATAGAGTAAGTTTCCAAATCCTTCAATTGTTCAGTGCCCTTTCTCCAGATGCTCTCCAATGCAACAGCCTTTTTATCACTGTGGAAAGCAGAAGGCAGCCTGGAATTGCAGTAGAAGGCAGTTGAGCACCAAACAGGAACTGCATCATCTTCCAAAGACCTACTCGTGATTAACCTGTGTTTACAGTTGTCACACCAGTCCTTTAAAGACCCTGCTGTTCCCCAAGGGAGTGCATAATATCAAATGACTTCAGAGACACAGGTCACAAACTTCAAAAATGACACAGAAGCTCAAGTTTTGTAAGAGCAACCTACAAAAACAAAGACTCTTCCAGATGCTCCTTGCTCTAGATACTGCTCTATGTTCCTCAATCTGTCTTTGCACTCTACTTCCTTTACCAAACTATTAGTGTACGTTACAAAGTCACAGTACTTCTAATAATTTACAGCTTTGCATTTGCTCACTTCTGCGTGGAGAGATGAGCTTGCAAACAGTTAAGTCTCTGTGTCTGCACCCAGTGCTGTGACATGATGAACACGCTGTAATTACAAGGCATAGATCAGAGTGAAGATGGGCATATCCTACTGCATAGCTTTTTTTCTCAATCCTTGTAAAGTATAAGGGAATCACCCTGTGTAGATGCATTATAAGTTTTTTGTAGTAGTTATTAAAAAGAAAAAACAATCTGCAAGGACTAATTGTAATATTCAGAATCACTATACAGCTGTACTGCAACAGTAACGCATTCTAGCTCTGTAAGTATATATTCACTAGAGGGCCAGAAAGAGATCTTTGTGTTAAACTTCCAGATGTAAATAAGTTACATCCAGGATTAAAAAGAATAATTAGAGACAATATTTTAGTGATTTTATTTCTTGGACATAAGAATCACTTTAAGCGGTATGTGTGAACTAAGGGAGTACAGGCCAAGCACAGTGGCCTGCCTATCATGTCGAGTTGCACTGCAGATTCATTTGGGGTGCAGTCACTTGGTATGCACCACACAGCTGCTGGATGCAACATCTGGACTGCTTTATGAATCTAGGCCATGCGTATTGTTTGAAATCAACTTAGTTGCAAGGAATTCCTTTATGCAGCTACTCAGTTCAGCCTATTACAGTGTAATCCAATTTGGCACCCACATAACAAGCTTGCAACCACTGAATGCGACCTGTTTCTCTTAAATCGCTTCTTGTTCAACTGGCAAAACTTTACTGCAAAAACAATTCAAATTAGACTTTACGACTAGCAGAGTTTACCAGACTAGTTAGAACACCAAGCCATCCAACTTTAGTTATAAACCCCATGCCAAAAAGGTGGGGGTTGGGTTTTGGTTTTTTTTTTGAAGCAGAGCTTACCCCTATACCTCCAATGAAATTTTAAGTTTTGACAATACAGCTCGACGCTTTGCTTAGACTGCTGACACCACCTCCGCATCATCAGCAATTACCCGCAGCTTTAACCACCACTGGATGACAGCAGTTCTGGTGAAAACTGTACTTTCATAGTGGTATAGACACAAAGCTTGCAACAACATAACCTATGCTTAAAATTCAGCACCCAAACAAGTCAGTGGCAGTTTGCAGCTGTCAAAGACCTCGAGGTGGGTCGAGGCTGACAATTACCATATTTCGAAACTGTTAACACAGGGCAACTTCCAGTTGACTTTTCACGGAGCTTTTATGCAGACAGAGAAAAATTTAAAAATCCCAAAGTAAACCATTCAACCTCAGCCTCCTCACTATCATCCCACAGACCACGACCCTGCAGAGGTTCCCGCCTCACCGTTTCGACGCCCAGAAAGTGTCAAAGGGCGGGGGGGAGGAGGTGGGGGGGGCCGGGCCGGGCCAACGCGGCACCACAGAGCCGGGTCGGTCGCACCCTCCCGGCCAACGCAGACCCAGACTCCCGCCTCCCCTCAGGAACGGCGGCGGCGGCCCTGCCTTGTCCCCGCGCCTCAGACCGGCTCGAACCGGTTCCCCTCGCCCTCAGGCTCCACCCGGGCGCCGCGCGCGCACCTACCGGCGGGGGCGGGGACAGCTGCCACCGGTGCCGCGGCGCGACCCACGCGCCACCCCCGCCCTCCCCACCGCGCACGCGCGGCCACCTGCCCGCCCCGCCCCTATCGCGACTCCGCCCACAGCCGCGACACAGCGCAGGCAAACCGCCCGCCGCCAAGTGCGCCTGCGCGGCTCCGCGCCCTGCGTGGCTCCACCGCGCCTGCGCTGCCGCGCCCTGGCCCGAGCCGGGGGCCGTAGGCTCCGCCCCCTCATGGCGGTGTTACCCAGCAACGGGTTCCCCTGGTAACCGCGGAGACAACAGTGTGCCGGCCTGCCGCGGCGGCGGCCTGTGGGGGTGGCCGGACGCAGCCGTTCGCTGGAGCGGGCCGAGGGCCAGGAGGGAGGAAAGGCGAGGTTCCCGCAGCGAGGTGGGCGGCTTCCCCGCCTCCAGGGCCCTTCAGTGAGGTGGGCGGCTTCCCCCGCCCCCAGGGCTCCTCGGCCGGAGGATGCCGGCGCAGCGCGCCCATGAGAGCATCCATAACCTGCCCCCCCTGGAGGAGAAGCAGCCTGTCAAACCTCCCAGGTACGTGGGTGTGACAGCACCGCTTGCTGACACGGTGACTGGTTCTGGCAAGGTAATGCCTCTTGCGGGTAACAGGTATTAAAAAAAACATCTAGTTTTTGCGTAGTTATTGCTCCTCCTAATGAGTCACTACCTAACATCTGAGGGTTTGCAGCCTGCTCCGTGAGCTGATGATTCAGTTTGGTATCTTAAATGCCAGCATGTTCATTGACAAAGAACTTACAAACACTCTCTCCACCCAGAGGAATTACGTGACGTTTCTGTTATTTGCACTTATAACAATTTTTCAGTGAGCAGCTGATTAGCTGGAGGTTTTTTACATTTTTCTCAGTGCCACACTTCCCTTCTTTTCATGTGTCAGGTGTGTCTTCTGACATTTTTTCTTTTGCTTCTCTTTCTCACCCCTTACCTTAAAAACATTAAAAATGCCTTTTGCCCCCCTGGTATTAATTTCTTTGAGAGTTTTTATAAAGTTCTGATTTGATAATTATGCAAACATATGTTGGTTTTTCAGTTCCTTATTATTTTATATGAAAGAAAACTGTTACAGTTTGCATTTTCAGTAAAAAGTTAACATAGGTCATAACTCAATAGCTTTAAAATGAGTAAAAATATCAGTGACACTCCTTAGAACAAAGATAGTTATCCCTTTTTGGGTAAAAAGTTTCAGATTGGTGAGATTCCTAGTTCTGAACCTTTTCCATGTAAAAATAGATACTACATCTTTTTTTGTTTCCAGTATGAATGGAAGATACTTTTGACCAACAGAGGAAAGTGAAATGACAATATGGCAAGGCATACAGCACACTAAATCCATTCTGTCTTAATATCATTCAAGGATTTGGATACTGCATGACCATCAGGTTCAGTTTAGGCAAGGGATTCCTCAGGTTGGATGCAATCTGACTAAATCCCCTTCTGATCTCGTTGCCGTCTGTTGTCACCCCACTTCCTGCTTTGGTTCGCAATGTGCCAAATATCCAGCTGGTACAACAGTGTTGAACTTGGTTAGTAGCATGATCTGACCAGTTCTAACTAATGCATACAAAATCTAGGGTCTTTTTTTTTTTCAAATGAGATCATACATACTTCACTCTCAACTGACCAGGTACTACTCATGAAACCAAGGCAAGCATCCTCATTTTCCCCAACTTCGATGTCCCAAGATAACACCTAAGGAATAGTAACTGTCTTCTTACATATGCGTTGTCTTTTCTACCCCTTGCCACGTGACAAATGGATTAAGATTCTCAAGTCCCCCATAACCATGTTTTCTTCCTTGCAGCCCTCTCTAACCCTATTGTTATTGATGTATGACAGCATTTAGCCACTTTCTTGGCCTGAAAAGTCACTGAAAAGGTACAACTGCCAAAAATTTGAACAATTTGTCCAAAGGAATGCCTCTAGATGTCTACAAAAGACATTTTTACCTTATGCCAACATGCAATAAACTCAATACCTACTCATTCACTTTCTCATTCGAAGACTGTGTGAACCCTACTAGGTCAAACTCCCCATAAAGTCATTGCCTTTCTCTACTGTGTGGCTACAATGCCACTCCTAGCAAATGGTGAGGAACGCAATTATTTATCAATGCTTGTGCCTATGTCTATAGCTGTTTGCCATGAATTAAAAAATAACAGAAAAAAATAAATAAAACCTTGTTCCTTATAATTAGAGGTATTTCTGGAATAATATATAATCTTATGTACATAATCTTCTTTCTGATTTTGGAGACCAAATCTCCAGAAGACAAAATAACTCCACATTTTTAATGAAGTCCTCTTCCATATTCTAGTGTTATGATCAAGTACAAATACATTATCAGACATTTGCAGCTGACATACAAAAGCTTTTATCAGTGTTGCTACTATGAATCCCATTCACTGGCCCAGCATTACATCATTTCATATTTCAGTATCTCCATAAAATACGTTGCATTGTGTCTAATTTTTCTGTTCTTTTTTTCCTTACCTGAAAACATGGTGTATAGTTTTTTCATAAACACATTTTTTTCTGTGAAAGAAGAGTACAACTGTTCATCAGCTTTTGTCTACCATAAATTAATATGACATGATTCCTAAAGATGGACAGATTTAAAAGGTACAATGAGGTAGCCTTACCTTCAGGAGCAGGGAGTTCTGCTCCCTCAGGAAAACATCTGTGACAGCTCAGTCCTCCAGATAGAGGCAAGGCTCTCCTAATCAGCTAATGATCAGCATTTGTCTTTTTTTGGAGAACGTGTTTACATAGTTTTGATTAAAGCAGAAGTTACAGTGCCATATGCAACATTACACCAAAACAGCAGTGTTTGCATACCATGTACATACAGCTTTTTGTGTCTGAGCTCTTACTGATTTTCACATCGGCTGTTTCAGTTAGTGCCAAAACCAGCACTGATTACAATAGTTTAGGGTCATAATTTGATCTGTGGAATGTAAGAAATATACAGTGTACTGTGCTATTTCAGAGCAGTCATCCGTCTCATCTAATCTCTTATAACGGTCTGTAACAGATGATCGAACAGGGCCACTGTGACAATGATACAATGGACAGTAATAAGACAAACTGATGATCGAGGACATTCTGTCCAACCCTCGACTACAGTTGACATGTTTTCTGAAGCATGAGGTTTTACATACCTCTAAAATATGTTTCATCCCATAGGATGAAGCAGTGACTGTTCTCATAATCAATATAGATCTTATCTTTTTTTAAGCCAACTGAGCTTTTCCTTAAATGTGTTTGGTTGCTGTGTAAGGCCCTACAAAATGGCTTCTGACACAGCCAGCACATTTGCATCCTTGTCACACTACAAACTTTCAAATATTGAAAACCTGGTAAAGTAAGTTCATGATTACTATTTTCCTGTAGATGCACAACAGCTGCATAGTTTGGATGCATTTTTGAACACAACAAATAGACACATTAAAAAAATTTTTCAAAACGAGTTAATTAAAAAATAAAGACCAAAGTGTGTAACACACAACCTCATAGAAGTAATGAACTCATGCAAGCAATACTCAAAGCTGTTTATTTCCAAAATTTAGGGTTTATTGAGTTTCAAAATGTCTATGTTCAGTATTTATATAAACAGTGCGTACAGGAACCATTTCCCAAAGCGTGATAGTACTGACCTTGGAGACACAAGAGAAGAAGGAAAAAGCAAGCTAACTTGAGAATCAGAAAAACCACTTGTCAGTGCAGTGCTGGGCTTAGCCTTAGTATGGAGTTTGTATGAATTACAGCCCTTATTTGGGAGAGATTACAAAACAAAATAGCTTAGGCTTTTGGCATGAACTACTGCAAAAAATGTATATTCTTTGAAGAAGTATTTATAATAATTTTCTGATATTTATCTTCTTTATGGCTATTTTTTAATGTCTAAGGTATATATCCACATTTAGACCAGCCGTGAAATGTGAAGCAGAGAAAAATAAAGCTCAGTGGAAAACTATGGGACCAGCAAAAGTTGCAGTGCCATCTCCAAAAAAATTCCTGCAGAAACATTCAAAGGAACCCAAGCTACCAGCAAGTAAGTGTAGACATGACATTTATGAAATCTGCTGTATTTTTTTTAATTTTAAAATTTATATTAATGTTGAAAATAACAGTTATGGAGAATCACATTTTTAAAAAATTTAGTCATTTTTGTATGCTGAGGCAGTTTCCATTGTTCCTTCTATAGTGTCTATGATACCAAAATTATTTCTCTATTTTAAGAAAACGTTTCTTATTTATTGCATAAAATACTGAAACAAGCAACAAGGAGATTCTATATGTGATTAGAAAATACAGTAAGTATTTACTGTCATGTGGTACAAACCCAGCTGAAATATAAAGAAAAATTATCTCTGTTTTGGCTGCAGCTATTCAGATGTTGAAGATGTGTCGATGGTATGTCCTATCCTACTGATATTTCAATTTGTAATTATATAGTTTAGAGTTGTACACCATTCTTTTCTGCAACTGATCATTAATATTAAAGTAAATAATATGAATGGGGGTATTAAAAGTGAACTAATTGTTTTTAATGCTTGAAGAGATATGAGAAATGTATGTGTGCCTTTCTTGATGTTATAAGCAACATGCAGCTTTTCTCTTCAGCACTCATTGTTGGCTCTTAATCCCATAGCATTAAATTGGCTAGCAGTGTTCAAAGCATAGGATTTTTTTGAGAGCTGCATGTCACATAAATAAGAAATTTGGAATATTTTGTTGCAAAATGCATCCTATCTTTGGGCACAAACCATAATTCTGGGTATAAGGAGTTGACAGTTCTAATGTTCAGCCTCATGGCTGGCTCTGCAAAGGTGAAGTGACCTTCTTAGTGCTGCTGGAGTTCTAAGTACGCTGCTGTCAGAATTGGTAATTGAGTTCTAAAGTTTGAGCTTGAAATTGTTTTTAGCCTGGTAAAATAGAAAAGCTTAACGTACAGTTTAAAAAAAAAAAAGCTGTCTAAGAGAAGGTAGGAGTCTAACACCCAAATTTGCGTGGCACATGCAAATGGCTTTAGCACTGCAAATACAAGCTGTCCCAGGAGGCTTTGAAGGCTTAATGCCTCAGGCAATATGGATTATTAGAACCTTAAAGTAAGCTTTGATCCCAGAGGTCCTGTAGGCATCCTGGGTCATTTTCGAATAAAGCCTTCACTTTTTCAGGAAATCTGAATAGCATTCAGTATACTGGAATGTAATACTGCTTGACATCTGAACATGAATGCTTCCAAGCTCCAGACCTTGTTAAATTACCACACTGGTGGCTTAGATGGGCATAGGAAAGAAGGTTGATTCACAAATAATTTGGAGTAGTCTGTAAGATCCCTTTTAAATACTTGTATTATAAAATTACTGTTATCTACTTCAAATTTGCTATATATTGAGATACAGCACTCTGACTCATTTTTCTCAGACAAGCAGCTCACAATATTTCTAGTTCAACTTGTTGATTCAGGGCTTCATAACAGCAATATGTGCTTTGGTGTTTGCATTTGGAGTCAATGTACCGGAGCCTATGGTACATCATAGCTTCGATCCAGACTAGTAATTTCATTGCCATGATTAGATCCTAACAGATCTTGAGAAGGAACTGTATCATTAACTCAGAAAGTTATTGTACCTGTGTTGGATGGAATTACATCCTTACCTCAGAGAAGTTACACTGCTTAATCACCTCTTTTAAAGCGTGGCACTTTCATCATTTGGAATTTAACTACAGTTATCAGTTGTCTAAATGGAATTCTGGCATTGTGTTTGTGGTATCTGTGCCACCTTCAAAACTGGGTTTGATCCAACTATTTAAAAATTAGATTGCAAGGACAGAACAGAAAGACTGAAATTTTTTCCCTCAAGTATGGAATAGTGTCATTCTTTTAGAGTCTGATTACTCACCACTTCCTTACAAAAAGATGTGTTTCTTAACCTTCAGCTGAATCTTATTGTGTTACTGGACTCTGGCATTCATTTTAACCAAGCTCGGTTGCTGGCTCCAGAAGAAGTGAGGGCTCCCAAAACAGCAAGTGTACACCAGTGTACTGCAGATAAGGGTGAGCCAGGGCTCACTGAGAAGCTGCAGAGATATTGTTTCCAAAAGGACATCCTAAGAGAAACAGACATTTAAGTCTGTGTGTCCTACAGTACTAAGTTATGGCAAGCTATCAGGTTGTAAACCAAAACCCAGGAAAGCACTCGTTCATGGTGTCAGTATCAGGAAACCAGGTGTTGTAGGAATGAGCTCTGTCACATGTGACTTTACACTTATTTTCTGCCAAAGAAGAACATGAACTCAGACAACCTGAATCAAATCATTATCTCTGATAATGACTGTGAGTTTGAATTATATTTAGTGGGAAATATGGTGGGAGATGAACTGTCTTTCATCACTCACCTGAAGCCAGACTACTCAGGAGATGACTGACTTTCTGTTGGTGCCTTGGAGCAAAGATTACACTAAAAAGGAAGAGTTTCTATAGTGTCTGGAGAAAGGATCATGAGAAGATGTTTATGAGTGTTAGGGAGCAGCAAGAGCGGGGCTTTTCCCTAAGGGTAGGTGAGGCAGAAATTGAGGGCACTCCCAATGCAGGCTGGGCAACAACCTCACCAGCAGAGTGCAGTCCCACCACACCAAAGGCAGGCAAGCAGAACAGGTGGTGATGAAAACGTGTCCTATCAGTAGCCTAGTGACCATCATGAAAGATGGGATAATGGGCCAAGCCCATCCACTGGTTCCACACAGCTCTTGAGGAACAGGACTAGGGGCAGGCATGGCTAAGACAGCCACCGACAGCCCAGGGCTGAGCTGAAATGGGGTTACCGAGCCTAAGGGTGTGGGGTGGATGCCCCAGGTGAGGCTGCGCAGGGCCATTAAAGCCTAAGGACCTTGACAACAAGCATCTGTAGTAAATGAAGTTTTGATTGCATTTGAAAGAAGTCCCGTATTACTGCAGTTAAGAGGAAATGAGTGGCTTTTTATATGGCAAACCCATCTAAAGCAACATAGTATTTCCTAGGTTATGGAACTTCTGTTATGCTAAATAAGCATAATCATTTTCATTATAGTACATTCCCAGTCAATTCTTTCATTGTAGATGCAGTTGGCTTCTATTTTTGTGTAATTTTGTACATAATTTTTCCCTTTTGAAAAATGTGATAACATCAAATTGCAAAGCTCTTCATGGTTATTGCTGAGAATGTTTACATGCTCAATTCACAGGAAAAAAAGAACAGGATAGTAAGAAACTGCCTGCGTTATCAGTGCCACGGAGGACAGATCACCCAGTTATGGGAATTCAGAGTAAAAAGAATTTTATAAATACAAATGCAGTTGCTGCTATCACGGTATTGCCTAAAAAGCCTCAACCTATTTATGTTGATAGAAGACAGGGAGATAAATATCTGCTTGAAACTTCAGGCCTTGTTCCAAAATATATTAAAAAAAAGGTAAGTTTTATTAAATTATAGTGCCAATACTAGTAGCAATACCTATTTTAAGTTCTCTATTGCATTCTCCTATGAAATCTTTGTGATACTTTGTCCTGGTTCCGGTGGGGATAGGGTTAACTTTTCCTGGTATTCCATGCCATGTGAGCCACGCCCACCCTGAGCTGCCGGGGGAGGGGGCAGGAAGTTGCTGCTTAAAAGCGGGCTGGGGCGTCCCGGGTCTGGCCCGTCGGCGAGTGGCGGGGAGCGGCGGTTCCGTAATCGCGTTTGTATATTCCCCTATCCGTGTTGTTGTTGTTGTTTGCCTGTTCCCTTTGCTGTTCTGTTAAACTGCCTTTGTCCCAACCCAAGAGTCTTGCCTTTTCTTACGATCCTTCCTGTATTAGGAAGGCACGTGCGAGCGGCACGTGGTTCTTTGTTGCCATCTGAGGCTAAACCACGACATACTTTTTGAGATGTTTAGATACCACTGTTGCTTGTGGTAGTCCTTTGAAATTTATCAAGGAGAAATCACTGGCAGTAGAGTTGTGCCTTGTCTTTGCTCTATATTCACTTGCCTATGCTGTCGTCAAAAAATTGGCAGAATGATGCTCCTAAAGCAATGACATTTGTGTTGCATTGGAAACCCACAGGGTATCTAATAGGGAGACAAATGGAGTTCTGTGGTGAATGAATGTTGTCTCTTTAGGAAAGACAGGCAGGGAAGAAGAGAAGGGGTTGCCCTTTGGATGAAGGAGCTATTGAAATGTATGGAGCTCTTGTGTAGCATTGGCAACAGGCTGATTGAGCTTGTGGGTCAGGATCAGAGGAAAGGCCAGTAAGTGTCAAAAGCATGTTTGACAACACAATGGGATGGAAGCAATCCAAAAAGTTTCCTGGAGCGTGTCAGCAGCAGCTTCTTAACACAGATGGTGGACAAGCCAACTAGTGGTCATGCTCTTCTGGTTCTGCTACTTACAAATGAGAAAGAACTGGTCAGAGGTGTGATAATCAATAGTAGTCTTGGTTGCACAGGCCATGAAGTAGTTAAAGATCCCTTCCTCAGGAAGGCAGGTAGTGGTGTGCAGACCCAGTACTTCAGGAGAGCAAACATCAGCTTATTCAAGGAACTAGTAGGTAGGACCCTGTGGAAGACAACTCTGATAAGCAAAAGAGCTTGAGAGAGCTGACATGCCTTTAAGGACAACCTCCTCCAAGCACAAGAACAGTCCATTCCACTACTCAGGAAAACAAGATGTATCAGGAGCCTGGCTTATCTAAACAGGTAACTCATGGCAGACCATTATGCAGAGAGGCATAATGACTTAACTCATGACAGAGAAAATGCGAAAAAGTGAACCTGCAGCCCTTGCAGTACCTTTGCATGGCTAAACGTATATATAAATAGTGCTAGTCATAGTGCTACCAATGCTAAAAGATTTGTGAATCATTTAGCATTTGGTAGAGAGAAGGAAGACTCTGGTACCTTCTGGCAGAGCTAGAGAGGTTTCATTTTACAAAGGATAAGGCAAAATAGATGTGTTCCCCCAAATACATTTGGGATAGTCAGAAATTATTTTTCCTCCCAGAAATACAGTTCTGCCACATCCAGTATAGGATAGTTTATCATTCCTAACTGGTCCAATTTTTGTGTATGTGTTGACACTATTCACTCTCCTCTGTGGCATGCAATGCTCAGCAAAAATCAGGATACAGGAAGACCTTTTAAAGAAAGTATCTAAGGAATGTGTTTCAGAACATAGAATCTGACATCATATAAAAATTTAAAATAGCTTGCTATCATTAAGAGGTTTCAAACACCTCACTCGACCATCAGTTCTTATAAATAGACATTTTGGTTTCTGGATTCTGTTGTCTTCCAAGGTTGCAAAAGGAAATTGAAGGGAATTGTGTATACGTTTTGCTCAGGCTACAATCATGTTTGATACTTCTAAGGACACAGTGATTTAAGATTTTATTGCTCACTGGCACAAAATTCCATTTTCAAGCTGTCTTTGCGAATATAATATACTATGGATGACGGGTATGTCTTTGTTTCCTTCTTAAAAGCACGTATAAGAAACTTCTTCCTTACCCTTCTAGGATTACGGTGTTACACCAAAATATATAACACGGAGAAATGAAGAAGTGAAGAGAGCTCAGAAAGAATATGAGGACAGTATATTGGAGCATCTCAAGAAAAGAGCTATGAAACGGCTATCTGATGAAGAAAGGAGAAGTCTTCTGCAGGTGCATATTTAGATTTAGTGTAATTAGTAACATGTACAAAAGATTAATAAGGTAGTGTAAGTCCATATAAATAATAAAAGTATACTAGATTTTTTACTACTTTTTCACTAGATGGAGCTGTAGAACAATTGTAAACTGAACTGAAGGGAGCTGGTCTAGCTACAGTTTCAGTCCAGTTTTACAATACTTCAATTCTGTTAGATTCCTATCCCCCTTAATGACTTGGAATTTCAGTGAAACTTCAAAGAAATGCAGAAAATTATTTATATGGATTTAGTGACAGTTCTGACTCTCCACTTCTGAATCATGGAAAAATACAAATTGGTTTGGGGTTTTTTTTCCTGATGCATAATATTGCCACTTTTATTGGCAGTTTCTATCTTCACATTGTGACCTCACTGACTAAAGCATAAGGCCATGCTTTAAAATGTGGCAAACCAGAGTTAAATTGCAATATATTCGTAGAACTATGACTGGAAAAAATTATATTTTGTCAAGCTCTTTCGGATCCTGTCTTTAATACAGTTTTTATTGCACAAGATTTTCTAAAGAGAAATAATACCATAAAAGAAGTGGAAAAAAGACATTTTAAAAGTACATCCAATCCTTGAACTGTAATTTCTCATGACCACATTTTAGCCAAAACTCCTATGAAAATGAGGCTTACATTACAGTGATATCTGTTTATCAGCCTGTTCCTTAATAACTTGATCTTAGCAGCCCCCTGAAACAAATTAGCAGATGGATGGACATCTCAAAGACGCTAAATTCCTACCAAAAAGCCAGCAGAATATCTAGAGAGAAAACACAGTGTCTAACTCACTTGCAAAGATTAACTGGTTAATCAGCAAGATCCAAAATAGCTAGCACAATGGTGTGTCTCTTGCCTATGCAGCAAGCTAGGAATGAGTATGGGAGAGGAGAGGGTATTGCATTGACAGCCATATAAAGAACATAATAGCAAAAGTGAAGATTAAGATATTTTTATGGTGGGAAAGGCATGGGACAAGCTGATGGTCCAGCAAGTTATCTATGCAGCAAAAAGATATGTGCAAAAAGGCATGTGACTTCAGCTGCTCACAATTCTGCATTTAGTTTGATTAAAATTATGTTCTGTATTTTTAAAATACAAGAGCACACTGAAATATTTTTTTAATTAAAAAGTTTTAAGATTATTTTTGTTGACTCAATATTTTCTTTTATTTTTTTTTTAAAAGTTTGCTCTTTCATGGGCCAATTTACTCATACAGTTGTATTGTCAGGAGGAATTAGTGTCCCCAGGGTATATGGCTTCTACCCAGTGCTCAGCTGCAGACATATGGGAATTCCTGCCTTTTAAAATAATTAACATTGCTAGTGAACACATGCATGCTAACTGATTTGAAAGAATATGTGGCAATAGATGTCTGCGAACAAAATCAAGCCTCATGAACTTACAAAAATAAAGGGAAATAATTTGTGCCAACATTTTTTTTTAACTTTCTCCTTTAGGCTTACTTTGGTTGGGATTTTATGAGAATAAAAGAGTATGTTGATAAATGCAGTACATATTTCTCACTGATCCGACATGTATTAGAATTCCTTATATAGAGTTAGATACCCTCTCAGTTTGTGATCTAGCCCATAGCAATAGGGCTCAGCATATTACATTGCTGTGGGGGAGATTTTTACACAGGGAGTCACGATCTGCTTTTGATCTCTCCATTCTGTAGGGATAGAGTAAATTGTGATGAGTGCATGCTCTAACGTGTTTTAAAACTCATTGTTTTCAATGATTTCCAAATCATTTTTTACTAATGTACACAAAGAAGAATTATTTGAAAGAAGCTACGAATGACTATTCTATAAAAGTTTTGGAAATACTGCATTTATTTTCATGACTATATATTTGTGAACTATACCTGACGCCTGGTAGAGCTTTATTTAAGTACTTTACAGCCTTGGATTGCAAAGACAAGTAGCATTACAAGACAGTAAATAAATAAGCTTGTTGCTCTTTGTTTCACATGTTGAGGTAGGGTTTTTGAATTTGTGTAGATATTTGTATATGAAGATTGTTGGAATAACCTTTATGGACAACACTTAGTTGCTTAATATGAATATGCAAAAAGCACGAATTGCTATGCAATGAATACACTGCTTTGAATCAGTAAAATATTAGTTCATATTAAAAAGTGTGTCAGTCTGGGAGAAAAGGTGCTTGACAATAGTGGAGAAGAAGGACATGAGGTTGGAAATCACAATGTGCCATAAAATTAGTATGTCAGATTAATCCAATTTTAGTTATGGAGGAGAACTGAAAACTTTAGTTCCCAAGAGAGTTACTTCAGTTCTTCATTTTTTAAGATACTTTGTGGTCTCCCCTAAGGAAACAGAACTGAGAGCCGGAAACATTTTGGAAAAGTGTTTTCTCACTGATAGCCATATTGTATTATTTACTGATTGCTGCATGAGTTTCTTGTAGCAGGTGTGATTATTAAGTTCACCCATATAGTTTTCATGAGGACATTTGGTGCACTGAATAAACTCTACTAAATCCTCATACATGCATGTATAGGATGTTTAGATTTTTATTATCCTCTTGAGGAGAGAAAGTAAGAGCAGTTGTTGCAGTAATTGTGAGGATGTAAAGGATTTTTCTACCACAGTCTGGTTCCATTCAACATATATTGGTGGATAAAAATTTGTCTCTAACGTTGAATTAGCAGGTTTATCAGTACATTTCAGATAATTGCAAAGAGTTTTTTGAGGCAGGGTTCTAGTCTTGGGCTTTTATGATATGGAAGATATGGTTCACTTTGTCTAGTAAGGTAATTCTTTGCATAGCAGCATTCAAGAGAGGTGGCAGTTATTGAAATTATTGTTGATAGGGTCAGTGACAGCTAGGGATTTTAGACCACATGATAAATAAGTTGCCTATAGATGTTACCGTAAATGTAGATTAGGAAGGGAATGCAGTTATTCAGAATTTCTTCCAAGTAGTTCAAGTAGTTAAAATATGTTTAAAGAACAGTTTGGTCTCCATGGTCTGAGCAAAGTCTCAATTACCAAACATGAAGCTGGTGGTGAGATGATCTGAGACTGCCATTGAATTTTGGCTGAAGTTCCAAGTATTGGTACTCTTGTGATTACTTAAGGTAGGTAACACCACTGTGTGTGACATGGCGATATCTGTGGTAGCCAGGTAGTTTATGGGGAAGGGATTTCCGTAGTGCAGTTTGTAAGACATTTCCTGTTGCATTTTGGACAAAAGAAGGCTGAGTGATATGAGTTTTGAGGCAGCTTTTATGAATCCTAGTAGTTCCTCAGTGAGCATACTAGAATTAGATACAATGGAGCAATGAAAGTTGCCTATTTGTAGATCACTGAAAGCATAGAAAGTCTCTTATATAGAATAAGGAAGAGTCACTCTTTATTTACCTTACGCAGTTTTTCTTGAAGGTACTGAGGAGTGGAAATGAAGTGTACAGGCTTCCTTGAGTTCCTGGTAGGCTATGATTGACATAATTTTTTCAGTTTAGCATTTCTGTGGCTCGTCCTTCATTGGCTAATTTAATTACTATTTTGTTGCCTCTTAAAGACGGTAATTTTTTCTCTCCAAGGCACCAAGTTTTTTAAAGACCACTCTTTATACTGCATCAGGATGAGTCAAAATTATTTCTGTTGCAACTAATTAGACTTTGAAGCATTTAATCAATTTAGTCCTATACGATGTTTAAACATTATCCATATATTTAATTATTATTTTAACATTGCAGTGACACTTATCAAATGCAATATTAACCAAAACCCCTAAGTACTTTATGTGCAAATTATTCTTAACTGAAGTAAGTTTTTCTCATATATTTGCTTTTCATGTAATGGCACTAGGGGCTGAAGAAGAACTGGGAGGAAGTGTATCGTGACTTTCAGCGTCTTTCGGTAGAAATAGACACCATACCCAAGAAGTTATATAAAGAAAAGCTGGAATTGCAGATGAAACAACTGGAGCATGACATAGAAGTAATTGAGAAGCACAAAGTTATCTACATTGCAAATGAGTAAGGACTGTTTTTCAGATATTGCCTCTCTCCTCCTTTTCTTTTTTTCTATCCCTACATCTCCAAGAACCACCCCCCTAAATTCTCAGAAGAAATTGACACCACCAACTATTCTGAAGGAAATATTTAACTAATATAAGTACATAGCTTCTTAGAAAAGTTGTTACATATAGCCGTCATCTGTTTTGAAATAAAATTCTTAATTAAACTTTGAGTATAAAACCATTAATTTAATCTATTATTCTGTGTAATTTTTATTAACTACTTAGATTTCTATAAATGTCATACAAAAAGCATGAAAAATACTGTTTCATATGTTTCGAGCACTTCTTTCCTTGCATAGCCAAAACAAAGTGAAATAACTGGCTGCTGAAGACAGCTCGGTAAACATAACTTCAGGGTGGGATGGTTTCTGGACTAGTTATTAAAGAGCTGTTGTGCTTTACTTGAAAGCTTGAGCAATTGTATTTCTAAGCAGCTTGGCTTCTGTGTACTCTCTTTTTTATTACCAAAACCAATTTTTATAGTGGAAGCCCATAATAATATAGACTTCACACAATTCATATACTACATGTAGCTTGCTGTGTTTATGTACAAATAATTCTGTAATACTATAGTAAATCTCCAACCAAAGTAGAAAAATGTGTTTCGATTGCTATTATGTGTGTAGCGTCAGAATGAAAGCAATATCCCACATAGCATGTGAGTCAAGACCTAGGCAGGAATTATATCATCACATTATACTGCAAGTATTTGCCTAAAAAGAAAAATTGTTTTTCTTTCCTGCTGCTTAACCTTTGCTTCAGAACACAGCTTTTTCTGTATGGTATCAATCATTACCACCAGCAGCTGTTGTGACATCATAGTATCTGACAGCAGCAGAGGATGCTCCCCTCTGATACATGTGAATAGCTTCTGTCACCCTATGTGGAGGTTATAACTCCTTCCCTCTACTTTGGTGTGTATTCCACGCAACCTACCAACACTTCTTGATTATGGAAAAAACATATTGTAATGAAAACCATTGAAAATACACACAGAAGGATAACATTCTTACCCTTTAACTCTCTCTGGGAAGTCTGACAAAATAAATTTACAGAATCCAAAGAATGTAAGAATAACTCTGTATTTAGATTTTGAAGAAATGCCAATAACTGAAGGTGTCATGTTCATGAATCAACTATACCATCAGTATAACTAAAGCAAAAAGGTGAGTAAACTCAATTGTTCTGATGGAATTGTTCCTTCATAAAAGATACTAGATATAAACAGAGGCAAGTCTGTCCACAAGCTAAAAGGTAGCATTAGCAGTTGAAGCGTTGTCTAAATTCACTGGTCTGTTACTGATAACCAATGAAATAATAAGAAAATCATCAAAATGCTTCTAGTACTTCATAATTATTTTATCAAGCTGGCATTTTCAAATGGTGCATGTTAATTGGGTAACCATCACAAAACACCTGCTAAATGGGGTATGAATGCTCTATTGGTCAGTAAGAGTTATGTTGCCACAAACTGAAACTATTTCCTGTTGGAAGTTATGCATGACAAAACTGTGTATCTATTTTTTAAAAATAGCAACATGAAATTATGATAAATATCTCACTGGCTCTTCTTCAGAATGAAACTATTTATATCCAGGAAGGAAGGGATCAGATATGGCATCATCACAAACACAGGGAGTTCCTGATTGTATGGCTCCGATAGAGCTGCCTCCAGCGTGCATCGGGTCTGACAGGAGCATATGGGCTCCATGTGGCTGGTCTCAAGGCATGGTGGTTTCTTGGGCTCCGAGTGCATTCCTGGGGACTAAGTCTGGGACAGTTCCTCAAAATCTTCCTTGCAGAGGGGTAACCTCACCCCCCTGATGAAACAGTAAGGGGCAAAATTCTGTGGGAGAAATAATATGGGAGAAATTCCTCACTGATTTCATTTCCCTTAGTTTCTGTATGTGGGTATTATAGGAGGGCACGTTCTAGCCCTTTGTCTATTTTTGTGAAAAATTGGCACCACAAATCTAAAATCTAGCCCTTTCACTGGTACATGTTTCAGGGAAAACAACATATCTGAACATTTCAGCCCTGATGAAGGCAGACATCTTTCAGATAAGAAAACTTCACATATATGCAGATCAATGGGAGTCCCGTATAAATGTTACTCCTAGTCAATGCTTTCATCTTCGGCTTTATGATGCCTGTAATACTAATAATATAATTACAGGAGAGACAGGTGGCAAAACCTATTATTAAGGTTGCCTGACATTTCCCATAGCCAGGGAAGCCAGGTGCTGAGCTCTGCAGCTGATGGGGACCACCCGCTCCAGTAACAAGAGGCGTATTGAGGAGGGAGGACTGGCCATTTCTCCCCATGAGTGGACATCCGAGGGAGTAATGTATACTTGACTGCTGAATGCCTAGATTGTAATTTTATTTTATTTTTCATTCTGCCTTGATCTTGCTCCAGCTCCTTTTTGTTATGCAATGTTATGTAAACAAAATGTGAGCAAATTCAGGGCTTTTGTCCTCCAGGCTAAGCAGTGGCATTACAGTAGGAATCCAAAGTGAGAGGAGTTTCTTGTTTGTGTTTTTTCTTTACTGTTTAAAGGGTGCTGAGATATGTGACTGCCATTTCACCAAGTTATAAAAAATATACTTAATTTTTTTTCTAGACTGTACCTCTAACAAATGGTTGTAGACAAGCAGGCATAGCCAAACAGTAGACTACATTGATGTCAGCTGGTGTTGTTGATGCTGCTACGAGGATGAACTTCTCTTCAGTCACAGTACTAACCTCTGTTGTTAATTTAATATTCCATGCCTGCCTCCACACTGACTCCACAGCATGGAAAAACGCACACAAATATGCAAACACTGGAATCACTTTGTCTTCAAATCCTTCCTCAAATGTTCTTTGCAACGGTGCCCACCAAAAATTTAACAACAGCTAAACTGCTGGTGAGCTGAGATTAGGGCTTATCTTGCTGACCTGCACAGTTTCCTTGAACTCCCCTGGCACTGTAGCCAGTTCTTTCTTGTTTTAGGCTTAGATTGTAAGTTATCTGTCTTGTGGATCATCTTTTTCTCTCTTTGCTTAGTGTCTGACACAATAAAATTTTTGTCTGTAAGTAGAACTCCTACGTGCTTATAATAATAATAATAAATATGATCATCTGGGGATGAATTAAGACGATGCAATAAAGGGAAGGGATTCAAGTTGTTTACTAAAAGGATCTGTGTTCCAAGAACCCTCATCTCATTTGTTTCAGCAACTGGAAAGTAGGAGTTGAAGGAAGAGAAATGAGATTTAAAGCACTTAACTTATTCCCTGGAGCAGTATGGTTTATTCATGTCTTTGTCATAGAATGTTTTTGAAATACAATGGTAAATGACTTATACCTGGCTTTTTCACTGGTACCCATTAATGCTGCATTTCTCATTTTAGGGGTTCCTGACTTCTGCAATTTGAGCCCATATGTTTTAAATATGGGAGATGGGTGTCTGAAGTTAGAAGCTATACTTTGAACCTAGACAGCACTATATAATAGTTTTGAAAGCTATCGCCTCAAACTGCTCAGTCAAAATTAATTAAATTAATGTTTAATTTACTCTTGCTAGGTGAGAGCCCCCATATGGAAAACTCAGGCGACTCAATCCTCTAATTCCCAGAGCTGCTGTAAAGATAGACAAGTACCTCTAGAATTGTTCCCATATTGCTTTGAAAGACGTATAAAGCTGAGGAAGCGATGTAATAATTGCCTCTTCGGAGGAAAATAATTCAGTAGTGTTCAACATGTGGTCCCAAGCACTGCACAATGAGGGAACAACCATATTTTGCTGTTTGCTCAAGAGAATGGTCTGTTTTTTACACAAACCATAAAATTAGCAAATGGTCTAAATCCAGCATTCCAGCACTCTCAGGGAGCGGGTCATTCTGTGCAGCAAGAGAGCTTGGAGGTTGGCCAGCCATGAACATTTATGGTGCCTACGCTCCAGGAGAACTTGCTGGACCAGGTTCTGCTTTTCAATACACTTTTGTTATGGCACTGTTTATTCTAGGCAAGCTGCAAAGTACACAGAATTACATCAAAGACAGACGGAGCTATTCTCGAAAAAAAAAAAAGTCCTTAAACTGTTACTCGATTACTTGTTTAAAACACTCAGAATTCTTTTGTTTTGCAGATTTTCCCAAATTAGCTGAAGTTTATTTAAAAAAAAGGCAAAAAGACAGATGAAGCCAAGTGAACAAATTCTTTCAAAAGAAAACAAACTCTAATAGTTAAATTCATTACATTGGGTGTGATCCACTATATATTTACAATTGCCTGACCAGTTTTCATGGCCGTATGTGATGAATTTGTCATAGGATATGATGTGAGCAGCAGTTCTCGAAAATAATGCTTTATAATTCAAACGTCAATATTTCTCAATAGCTGGTTAGGGGAAATATTTGCATAATATTAAGAGAAATAAAGTTTATTCTAGTATTAAAGGACAAAAGGAAATTTTTGTTTGGATTTGTTTCAGCTATAAAGAACTCTATTTTAATAACATGAACCCGAAAAGCAGGAAGAGTATCTTCAGGAGCCAGGAAATTGCAAAGTGAAGCTCTCGCTGCTCTAGTTTGGCACAGTGAGATTAATAACAAACAAAAATGTAGTTTTGTATTAAAGATGTTTATCATGGACCAAATAAGTCAAAGCACAGAATTCTGTCAAGCAGTGCCTAACACTGATTTAATGATCATAAAAAATTAAAAACCAGATTAACATCTTGAATGGCAGCTTTTAGCCATTTTCTTGATATCAAAGTTATCGTAGTTCATTTTCAAGGCCTAAGTCAGTCTCGTAGACTCAGTACAGGTTCCCTGTGATAGCTAAAATGCTCTGAGTTTCCCTTGTGGATCTTAGAAGCTGCAATTGCTTTAAAGCTGAACTTTCCAGTTCCCTGGGGTGCTAATTCTGCTGAAATTGAAGGTGGACAGAAGCTAGATTCCAGCTTGCAGTACCACTCCACCACCTGCTGTAGTACAGCAGTCACAAAGGAGGAGTTTAGCATCTATGCTATGGTACATCATAGCTGCCTAATTGGTTGGCTTTTCCTATGGTCCTCTTATGCTCTTGAATGTTGGGGAACGGTTTGAAAAACTGCTTCATGTTCTCCCATATTTATGAAATACTGTCTGGTAAATACGTTCTGCTGTACTCAGTGTCTTCAGCAGCCACCCTATGGACGAGGTAACTGCCTCACATAATGCAAAAGGACTCAAAATTATGGAATATATTAAAGCTGGATATGAAAAAAATTTAGAATTCCTTTCAATATGCCCTAAAGTACTGTATCTGCTAGACTTTTGTTTTTAATATTCTCTTCAGTGACCATTTTACCCAAAAATCTCTTTCTCTACAACAACTGTAGGTGTTTGCTTACCTTGTAACCACTAAGAAATGCAGGTTTATGCTTGATAAGATTGTTTACAGTTCTGCTGCTCACGTAACAGCTGCAGCAACAGGCAGAACCAGAATAAGAGCTCTTACTTCATCGCCTAATTGGCAAGCTTCTACCTAGGTAAGCCATACCTCTTGAAATATTCTGGATTTTCATGCTTTTCTTGTCTATTTTTGGTGTTTACATATTAAACTGAGTTGTCAAATGTTTGTTATAACTTCTTGGGAGGAGAATACATAATGGAGTTGCAAAGACTAACAGGTAACTCCATGACAATGTTTGTCTTGGACTGCTTTCTTGATATATCCCTGCCACCAACCTTCTATTTTCAATATTTCTTTACATTAGAGTTGTGAAAGGGTGGATACTACATGTCCTGCTTTTATCAGTATCAGGATAAGAGAGGAAAAGATGCGTAACGGAAATGATAAAGTTCATTCTGTAAAGGCCCAAGATATAAATACATTCACAAGGCATTTGCATATAAGTCCTAACTCTGCTTTGTTTCTCTGTGTGTCGCCTTTCCCATCTGCTCGTTTATGTCTTTTGGCTATGTGTCCAGACCTACCCAGATTGACTTCTAAGTACGATCTACCCTATTTTCTTTGTTCTTTCCCACTTTGATCATTTCCCATGGTTGTATATCTAAAAGTGTTTATTCTTTTCCTCCTATCTTTAGTTTATAAACAAACAGCTAAACAAAGATAATAGGAAAGTTTTTCAGAATGCTTACAGTCTTTTTCACAGTTAAGACCCTGATATCATGTTTTAAATAATCATATTTTGGCCCTAATTAAAAAAGATTTTGAAAATCTATTCTAGATTCATTCATTCTATACTGGCTTATACTGTAAAAAACAATGTAAACACTCAGTAAGTGCATATACCTCCAGAGCAAAATCCTTAGCAGCTTCATATCCATCTAGCAGCAGTACCCTCCAAACTGTACCCAGCTTAATTTATCTAGATTTCATTTACATATTCTTATTTATTGTTATTAGTGAGACATGACACTTCATTACACTTCTTAAGTGAGCCCTATAAAATTGTTGGAAGAGAAAAATACCAAAAGGAAGGCCTGACAAAATGCAGTCATCCAACCTTGACGGGAAGAACAAACATTTCCTGCTTAAGTTTTTCAGCACAATGCCAGAGGAATTTATTTTTTAGTATCTTGTTCATCTTTTCCAAATTGTTAAGCTTCTGTCTGTGGTGTAGTTAAAACAATCTCCTGTATTCCAGCAGTCTGATAAAGAATGTGGTTAAAAAAGACAGAAGACTGTAATAGTAACCCAACAAGTCCAAAAGGTAGAAGAAACCAGTACTCATATAGCAGTGGCAAAATTAATCTGAGATTCAGGCTGAAATCCAAATAGCTTCAGCACTATAGAGCCTAGTTCTGTGATGTTTATGCAACGGCAGCTTTATCTGTAATGTGGTGGTAAGTAAATCAGATTGCATTAGCTTTAGGCTGAATCTGGGCTTTAGAAAGGGTTCTTGCCCCCCTCTAGGCAAGAAGAATCTTCAAATCTTGAAAAGTGTTGTGGGTACAAATCAGTAGCATTTAATCCCAAATTTGGAAACATTAGCTTTTCTTTCTCAACAGTTGTACAAAAAGTTGATATGCAACGAAATGCAAAAGTATTTAGGGATTTTGCCCATTATGAAAATCTATATATTTTACGAAAATATTTTTATTTGCTTTATGTAGGCTTGTACAAATCTGTATATGCTGTTTATCAAATTCACTACTTTTTATTAAGTTTATTTTAAAGCCCTGTGAACAGAAACTATTTTTTTCCAGCATACCTCAAGTCTTCATATACAGGCATCACTTCCGAGGCAGACATATTCTGCAGTTGGTCTCTCTCACTTTGTAAACCTGGTCCTCTGTTTTGTCAGACATGTTGTCAATTGTAGCAATAGTTCTTCTAAGAGTAGTTCCTTAACCCACCAAAAAGCAAACAGATCTGGTGTTATATAAGAAACAAAGATCATCACAAGATAATTTTCAATTGCTTTAGTACTTATCCAGACTTTAATTGGTGATTCAAGTACAGAAGCCTTCTTAACACCATATTCCTAAGCTATTATCCTACCAGTTCTAATGTAAGTGCACTAACAGGATGCACCTAAAAACCAGCCCATGTTGGGCTCCAAACTCCTACTGTAGACACACCCAGGGTGTTCTCTGGATTCATCAGTTATGACTTGTGACCTACAAGTGTCAATGACTACATTCTAGAATAGAAGTGTACCAAGTTGAAATGTCTTCCTACTTGGTCCGTAAGAGCCCCTTAGATCTCACTAAGCATATTTCATTATGCCCACATCTCCCCTAAAAGCAACTTTTTTTCCCCTTTACTGATTTCTAGTATAGTAACAGCAGAATTCTACCAGTTGTACATTTAACAGATAAATACCAGAAATCATAACCAACTTTCACTTTTAAGAAAGTGAAAAGCTGCAATTTTACCCACAGTGGGCTGGGACACTGTTAGCATTTTTCCCAAAAGATGGGATACAAAAAGGATAGTGCAGGTCCAAATCTGAACAGCTTATATGGGAATGTAAAGGTAGACAATGATCAGAGGAACCAAAGAGAAGAAACAAGCTCCTTCTCCTCTGTAAGGCTGTGAAAGCAAAATATTAATAATAATCTTAACAGAATTGGAAGGGGGATGGTGGAAGGCTCTGTGGCTCCTGATCAGTTTTCCTTCTACTGGACAGACAGCATGAATGACATGGCCGGGGGATGAAGGCATGAGGAAGACATAGCTTGCTCCAGCATGTAGAGAGCGGTGGGGCAGAAGGAGCTCCAGTCCAGAAGTCAGCAAGGTTAATGAACTATTGGAAATCTGCTTTCTGGCATCCTTTTTTCCTCCCTAGAGTATAATCATAAGAATATAACCTGTTAAAATGTCAGTTTAGACCACACCAGCTTAATCTTATCCACTAACTTCTTCAGCCCAGGCCTCTTGCCCAGCTCTGTCCACCATCCTGCGGGTCTCCCACCGGCACTGGCCTGTCCAGGCGCCTCCACCCCGTCCCCGGCACCAGAGGTGTCCAACAGCCCTAGCGACACCGCTGTGCCCCACACACCGCTTTCTGAACACTCGTCCCATGCCTTTACGCACAGTTTAGCTGATGCATGACAGCCTGTTTCCTCTTCTCTTCAGAGAGGCAATTAAACTTTGTCACGGCATTAACCAAGCTGATGACCGCCTGTTCGGCGAGGCCCGGCCGCCGGCGGGCACACCGTAGGCCCTGTTCCCTAGGGAGGGGGGGGACCGGCCCCAAACACAGGGGGCCAGCCTCCTCGGGCTCCCCGCAGCTCGCCGGGCGCCGGCCCCCCTCCGCCGGGGAGCAGCGGCGGGCGCAGCCCGGCCCCCGGCCCGGCCCCGCCCCTCCGCAGCCCCTCGGGCGGGCGCGGAGGAAGATGGCCGGGCAAGCCGGCAGCGGAGCCGAGGCGCGGAGCGGCGGAGGCCGCGGCGTTGTGGTAAATGCAAGGCGTCGCCCGGCCCGTCTCGGCCGCTCGCCCCCCCGCACCGCGTCCCCGCCGATCCTTCCCGCCGATCCTTCCCGCCCGTCCTCCGTCGCCCACCCCTCGGCGCGGCTCACCCGGCGCTTTGTGCTTGATCCCCCGGCACCGCGCTGATCCCGCTGCCCGGCCCCCGCCCCGAGGCTGCTGCTAGCCCCCGCCTCTCCCCTCACGTCCTTCCCGCCCGCCGAGCCGCCCTGCGAGGGTCCCCGCTTGCGCCGCGCTCCCCCGACCGGCACTCGGGCCGCGTCCCCTCACCCTGCTCCGCTCCCCGCGCTTGCGTTGCCTCCTCACGCCGCAGCCCGCCCTGGGGCTGCCGGAGGTGGACGGGGACGGTGCCGGCCCCGGCGGGAGGGTGCCTGTGGGCTGCCCGGGCTAGGGGCGGGCAGGCCGGGCGGCTCCCCAGGCTTCCCCGGGCTTTTGGCTTCCACCGTGAAAACGCCGTCCTGAACGATCCCGAGCGGCGGTGTCGCCAGGTTGCCCGGGTAACTGAGATCCATCCCTAGGGCTCCCACCGAAATGCTCAGAGGCCTTTGGGGATCCGGGGGGGCTGCACAAGCTCGCCGTTGGGCTGCCCCTTGTTTTTCTGCCGTGGGAAAAAGCCCAAACTTCGGCAGTGTGTTTTGAGTACTGAAGAGGTTACGCAAAAATGAACGAATATGCTCCTTATTCTGAGGGACAAACCAGATTTTCCTGTGGAGCAGATACCCTCGCTGCCACCCCCTCAGGTACGTTCTTTACTGTGGCATTGGGATTGTAGCCCGCTTGGAGAGCAGCCGCCAAGGCGGTGGCCCAGCCCATGCCAGCGTCCCCCCATCCCTCTTCCGAAGAAACCCATCGCTGTCTCGGACACCACTGTGCATCAGCCACCTCCCCTGACACCTGTGGGGGTAAATGACATTTTTAAAGCGTGTGACTGTGTTTAGCACCAAAGCGACGTGAGGGTATTGCCGAGGAGGAGATGAGTGCCCATCACCGTGTTCTGCTCTCCTGATCTCATTTCTGCTGCTTGCTGCACACAAATGTGTGCATGCGCTCCCCAACCTCCCCAAAAAATAACCAAAAGTAAGGCCAGTGCAATATGATTTAAGTTTACAAAAGGTGGACTTTCTTGATGCTTGCCCCCTTATTTTATACCAAAGCAGAATCTGGATCATTGTCGCTTTGAAGCGAGCACTGCGCTCAAACCTCAGACGTACCCACTTTGCCAGACAGCAAAGCTAGCAACGTTCTTCCAAAGGTGTTGCAATTGAGTGTCTCCAGCTTCTCTCTTACTCCTCAAGGGAATGCTTTCGGGTATTGCCATGTATTTGTATTCCTTCTTGTATACATTCACATCAAGTTTTTAAAGACCTACTGAAGAATTTCTGCTGGGCTGCTTGAACATGCCAAGCCTGAACTTTAAAAATAGCTCTTTCTTTCACCATAGGACTTTCTTTACACACTTGTGTACCATTATATTTAGTAAATATATTTATTTATCCGGTTGAATACTGTCTTTTTATTGAAACAATCACAAATATTTCCTTCATATTTTCAAGGGCTAAAGCCAGGAGTTTAATAAAAGTTGAGTTTAATTTGGGGCAGATATTTTTTATGCTTAGCTATTAAACTGAGGATAATTGCACTTTTTTTTTTTTAATTAACAAGCAGACTACTCATAAAAATTTACAGTTACTTGAAAATTGTCCTATAGCATAATGCTGTGAATAGCTGTAGGATAGATGATCATAGCTAAGTCTTATTGTTGGGAAGTGCCTGTTTAAAAGAAAGAAGAATATGAAATAGGCTTATTACATTAGAAAAATAAGTAATTAGAAAGTACGTGTGAATTTAATCTTATTTGTCAAATGCCAGTGAGCACTCGTAAATGAGAACTACTATATTATTGCAAAGTGATGCAGTTTATGTTCTTTTATTCAAGAGATCCAGAAGGGCAGATAGGAGAATCAAAATTTCATCCTGATCCTGTTTCATAAAGGACTTATTGTAACCTAAGTAAAACCTATTGGCTCGCATGAATTCCAAAGTGGTTTCCATCCATTTAGTTTGATCTTCTGCATCACACCAAAAACATGCAATTTGGCGAGAATGCATAAGCAATACTGACAAAGGTTCTTAGTGGGTGTTTATAGTACTTACGCAATTTAAAGCACTATCTGAAATTGTTTCATTTTCTGTTAAAATGCTTTTGAACAAAACCATGCCAGACAGTTCATTGCTACAAAATGTTTAAAAAGTGTCAGCCACCCCTATGTACTGAAAATGAAGGTGGGAAAATAGGCTTCCCAGGCCTTCTGCAGAAGTGTTTTTGGAACAAGATTTGCCTCTAATTAAAAACCTCGCCAAAGAGGATATTTATAATCTCCTGTTTCTATGGAAATGAGGAACATAACTAAGTAACTTTTTTCTTTTGTGTAGTTTCAAGGCTTGTGTAAGTCAGGGGAAAAGCTTTTATTGATTCCAGTTATCTCCAAGCCCTGCTCTTTATGGGCAAATGTTCAATAGTAGTTACCAACAAATAACTTTTATTGATACAGAAACTAATGGGCAGAGTTAAGAAAACACGACAGTTGAGGTGTCTGTAGCTGTCAATTAATATGCAAAAAAACGCCAATCAAACAAAAATCCATGAAGCAGAACAATGTTTCAGTACAGTGTGAGGCAGGGCTATGCCTAAATTCAGGAAGACTGGATGTGGAGGAGCAGCTCAGCATCAGATATGTTGTGTTAGCCTGGATATTTTTGAGATATTTTTTATTTCTCTACTACATGAAATCATAAGCAGAGGTTAGCTTCAGTGACAGTCCTGTAAAGGACCGTCATATATTTAGCAGAAATGCCATTAAGACGTGCACTTCACAAAGGCAAGTTTCTCACCATTTATCCTTCTACTCAAGGTTCATGTGGCCAAAGCAGTAGGAAGAAGGACGATATGTGACTTGAGGAACATGATTGTGAAGAAAACCTATTAGGTGTCGCTTTTTATCCTGAATCAATATTGAAGCAAAGCTTTGTAATGATTCCAAGATAACTTGTGAACCTGCAGGTCTTGTCTTTCATAAGGAATTGTGACAATTGTTCATTTGGAGTTTGCTTAGTTCTTCGTCTGCTGGCTTTGCATGCTCGTAGCTTTCTGAAGCCTTTATCTGTTGGCTGATTTTTGCCCCACTTAATCTCTACTGCCACTGTATGCTGCAGGATCTCCTAATTGTTGTATTCTGATACTTATGAAACTAACATATATTAAATCTGTAAAATATTTTTTTCTGTCAATGTATGGATTTACAGACTAGCTGATAGTGACATGAGATGCAAACATTTTGTAATCACTTTGATGATTTACCTAAATTAAGAACCTCACCTTTGGCACGAAGTACAGTCTCCCACTGATTTGTACAGATACTGTCATTCATGTAGCATGTAATTTATTCTCCCTATGTGCTGTTTCATCTGTATTTATTTATGTGTGACTTTAAAAACAGAAATGTACAATTTTAGTGTATGATTTTATGACTTTTAATCCCACTGCCTGAATCTTCCATTGGAGAATCCCCACTTACTGGTAATCTTACATTTGCATTTTGAGTTTGAAAGTAGTAAGAAACTTAGACTTGACACTAGTTTAGTATTAAATATTTACTCTTTCTATCTAATTGTTTGCAATTTCAGGTGAAATTTCCCAAGTTCTGGGGGGAAAAAACTGTGGCATTTGCTTTCTGAGATACACTGAGAAGCAAAATAATTAATAGGAAAAGTGAAATAGTAAATTATAACTGAAAGAGAGTATGTCATACAATTAATCCAGCCAACAGAGTGTACTAGAACGCTGATTTTATATCAGTTACATATTGTCAAACACCATGAAGTATTCTTAACAGTACTGTTTGCTGTTCAGATTTCAGACAATTGGCCTGGATACAGTCTGGATTTGTTCACTTATCCTCAGCACTACTATGGAGATCTGGAATACGTGCTCATACCTCATGGCATTATTGTTGACAGGTATGTGTAGTTTGAATGTTACTAAATAAATTCTTTGGTCAGTAGTATTATTCTTTTTTATAAAGCTTGTCATTCACAGACAGTGTGCATATAACATTTGTCCTAAAATATTATATTAGCAATTATAAAAATACTTTTATTTATTTAATTTGGAAAATAAAAAAAAATGCTTGAAGGTTAGGAAATGCTAGACTTGTGGGTTGCCTTTGCAACTCCCTGTCTAATTTGTTTCACCTAATTTCTGATTTGGGCACTGAATGAGGCAGGGGTTCCAAAACAAGGAAAGTGTGATCATATAGTGAAAATGGCATTGGAATGTAAATTATAAGAGAGCTGAACTGAAGATGAAAGTGCAGGTACAAAGCTTTGTATATAGTTATACTTGAATGTCCCACTTTTACTCTAATCATCCTGTGTTTTTAATTTAAAAATGAGAAAAAAATATGCTCAGTTATGTACAGCTTTGGCAACTCCCCAGAATTATTAATGCTGAGTAACTTAATGGTTCCCGACTACACCATTGACTTTTGCCATTCAGCACAACCGAAGAGTGTGTCGTGGACTGTTTGGGTCCCCATGCTAGGTTTGGAGGGTGGCAGTTGGAAAGCTTGATCATCCCTCATTCCTTACCTTGTAGTAGTTCCCATGTGCTCTCAGTGTAGGCATTTGATGGTGCTTTGGTATTTGTACAGCTCAGTGTTCATGCTCAGTTACTGTTTTGAAGTAAATCTGTTAAAAATCTTATTAAAAAGTTACAAAATGGAAATGGTAATTTTCAACAGTGTATTTATTGGGAATATCTGAATGGAATTTTCATGGGACATTTTCAACCTGCAGCTTTCTACCTACCACATTTGGACAGTCAGTTGCAAGTACTGAAATTGTTGGAACTCCTTGAAAGAAGTTTGTAAACATCCATCATAAGGAAGAGTTATGACTCTTGTATTTATTTTTAAACACAAGCTTTCTTTCATTGCCTTTTCAGTTACCATTGTGTTGAATTTTTCATCCCTTTTGTCTAGAGTCAACTGACTTTTAATTCCTCTTTTTTAAATAAGTATGTTAGAACTTCAGTTCTCATAGAATTCAATATACATTTTTTGAAGTAAGCATTGAACTCCAGTGTTGTTGTACTCCAGCAAAATGAACACCACTGTTTTTTCTTACTCCAGCTGAAAAGACTAATTCTGTTGTAACGGAATAGGATGTGGAACTGAATATATTGTGATCATGCAAAATTTTCATGTGGGAAGAAGGCTCAGCACTTGAGAAAATTCTCTTGTCAGCTGGTAGCAATTAAATACAGGTTAAAAAACTGCTATGTTTTTATTTGGAAATTGAAATTAGTACATTTTTGTCTATGCTGGAATTTTTGGAAATTTCAGTTCCTCAAACAACTTGAGGAACAAGATTAAAAAAACGAAAATCACCAGAGAAATGTTTCTTCTTAATGAGAAGCTTTCCCCATTATTCTCAGACTTGATAAAATATGATAAAAGACTATTTTACTAATCTTCAGTAAAGTAAGTGAAAGTCTTTTAGTAATCTTCAGTCTTACATCAGTAAAAGGAATTATCTATTTCAGGTGAAACAAGATGATCTAATGATATCTTCTATTTTTCAAATCTAAAAAATATTAATTACTGCTATATGGAATTTACTTCAGCATAACAAATACAGAGATGTAAAAATGAACCGACAGCTTTTGATCATAACTGTATATTATCTGCAATTTAGAGCTTATTCTTGTCTGGCACATGCACACGTGTAGATTTCGCTATAGTTCAATGTATTTATGTAGCGGCAAATGGATTCCCATATTACAGTGGGTATAGAAAAAAATACGAAAAATGTAATCATGAAAGACATGGGATAAATTATAGGATTATTTAATAAATTGCATCCTGTCAAGAAGTCCACTCTTATTGAAACTACTAATCTAGTTCAGAGAGCTGTCAAATAAATTTCCAGTTAAATTGTTTACAGAAAATAATGCACTGAGCTTTTTTTCCTCAAAACATCAAACGACATTGTTTGGTTTTCTGTTGATGCCTGCTGCCTGCTTTACATCTAGAAATGACCTGGTACCCTCTTTTAGGTCTAGAAATGCCATCTACCATGTTCTTTAGAAAGCAAAGCTACCTAAGATAAGCATTCGTGTTTATTATTTTTGTCTTGAAAATTTATGTACTACTTATATGGCAGAAATGTGTATCTTTTGGGTTCAATCATCTGCCACATTGTGTTCTCAATGCAGAATTGTCAAAGAGAAGACAGATATGGGAACCCTGCAATTCCGGGTTCATTGAAGCATAACCTTGATTATTCTTATGTGTGTGAACTTGAACAAATCACTTAAGCTCTTTGCACTCTTCTTTTTTGCTGTAGGAAATAGTGATGATGTGCACTCTTTATAAAATTTTGATTGATGCTATATTTCTTTATAGTATTTGTGTATATCTTTATTAAAATTGTAGGGGTAGCGTCTTCAAAGCCTATCAGTATGAAATATTTCTTATAATTCTCTTTCCTATCTTTCACTGAATTTATTGTTCTTGGGTAGTAACTAACATAACAAGTTGGGGACTGTACAGGATTATTTTATATTGATGTTTACTGTGAGGTAAAACTGAAAGCTAAGTCACATTCTTTACTCCAAAGTCTCTGAAACGCTTACAAATCCAATATATATTGAGATGCTCCCTTTTCTATAGCTGGGGAATTTATGCTTTTAAGGTTAATCAGTTTGATTCATAAGCTTTGCATCTTGCATCCATCACTTTATATCTGCCTACTGTGAACTTGATCCAAACCCAGACAAGTCAAGTCAAGACCCTTAAAACATTGACTGTCAGTCAAGCCATATACTCACCGTAGGGTTTCTTTGTAACTACATGGAAAGCATATCGTGAACCTAGAGAATCTGCATCTAATGTTATTTTACCCTTATTTTTTTTTGCCCCAGGACAGAACGATTGGCCAAAGATATTATGCAAGACATTGGAGACAATGATATTGTGGTTCTCTGTGTCCTCAAAGGTGGCTACAAGTTCTGTGCTGACCTTGTGGAGCACATTAAAAATCTCAGCAGAAATTCAGAAAGGTTCATCTCCATGAAAGTTGATTTTGTTAGACTGAAAAGCTACCACGTAAGTCAACAACTTATTTATGTAGATTCTCGTTGTATGTTCATAATAAATAGTGGACTTTTGTAAATGGGAAATTTAATTCCGCCCCCCCTCCAAATTAGAAGAAAAACAGTGTGAAAAATATTTTTTTTAAAAAAACCTGTGAGGTTTTTCTTCAAAATATTTGCTTATGTCCCTTTATACTTTATGGATAGTATGAATGAGGATATGAAGCATCCTCATTTGTGCCTTTTTAGCCTTCACTTTTGGACAGAAAATTATTCAAATTTCCGTCATGTAAAATGTCGGCATGTTGTTTGTTCTCAAAATCCTCAACAGTTCTGTCAAGTTTATTTCATGTTACTTCATTTTCCACCCCCGCTCCCACATAGTTTGGCATCACTGCAAGATGATAAATCCATGTCTTATTTTAAATGTTTAATGCTAAGCAAATGAAATGCTTTCATCTTCATAACATGCAGTTTACATAGTAGCAAAACATACCACTAGATGATGATAGTGTTTTATAAGAAAATGAAATAAGCCATTGAACCAAATCCAGTGTTGAAGTAAGGATCAAGACTTCCTGTTATCTTCAGAGGAAATTATGCAATAATGATTCATTTGTTTCAGTGAGGCAATGGTAGTGAGATGACCACGCTTTTTTCAGAATGCATGATTATAATTTCTATTTGCTTAAGCTATACATTTATATTCCACCTTGTAGTGCATACTCCATAGTGAGGGAGCATTTCTAGAAGTAAGTTGTCCTAGAAATGTCTGAGGAAGTATACTAAATAAATGGTGTGATAATACAGTTTCTCTCTGAGCACAAATGCAACTTGCTGAGTCCGATAGTTCCCACACTGATTCTACATCCTTCACACAGACAGGGGTTGGTTGGCATTTTGCTCTGACCCCAGTGACCATAAACTTTTCCTCATTTTCACAAATATAGTCTGAATTTTTTCTGTCATGGAAGAGAAGTAGATGAGAGCCTTTTGTAGCCATTTGGTTAGGATTTGGTCCTGGGACTTCTCTTTCAAGAATTAGGTTTATGAAGGACATGTGCAATATTAATTTTATACAATTTCTAGGTATTTAGCAGTATTGTAGAACTAATTAATAAAGTAAAATATAATGTTTGTCTCACATAAAGGCACATGGAAATTATACTCAGATTTTTTTGCTGTAGTAATGATGACTTCAATAATACTGCCTGGCGAATAGTGGAATTATTTAAATTGGTTGTTATTTTGCACATGCTTTTCCTGTTGGGTTATCTCTTATCCAATATAAAGATACCCTGGTTCTAAAATTTCTTTCCTTGGTGACAAGTTAATTCTTATTAACCCTACTAATCCATAACCAATGAGTGTCAGGAGATGTATACCACAAAATGGAAATCTTAACGTCATTGCTTAGGAAATAAAATAAAAGCATGTTATGTTAAGCTGAAACTGCAATACAAATTTTGTTATGGAAGGATGCATTTATCAAGACTAAGTCCTAGATGATCCTAGCATTTAGTGGCTGTGCATATTTTGGATCTTAGCCTCCTGCTTTAGCAGGAAGGTGGTGCCTTCCCTAGAACTAGTGTTTGCATCTAGTTTTCAGAAAATAAGTATTTTTTTTTACTTGTAAGTGCTTCTGAACAGATATCATGTATTTAGAGCCTGAAGCCATGCTTGATTTAGTGCTTGGAACAGTGCTTGATATCTGCCTGGCCTTGAGAAGCTGAATGACACTGCAGTATAAATTTGAAATGACATTAATATTGGTAGATTCCTGCCATGAGATATGCATAAATGTAACACTGACTAAAGTACCAGTACCAGCCATCCTTTGCATTTTGAGTTATCGTTGTGTCCTGTCCAATTGCAGATTTTAGAGAATATATCCATGTCAACATAGCTGTAGTCAGAACACTTGAGGAACTCGCTGCTACTAGTTTGAGTGACTCTTTATCCCAGTCTTATATGAGACTCCCAAATCCCCCATGTCAGTTTGTTCTGTAATAACATACCTCTCACAGCATTTTACACTTCAATCAGGGGCAAATAATCACAATTTTAGAGGTAAAGCTCTACGTGAAGTCTTGGAGTGTCACCAGTTCCACTCCTTTGCTTCCCTTTGCCTTTTCTGTTCCACTTTCTATTAAGACTTATTACTGTTCTCTCTTATTATCCCCTTTTAATTTTATAGACACTGTTCTTTTCACATTATTTATCCTGCTTCCTTTTACTAACTGTTCTTTGTTTCTCTCCTGAAGGGAGTCCTGCTGCTCTCAATATACTTCCTTCAGATATGTCTCCCTTCCCCCCTTCAGCTGTTTAAATCCAACAACTAATATCAGCTCAAACTCATGGAATTTTTGAATTGTCTTATTCCAACTTCAATACTGAAAGGTTAGTTGATTTTTAGAGGTTGTAATTTAAAGTGGGATTTCATGGTTTAATCATGTAGCAAAAATGGGCTGTAACTGTGACCCAAAGTCAGATCTTGGCATCAGTGAAAGTACATCTTAACTGCAAAGTATCAGTGGAAAATGTTGTACTTTGATGTCTGGCATATGGACATGATTACAGGAAAAGGAGATTTACAAATATGACCAGCTTTACATGGCTGTTTGTTTTTCAAACCTGTCATCATATTCCAGAATTTCGACACTTAATTAGTATGTTAAGATCTGCTTTCATATTAAGTAGATGAAAGTTGGGCATGTAAATTCTGGTTTAGACTTCTTCATACAAATGAATTGATTTTTAAAAAAAAAAGCATAGTACATTTAGATTCTCTGGATATTAATGAAATGAGTGGCTGCTTCTGTAATCAGGATGGTTTTATCTGGTTTGCAAAGTATTGACATATGTGCCTCAGCCTGGACATTTTTATGGTGGTGTCTTGTTTCATTATCTCAAATTGGCATGTCAGATTACTGAATTTAGTATATATACAGGTAATGTGGGAAAATACCATTTGGTTATTATTTTGAGAGGAAACAAAATGGAATCCAACTTAGGAAAGCATAGCCTAAAAATGATGTGGTTATACTGTTAAATTCTACAGACATCAGTATTGTTTCTTAGACCTTTACTATAACTCCTGCAACGGAAACTGGAGGTGCAGCCTTGTCTGAAAGCATATTTTTATTTCCTCTAACAATCAAACTGTATTTTTCCATTTCTTTTGGTTTTTTTTCACTAGAAAGCTAGAATGATACAGTAGAGAAAGTTAAGGAGTTTACACATGTGGACAGAAACTTACAGGCTCAGGTGTAGATCAATAAAGAAAAAAATAGGTGTGCTTAATTGTAAACAAAGTTTGTAGCTGTAAATTGAGAAATATACAACTTGCAAAGAAACATTTGATAACATTTTTATAACTCAGATTTTTAAGGCTTCTTAATCAGTAAGAATGATATTAAAAATAACTATGAAATGGAAAAGAATCATGAATGGAAAATACGTGGATAGTTTTGCTCCATAGAAATACGATTTTTGGAGAATGACCTTTCTTCTAGACTTACAGGTGATACAATATACTTGTTCTCATTTTAATTTTGTGTATTTAAATGAGCTCAAAATAAGAAGATTGTTTAAATGGGGATTTGATTAAAGGCTCTATGGTGACTTTACAAGCTTTGAGCACAGCAGGGAAATTACAAGAAAGCATCAAGGGGAGTGTTAGAACATATGATTTCATAAATAAACAGATATGGAAGTATCATGTAGACTTAAGGGTAAGAGTCAGGAAGTAGATGGAGTGGAAAATAAAATCCAATGATGGAAATTTTAGACGCAGCATCTCCGAGTTTTGAGAGGCAGAAAAGAGAAAACATACACTTTTTTGAAAGAACTCAAGAGTAGTGAGGCAATAAATATAGTGGGTAGGAACTCGCTAGGATAGTCCTTACAGTAAATTTGATGCAGGTATGGAAAGCTGCATGCCAAATTTTAGGGGAAAACAATGTATTCTGGAAACACTGACATAAGAACTGATAGAATTCAACAGCTTCTTAGATACTAAATTCTAAGACATTGGATTTTAATGTAAGTTAGGAACAGCGGAATTGACTGCAGAGATTTTTGAGTTCAAAACTGGATTAATAAAATCTAATGTGTTCAGTTTTCACCATACTAATTTTTTTCCTTAGTGATTGCTCCTCCAGAGAGAATCAGAGCTCTGAAGTTGAAAAGAGGCGAGAGTTTCAGATTGATAGAAGAATTCAAAATTATTTTCAGAAACACCATAGGTTGAAGTTAAGGATGAAAAGTAATGGAGGAAGAATTTGCAGTTGGGAACGTTGTCTAAGGAGAAAGTGACAGCAGCAGGAGAGTTAAGAAACATAAATCCAGAAATTCTTTAGTATGTTTGTGATATTGATAACTTTAGCAGATTAAAGAACTAATTAGGTAGAACGCAGGGGGAAGTACAACAGAGGAAGCAGGAAGGTGTTTTATGAGGGTGTTTACAAATTAGTGGATAGGACTGGACAAGAAATAATGTTTGAGGATGAACCAGAAGAGTGAACAAAGGAAAAGAAGGATGTGGATGTCATGAAGAGAAGGGCTGAATGGGATATGTTTTTGTAAAAAAACATAGCATGAGAACCATAGCAGAAGAGCAGAGCGTTCACAAACAATAATTAGAGCTTCTCTTTGTTCAGTGTGGAAGAGATAATTTATGACAGGCCGATAAAGGTAAAGGTTGAATTAAAGCTTGAGACAGAAGAGGATGTTCTGACTCATCAAGTCTAATCCCCTACTAATAGATTCAATATCACCTAAACCTGTTCCATGGGTATGCCAAAGGTGATCTTTAAACCAAAGCTCAGTTTTGAAATGGAATTGGAAAAATTAAGTGGAGAAATAGAGGAAGTACGCAGAGTCTGTAGACTTTCTTGAGAAGTCTTCAGCAACCTGTCAGCAGAAGAGAAAGTAAATGTGTGTGAATTAAGACTTCTTTAGTAGACAAATGACAGAAGCTAAAAATTGAAAGAATCATGCTACGAGTCATTGAAACTGGTGGAGGAGGCTGGTGGAAGAGACAAAAAACACCACATGCTTTTATTAGGCAGACCAGTGTGCTTTCTACATGCATTGCTACCCGTTCTTGTGAAATGTTTAGTATTCCCATATTGTTATCCATAGATGTCTATTTAATTCTCTCAATTACTATATTTTACAAAGTAAGTATGATAGTAAATCTCATGCTTTGGGCAAGTGACTCTCAGTGGCATAGCTTTTTTTCACTGAAAACCATGGAGAGCTAAACTAGGAGTGAGATTGATACTTTTCCTTAGGACTTTTGTGATTTCTTTGGTTATTCCTTTGTGGACTGAAGTGACAGAATACCAGTAATCTCTGTTATTTAGAAATAACACTGTTATAATAAACTCTGTTATTTTGAAAAATATTTTGAATAATATTTTGAATAGCTTTGACACCCCACCTGGAGTACTGCATCCAGCTTTGGGGCCCCCAACATAAAAGGACATTGACCTGTTAGAGGGGGTCCATGGGAGGGCTACAAAGATGATCCGAGGGCTGGAGCACCTCTCCTGTGAGGACAGGCTGAGGGAGCTGGCGTTGTTCAGCCTGGAGAAGAGAAGGCTCTGGGGAGACCTTAGAGCAGTCTTTCAATACTTAAAGGGGGCTTATAAGAATGGACTTTTTAGCAGGGCCTGTTGTGATAGAACAAGGGGTGATGGTTTTAAACTAAAAGAGGGAAGATTTAGACTAGATATAAGGAAGAAATTTTTTACCATGAGGGTGGTGAAACACTGTCCCAGGTTGCCCAGAGAGGTGGTAGATGCCCCATCCCTGGAAACATTCAAGGTCAGGTTGGATGGGCCTCTGAGCAACCTGATCTAGTTGAAGATGTCCCTGCTCATTGCAGGGGGCTTGAACTAGATGACCTTGAAAGGTCCCTTCCAACCCAAACTATTCTATGATTCTGTGATTCTATGAATTTGTGCAATGCACTTCTGAAAGAGGGGAGTATATGAATTGTTAATAATCAGATTATACATTTTAGTTGTTAATTCCATTTTGAGCACAGATTATTACACAATATTGATCTGTTTTCCATATAGCGTCTGAATTGTGGATTCTAGAAGTGCATTTTTCATCTTCTCATGTCAAGAAGATATTGTTGAAAATCATCCCGAAAAATATGTATGAACTTCAAAGGAATGTTGTTTGCTAGTCACTTGGAGGAAACGTCTAGAGGATTATGAGGATTGGTCAATTCATGTAATTCTTTAAAATGAATCCATTATTTATGGTTTCCAAAACATAACTAATAAAAAAACGTGACCTCTGAATTGTAATCCATGCACAATGGTTGCATTGAAGTCTGTTCACAAACAAATCCATTGATACGATCTGTTTCCTCTTCAGCCTCCAGTTGTTTGAAATATATTTACAACTGTTGGTTATTAATCTTGGCATAAACACGACCATTAGTGCTGCAAAATTCTGAAAACAAGCAACAAAACAAGCATTGTTTAGTAGAAATTTGAATGTTTTTGCTATATGAAGCCACCTCAGTAAATAGTTTTGCTAAATCGCTCTACTGTAGGAGTAAGGAACAGAGGGATTTTGTAATAAGTAAGTTGAAAGCCAGTTGGTAAATGTAGTAAAATAATTCATTTTTCTGCCGTGTAGCTTTACTTCTCATACACCATTACTAAATACTTACATCTTAACAAACACAACAGCATGAGGCATCAGACTATAATCAGAGTAAAGAATGGCACAAAATGTGCATTCCTGCTTTGCATAATAACCTATTCTTATTCAGTATAATTTTACTGTATGAAACTTGGGTTTTTTGAGATCAGTATGAACTTCACATCTGAAAACAATATGTTGTAATTCTGACCCTAAAAAGCAACTAACTTCAAAATAGTTTTATTTATTTAACAACACAAAATAAAGAACTAAGTGTATTGCTTGCATTTAGTGATTCACATCTATACCCAGACTCTACAACAGTGTTACAATGATTGTTTATCTCCATGCCTGTGTGTCATGAAAACACAACTTATGACCTGTTGAGAAAAATGCATGTCCTTAGATGGAAGAGAATCCACATTAGCTTTTGTACTTACAGGTTTTCTCTTGGGCAGGTTGTGAGTTTCCTTTATTTTGCTTCATGCGCACAGTTTAGCTGATGACCATGTCATCTACTTGATGCTGGGTAGCTGTGGAAGAATTACAAATTGGAGCCTTCCTGGTAGAATGAATTCCTATCAACTTTAAGGCCAAATTCTGCAATAGTTTCAGAGGACTGAAGTCCAAATTATCTGCAAATTATCAATTATCATGCAAATAAATAGCTTCAATGTAGGCAAAATGGGGTTTGTTTATTTAATTTAGAGAGAGGTTGCGTGGGTACTAGACATTCAAAAACTAAAATATATTCTTTTAACCTTTTTCAGATGCATGGCTTGCAGTCAGCACTGTAGACAGTGAACACCTGTACAGAGAATTTTGCAGCATGATATACTTTAAAAAGCTAATGGGCAACAAAAATATGACATTAATTTAGTCCACAGAAGCTGCCAGTGTCAAGGATATAGACCTTAAAGTTGTTGCTGTTCTGAGAAATGTGTTCTAGTGATTGTAGACAGTGCTGCCAAATAGATGTCTCATGGGCAAGCTAAAGATGAGAGATTTGGGACTAGAAATCTACTCTTAGAATTGCCAAAGGGATTTTATCTCTGTGTACTTTTCCATGTCTATGAATGGATAAAATGGCATTTGCACCCTAAACTAGTACTATCTTTTTGAGTGAAAGCTCTGTGAAATGCTCAAACCTGCTAAAACAAGTGAGTCAAAGGTCCTTTACAGTTCCAAGCCAAAGATACTGCCGAGTGTTAAGCAGGCACCAACGCCATCTCTGTATCTCTGAGTTAATTACTGAAAATTAGTAAGACCTGAGATGGTTAAGAAGGCGAGGAACTGTGGAAACAGATCATACGTTGTGTGGATAGAATGTTCAGAGATGCTACAATTCACAGTCCTCCTAATTGTGTCCAAATGTTCATTTTCCAAGTGTTAAGACGTGTTTAAAAATAGAATATTTTTCATGAAAGAAACAAAAACCCCACTTCTACGTGCAGCAGTGTCTTACTGCAAAATGTCAGCCTCAGAGACACTAAAGCTTTTCAGAGAAATAGCTGAAAATATGTTGGTAGCGGAAGTTGTACCAAAAACTGTTTCTTGCAACTAGCTGATGAATTTTTGAAAGAAGTTTACAAAAATATAATGAGAAGAACGGCAGTCTTATTTGTTAAATTGTGGCTGGTGTTATTAGGGTAACAGCATGATTCAGACAACTTTGAGAATAAACTCTCCTGCCAGATTCTTCTGTGCATCAGGTACAGATGGTTAGTGGTTGGGTGTGAAAACTAAGGCACTGGAAATGGGTCTCTTTTCTGATTGCGTCTGCACTGGCTGGAACAATGACAGTCTCCAGTTCATTCCTCAGTGACTGCAGTGCCCTCCTGCCGGTCACACTTGCCAGCTCAGCTGCTTCTGAACACTTCCTAGCCTGCCTCAGCTCAGATGAGACCAGTTACAAGAGGCTTTCTATTTGAACCGCTGCAGCTTTTGCTGGATTCATTTTTACTGACCCAGATGCAGGCGTGCATCTCAGCCTGGCTGTAGCCCCTACCAGAAGGAGAGTTACAAGCATCTGGGGACGGATGGCTTGTGGGCAGTAACTTCTTCAGTCGGCACAGCTCCTGCTGGGAAAAGGAGTCTGCCCATAGTTGAGGGATCCTCGTCACCAAGGGTGCACCATGGCACGCCTCAGACTCCCGCTTCTTTATCTGAGAGATGCTCCTCAGAGGTGTCAGAAGGAGCATGGATATTTCAACCCTAATCATTTTGGAGAAGCAACCTATTTTTCATAGTGTTCTAAGGCAAACGGGAGAAGGCTATACTGTATGTAATAAAATGTGACCTTAAAATTCAGTGTTGTGGAACTTCTCAGGTCTGGAGGCAGATGCTCTCCTTTCTAGGCACCTACAGCTTCCATTTAACATGATGGCAGAGTTGTGGGATATGACACCTTAAATTCGTCACTTGCTTGGGGCTGTCTTGACTGTAAGGAGGAAGAAAATGTTTCTGATTTAATTTATTTTAATTAAAACATACAGCATTTTCCTGTTGGACACCGCTTAGGGGCTTGGAGTGTTACTAATAATATAAGTAGGCGTTAATTTGTGGGCATAGTTCAGGAAAGGTCACAATAAGCCTATCATACAGTCAGTTTATCAAGTTTATCTGTAATGTAAAACTTACTCATAGAGAGGTGATCTCTGTAACTGTATGCATCAGATAACACACCTACACACCACTTAAATATGTTAGCACCATCTGAATTCTTGATGATTTTTTTTAAGTATGAGTAAGTGTTTCAGTGACTCACATATAAAAGATTTGGGGGAACCAAACAGCTCAGCCGGGGGAGAACTGAGTAGGAAGCGGCCTGATTGCCATGGGGACAGAACGAGAGCAGATGTGGCAGTGAAGGCAGAGCGATACTGAGCTGTGCTACAGCTCTCCAGCAATATCAAAATACTGTTTTAAGGCATTTATGGGGCATATTAAAGCAAGTAATTACTTGCCTTAAGATACTTCTCATTTTTATCTATTGTTGCCTGCTTAGGTATTACCTTCCTTTACACTGATTTGTGATTTTTAGCTGTGGAATTCTTTCTTCTAACTGAAAAATTTTTACAGTTTTCCTGTATTGTGGGTTGACACTCTGTTCTTCTGGACTTCAGATCTAATGAAAAGTCCGCAAGAGGTATTTTCTAATCTTTCTGGAGAAATTTGTCTCCCCAAGGGTCACGTTTTTCTAAGAAGCTGTAATGTTTTCTTTTGAAAAATGTTTTCCGATTTGAAATAAATGTTTTAGATTACAGTATGTTACAGAGGGTACAGCTACTATGGATAAATGGAGTTTTAGAGCTGCAGTTAATTTTTCATAAGTTTTTTTTTAATATTTTTTTCATGAGCTTAAATCTTTGGTATTTTTAAGCAATGCAGGTTTCTGGAACATCTTGACATTTGAGAACATGGATGTTTTTAAAATTGGTCAGTTTTAGAACAGATTTAAAGCATCAAGGGATTTCATTAAAAGCATTCAAGAGGTCATTTTTTCAAAGAGTTAGATTCTAAAGTTCCCCTGGATACAATATTTGTTGTAAAGCAGTGGTTTGTTACAAAGCCTGAAAAATTGGAGTTTAGTCTTAGTAAAATATTTTGTTTCATATTCTGCCAAAAATACAACAAGCCACTACTAAATTATGACATTTGCAGCATTACTATATGTCCTCATTAAGAGACACCATAGTCCTTATTTTCAGGGACATTGTACAGGGACCGGGAGATAGGCTCTTCTGTATAAGAAAAGTCCAGAACATAATGGTTACTAATACTGTTCTACAAATAAGATCTGACGAGTTTGAAAGTATCGTGATATATTTATGCATTGGAAAAATATCACCTTGATTACTTATTTGGATGCTAATAATACCATTTAGTGTGTGGTTTTTTATATTAAGATCCGAAATGGGGCAAAATTAATTAAAAGAAGCCGGAGGGTTCTAATTTTCCCAAGGAATTCTATGACTCTCTTTTACTGGCATCTCTTAAATGCTGTTTCTTAAAACAGATCACAGCATGTGCAATGTTCGTGCAGTGCCACACCCCAAGGGTGCTGTAAGGCATAAACCAAAAAGGTTACTTTAAAGGAATATAGCAATAACAAGTATTGTTGCAGTGCTTATCTGTGTGACAAATACAAAATTCTTTTCTCCTCATTTGATAGACAGAAGTTAGAATATTTAAATAGAGAAGGGATGCTATAAAATAAGCTTTCAAGAAAACTCACAAAGGACCTGTGCGTTATCAAAAGTTTCCAACTTGTCACTAGCCAAGGGACTAAACATCATGGTATGAAAGAGAGCGCTGCCGAGTTGTAAGAGTCAATGATACGCTAGACTCCAGATTGCTGGAAGGGGCTAAGATTTGAGGTTTTTATCAGTCTCATCTTTTGTGAATTTGCTTACACCTATCTATCTGTTTTCTCAGCCTGTGGCTATTTGACAAATTTGAAGATTCTCCTACCTTCCTTTTATCACCAAATCCTAGGAGCTGCTGATAGTCAGGGTCAGAAGGTTAGTACTTTGTGCTTAGTCTAGAGAAAGCTGTTTTCTCTTGTGCTTTCAGAACCCTCCAAGGGACAGGATTTTTAGTACGGAGCTACAAATCCACTATACGATTTTTCGCAATGTTCATTTACTTTTGTTCATTTCTTTACAAAACATTTCAAAAAATGGAGTAAGAAGGTACACATGGATCTAGTAGTGTCCCGACTGACATGCTGAGATTCTCTATTGATGCTGGGAAATGTGACTTCCAGTTCTGGAGAAGACACTTCCTAAATTGTTCTTTTGCCTGTAAGTTTTGAATTTTATTTGCTTCCCATCTCTGGAGACAAAGTATGAACCTCACCTCACAGGACTGAACACCCCTATGAAATTGATAGTACCTTTTCTCATCCTGGAGCATATGCAGATTTTATTTCTATGTTTTAAATGTTATTTTACAGAATAAAAAGTTATAGTACAAGGAAACCTCAGACTACACTCTGTGGAAACTAACCCAAGTTTTGCGGATATATTGTGTTTCTGATCTATATAGCATTCAAAACATTTGGTATCACATGTTCTTCATTTCAGTTCTTGCTGGTCTTTTTAAGTGTACAGGTGCTGTTTGTGCCATATGGTTATATGTGGTGCTGCAATGTCACTGCCTCGTTCTTAAACGAAATAACACATTAAACCAATACCAAGCAAATATAGAAAACTTAATTGCTAAACCAGAAAGGAAAATATTAAATAATTTATGGTCTACAATCCTTCTTAGCCAAGATAACTGGTCTAAATTCTGGTGCAATTTACAACAGTTTGGCCATTTTCCTGTAGAGTTACTTCCTGTTTATACCAATAAAACTGAAATAATATCTCTGTTTAGACATTTTAAGGCAACTTTTAAGGCAAGTTTTACCCACAATAAAACTACAGGGATAGATTATGTATGCAGTCATGTTTTTAGAAAATTTTCTTTATTTGAAATCTCTTTATTCTGTACATCTACAGAACATTAATAGGTGGAAATATAGTGTTAAACACATGCTTCCAGCAAAATAAGAGAGTGGAGAGAATTTACAGCTTTTAACATTTGCCCCTAGGAAATATGTTCTTAGTTGCAGGTATAATCTGTATTAACCTGTGTTATCTGCATTAACATTGCATGCGAGTTCACCTTTGTTGATGTCTGAAAGTACACGCAAGAAGAGATCGATTCCAAATGCCTTGACCGGGAAGGCAAAGGCTTCAATGGCAGTCTATGCTTCATTACATACCAGAGAATGTCCATGGAAGCAACTCCTCTAGGGGATGAATTTTCTGATGGCTATTTCAAGATACCTTACCTTTGGATTAAATACAGAGAAGGCATGCAAGAGTCCTGGTACACAAGAAGTTACTGAATGTGTGAACAGATGATTGTAAACAATCCAATTTATTAATTTTAATAACTTACTGTTGCCCTGAGAGTTGTTTAAGCTGAATGATCTGCCGTGCTTTTACAGCAGAGAAGAAACATACACGTGTTACCACAGGTCAGCTGATAAGGAGTTCCTTGCTGTCAGTGAGTTTGTTGTCTGCGTTTCTCTGTCCAAAGCCAACTTCCTCATTGCAGAACTCTCGCCTTTCCTGGAACTGGATAGACTAGCCTGAATTTGAAGCACTTCCAAACCTGTGCAATGGAGTTTTTTGTTAAGGAATAACAAGAAGGAAGAAAAAGAATAAAAAATAAGGAAAATCTTCAAATTAGTTATACTGCAGATCTAACCATAGAGATATAAAATATGTCTTATGCTATAGTAACTGGAGCTCAGCTAGATATACCTATACCAGTATAAATTTACTATCTCAGGTTATGCTGGCAATAGCAGTAAGACAGATCTTGGCCCATCATAGTCAGTGGTGTGGTTGCTGACCAGCTCAGGAAGGCACCGTAGCCTCAACTTTAAAGCTAACAGAGATACACAAAACCATCACTGCTTCAGTGCAAATATACCTTTACTGTCCCTGCGGGAGAGGTGGTGTTCTAACAGTGGGTGTATGCCAGTTTTCTGTATTTGATTTCCAGTTGGTTCAGCATTGTGGGCTTGTTTGCAAGGTATTCAAAGCACCTACAAATATATCAGTGACCTGGCACTTGATTATTTTGAATGTGGGTGTGCCCCGGAGGTTGCAGTCTGCCATTTGGTATACATTTGATTCTGGGGAAATGAAGGCATGCTTTCCAGTCTTTACTGGGAAGCGATCCATAGCATTCCCACTCATTTGCACAAGTCTCCAGCTTAACAGCACTTACTATTTGTCCTCTGAATGTTGCTACTCTAAGCCTGGATAGTCCTTCTAGTTGCCTGCTACGAAAACCATGACAGTCCGTGCTCTTGAGGTCTTTTGTTCTTAGCTGTCGTTCTTCAGAGAAGAAACTGAGAATAGTATCGGTTCAAGTGTATGTTGCTTCTCAGTACAGCATCTTATGTATTACCACTCCACGGATGTTCTTCTTCCTTCTGCTGATATACTGAGAATAATTTCATAGCCTATACTTTATACGTCAGTTTGACTTTACCTAGTAGTCAAAATACGTTAACAGATGATGTAGATGCCATACTGATGCTTCCCCAACCAAAATATTCATATATTGAAGTACTTCTCAGGAGGCAGGCTGCAAAGCAAGTAAGCTTCATACTAGGCATCATGATCCAAACTGGAACATCAAAATTTTCATTTTAATTATTATGTTCATGACTGAGATGGTAGATCATGGTCATGTAGCAAAAGATATTGTAATTATTGAACAGTATATAATTTCAAAGCAGAAGTCTTTCTACTTGCAGATGCATCTATCCAAACTGCCAATACCTGCAATTAATTTCTGCAATGCTTTTTTTTAAATGCAGAAATCTTGGTTATATTATGAATCAGTTTGCTGCAGCTAAGTCACATCAAATTATTAATTTTCTCTTTAAAAGTTGTGTGACAGACATTGCTTCTGTGGTTTCGTTTTGAAATATATTAACTGGAAAGTAATTTCTTGTCATATCTGCTCTGATTTCATCTGAGTGTTATGTTTCTTCTCAACTGAAAAACATATCTGTAATATGTGTTAATTTGTGTGCCAGAGTATACAGTTCTGCTTGGGGTTTCTGTCATTTTCAATTTCTGTTGCAGCACTGTATGGTAGCCATAGATCTGAAAACATATATCCATTTCATATGTCAGTTGTGGCCATCTGATGTTTCAGAGTCTCAGCTTTTCTTTACTGTATGCACTACTAAGAATTTTGTTCAAATCCTCATCATTCATTACCTTGGTAATTGTCATCTCCTCTTTGGCTTTAATACCATATACCTTGTTCCCTCAGTGCCATTCAAAATGCAGCTGTTTAGATCACCTTCAAAGTTAATATTAGTGTAGCCTACTCGGTTGCTATCCTTCCTCCAGTATTAAATGCAAGTTATTGTTTTATTGAGGCTCATTAAAACTCCATTCTTGATGATCATGAACCCCCCACATGAAATCCAATTGTTTTATAGGTAAATTTCTATTTCTGCTCCAAGAATTTTAGAGTGTAGAGGCCTATTAATCATCCAGTGCAGTTTTTGCAGAAAATCTGCAAAGACTGGTTGCTAATATTTTTTTCATGACAGAAGTTGGAAGAAAGATTGAAATAGTATCTTTTGAAATCTCTCCTCAAATATATTTCACCTAGATTAAAATGAAACCTTTGAGTAAATGTGCAAGCATATTATCCTGGGGTGGTACCGAGGGGAACTGTGTAAAGCGTTTGTGTGAGACAGACCCTAGAGTGGATAGTTCAGGATGTTACTAACGGACAATAGTCAAGATCATTGCTTCTTATGTGCCTGTGGTAAATGTGACTGAAAAGAATTTCTTTCTGAGTGGTCAGTGAGGTTTTTAGGAAGAAAATACTGATCTCATGTCTTAAGCTGGGATTCGTCTCACCTAACTTCAGATTTCTCACAGTCAGATGTCTATGTTTAGGTTATTTGCTGTAGATATCCCATATGGTGAAACAGATGATCTATCTTGTTTTCTCCATTGATTAAAAGGGAGCCCAGGATGCATAGATTTAGATGTCTTAACTTTCAGATGCCTAAATTAGGAACAGAATGATCCTGTCTTTAATGAAGACGTTTTGAGGTCATGAGGTCTCACCCTATGAGAACAGAAGCAGCATAGATCACACGCAGCCTTAATGACATGGACATAACGATATTTCTTAATGGAAAATAAAAGCTGAGGCAAAGTAAATGTGACGACTGAACTCTATTCTGCTTTAGTGGACATGTTGCACCAAATCTACTGGTGAAGAGGTGCTTGACTCTTGCTTTTCAAATTCTGTCGATTGTGGGTCAGTCACAGTTGGGAACGTCACAGGCAGTAATTCTGTCTTAGCCATTTCACTTGGCCATTAGGGAAGGATAAGAGAAGCCTTCGAGATGCTCTGTATTCAATGGCTTGAAGTTCCAAGGGACAACTGAAAGTAATGGTCTGTCAACCACTTCTTTTTCGTCAAAACCTTCCTGGAAAACCCAGCTGTGGGAGTTGGGATGATGGTGCAAAATTACAGCTGTCCTCAGGTTAGCGGACCTGCTGTATCAGCCAAGTGGCAGAAAGCAAAGCAGAACAGGTCAGATGGTCACATCCTTCTTTGTTAAGAGTTTCCACGGTGAATTTTAGGAGAAAAAGGTAATTGCATTTTTTCCAAGAAATTCCATACGAACTGTGCAGACTATAGTAACTAAATGTGTGATAATGACCCGGTGTCCATATTTCATAATTTAGTTATGCATTTTAACTGTTATGTTAGAGCTTCTTTTTTTGCCATGATTGTTTCAATGAGCCCAGTATTAATGTACTCCAGATTCTGTTTCTTTAGAAGAGTAACAGATGTTCACAGTTTGGGGCAATTTTCAGATGAGCAATGCTGTTTATAATAAATTTTCCTGAGACCACCCAACTCATTTCACTTGTAACTTGAACTATGTCCAAGTGTTGATCTCAGGAGATGTAAAAGAGATGTAATAATTCTGTGCCCCACCCAGTTCAAAAGACATGACTTAGTATAGACGGAATTTAAATATCTATACTTCCAATCAACATAGAAACTCAAAGTTTTATCTTGCATGCCATGAAAAATGGAGGTGGAAATAGCAACATTCTTACTTTCATTCGTCAAGTATTCCTAGGATCTGAAGATGTATATTGACAAGGTCTGAATGAAATAGAATTAAAAACCAAAGATGAACAGGTGAAAAAGCACAACATAGCAAGTAAAACCAAGGAAAGTGACATTTATCCTGGAAAATGCAGATTTATTAAACACAGGAAAAAATCAGAAATGCAGTATTATATATAGCTTGCAATGCGACAAAATGCATCATATCTTGTTAGAAACAGCTGCAATAAATTTTGTGCTGCACTAACCACAGTGGGATTTTGATATGTCTCTATCTAGGACATTATATTTAGTGTCAAACATTTAACAGCAAAAATAGTGTTGATAGGGTTTAAGGATGTTAGAAAGCAAGTATTGAGGAACTTTGGGAGACGGAAAATGAACCTTTAATTAATGTCTCTGCATTTATAAGAAGTCCTAGAAACTCAATTGTATCAGTTTTGTCAAGGTATGGAACAACTCCGAAAGGAAAAAAGAGGCTCTGAATGACTTGAGGACATGAAAATAAAACAAACAGTTCTGAATTGACAGTAATTGGTACTGAATGAAACAGTACCAATTCTTTTTTCTTTCCTGACATTTATTGCACTTAATATTTAGTGCAGTGTTATTTTGAGATTGTAAACTGAGAATTCAGCAAAAAGCCTTGAGAGGTTCCTATGGCAACCATAGTGTGCATGTTATCTATGTGAATATTATGATTACGCTAATGTGACATCGTGGTATTGAGTCTTGCTGTTTGGCAGGTATGTATTTTACAATACGAGTTAATTGATGAGCGTAGTTATAGTTATAAATGGCATTAAAATCAGGCATCTGAATTTTTTTTTGCAATAGAATTACTCTAGTGCATGATGCAAGTAATTTTCTTTACATTTCTTGAAAGCACCTTGGCTGGAGGGTTCTCAGCTGCATTTTTATATGTGGTTTTTAGGCACAGTGAATACTCAGCCCTGTCCTCTAACAGAGATCATTCTCCAGTCAGAACACGAGGATTTTCATAATTGTGTGCAATTGTGTCACAACGGCCAATGTGTGAATACGCGGCTTGACAGGATGCTCTGATCGCTCAGCTCTCAATGGCTTTTGTGTTTGCTTAACTGCTTGCCAGCAATGAAGATGCTATTTCAGCATCTTCCTTTCAGCTGGAGCCAGAAATACCAAATGCAAAGGAAACAGTGCTGCTGTGAAGACCCCCGAGATTTTTTTAAAGTTAAATATAAATAAGTTCATTAATCATTGTACCTCACTGTTGGGATTTTTTTTCTCTCTTGTTTTAAACTAGCAACTAAGGGCAAACTGCCCCTTCGGTAATTCCTGTGTGTTGGTTGTTACTGAAATTCCAGTCTTTCTTATTTGGAATTGAAAAAAAAAATGTCGCCGCATTGGTTATACATACCATGATAGATATTAGAAACTATCTGCCTTTTATAGTCTTGACCTGAATATGTCCCTGACTTTTGAAGAGTGACCTGTCTTGCTCTACAACAAAAGGTTTACGCTTTTAAGCCTGAACGTAAAATCTTCTCTATTTCCACATTTTATTTAGTTTTAAAATAATATTATAGGAATCGGTTGCTTGCTTTGTTGTTTTTTTTTTCTTCCTGTTTTTCTTTACAAGAACAAAAGAAATGTTGAAACTTATATTAGAAAACATATGGGATGCAACTTTCATTCCTGGTCTAGCTCCGTTTCCCAGGAAACAAAGCAGAGCAGCATGAAAAGGATCTAAAGCTCCTAGATCCGGTGGAGAAAAAGTGAGGGCAGGTCTAAAATGTGTCTTTCAAGGCAATGACTACCAAGGACCTCTTACAAAGCTGTGGTGTGAGAGTTTTTTGGGCAGTGGAGTCTGAGTAAAAGGGGAGCCTTTTGGTGGGTCTGCAGCATGCAAACCTGGAGAAATTGTCTTCTGGGCAATTCTGCAACCTTTACCTACAGTTACTCAGGAAGGCTGTATTAATTTAGACAACCTGTTCCCATGGGGACCGCGAATAGTTCCTGGGGATGTCAGATTGCTTGTGATCGGCTGGCTGCAAAGGTGCCTTCGAAGTCCCTGGACTTTTGCCACCTGGGCTGTGAGCGTGGGCAGATGCGGTTTCCGTCTGCACAGGCGTGCGGCTGGGACCGTGCCGCTGGTGCTGGTTTTTGAGGGGAAGAAGAGGAGCTATAAACCCCTTAGCCCAGTAAATCCTCACGTACCTTCGAAGTCCTGCTGTCCCATTTTTTATTCGTGGAAAAACATCTGACTTCAGAGCACTGACTTTACAAAATAAAAGCAAAGTATTCAAGTACTGCATTTTTGTCAGTTGTTTGTAATGATAAAGCTTCCTGATGTTACTAGTAAATTGCAGTGTCACGTCGTGGTGCTGCAGCTATTACTAAAATAGGACTAACACTGTCTTCCTACAGGTAGGGAGATTAGATTAGCACGTGCACCAATTTGGCAGAAAAACCACATTAACTATACTTAGTTTTGCTCTTGCTTTGTTTGGAAAGTTCATATAGCTTGGCCATGACTGTATATTTTTTAATTTGCTACCTTCTTTAAGGCCTCTTTGTCTTCCTTTAAAAGTAGGGCTTCTGTATGTCTCCCTTATGTGGTCTTAACTCTGTGTGCTGCTGATCATGAATTCGAACTAGAGCTGGTTGAGACTTCTCTATCAGAACGAATTTCAACTAGAAATGTCTGTGAAACAAATTTATCAAAAAAAGTTGTTTTACTGATTTTTTTAAAAAAATACCTTTTCTAATAGGAAAATGAAAGCATACTTTTATGTTGTGTTTAGTTTGACCTAATTGGCAGTATTTTATTTTATGGAATTGACCTCAAGGATTCTATCTTTGAGTTTGTTGAAAAAGCAAACCCAAAACTCTTGAAATTGTACGGCACACTGAAACTATTCTTGATAACAAGTGATAATTTTTGAAAACTTCCCTCCCCCCAAAAAAATACTTAGTGAACGTCTTCAAAAATAGCTGAGTTCTCTGTGTGAGTGACAGATGTGAACAAATTTTGCCTGTGTTTCTAAAGACTGTTCCAAAAAAAGAAAGTGCTTACAGGTGTTTGGTCAAGTGTTGAGATCCTCCTGTCTTCGCGTTGTGAAAGGGACAAGTACATTACTCAACACTTGTCATATTAAGAAATAGCAAGCAAGGGAACATTATTTATTTTAAAAAGAAAGAGGCAACTTTTTCTAGTTCAGTAAAGCCTGGAGCTTGATATTAGCTTAAATACAACCAGGAGATGACAGAAGCCACAGGAACAAGTGAGAGTGTGGTTTTGTCATACACCAATACTAACCAGCATTAGACAATATTGATTACCAAGACTCTGAAAGATCCAAAAAAAGTTAACATGTTTATACTTGTATTTTATACAGTTACATTCAATTACAAAGTTTTGTCTTTCTTCTTTCAGAATGATCAGTCTATGCAAGATATGCAGATAATGGGAGGAGATGATCTTTCAAAGCTGACTGGGAAGGTTTGTTAATTTTAAATTTAAGAAAGAAAATACATCCACTGGAAACACTTGACAAAAGCTGGATAATTTTGCACGTGGACTGCCACATACTAATATTGGAATCAAAGAAAGTTATTAATCTCTATTAAATTGCTGTAATGCCATTGCTTTCAGATTGCAGCTGCCCCGAAAGATCAGAATGTTGCCCCTCCATCCTAGTGTAGGGGCTTCCCAATAGTGACGTACATACCATCAGTGAGATTGTGGGCAAAATTTGTACTGGAATGCTTGCCCTGAGCTTGTTTATGTCGTGGAGCCTTATTTTTTCTGCCCTCCTTGAGTGCATGCAAGCAAATTGCATGTTGAGTATCCCTGTTGAATTCAGCATATGAGGAGTTTAATACAATTTTGCCTACTGTACAAAGTTCAGTTATGGAACTTTTCACTCAGATAATCAAATGGGAATTTTTTTTATTTCAACATCAGGCTGGCCGTATGACTGAATTTGCTTTCCACTATGCTTGAACATAGCGGTAATGAGAGAGAGTGGTTTGAGTCAGTGAAAAGGCTATTTTCATCCAGCCATGGTAATACAAAGCAGTACTTTGAAGAGGAAGGAAGGCTGATTTCATTAGGCAAATGGTCTGTGTGGAAAATGGTCAGAAATGGATTCTTTACTTATGCATTAAGGCAACATAATACTTATCTTGTTATTTGTACTGTACATGCAGTTACGCTTTTATTAGCTGCCACTGAATAATAGCATTTTCTTCAAAGCACTCGAATGTAGCACTAGCAAACTCATTTGTTTTGTTGTACTATAGCACACAAAAAAAAGAAGAGAAACTTAACTTTAAATATTTCATTAATATTAAATAGGTTTTGATGCAACTAGAACTTAAATGAAAAAAAATGCTGTTACACTCAGAATATTTTAGTGATACATATGTCCTCAATTTGCACTTCTAAATATTCCTTCTGGGTGTTTGTTTCTAAATGATCACTAGAGCATTAATCACGTTCTTGGAAAATATTCATTTGCTACTTTCTTATATTCGAACACTGGAGCTACCTGTTTTTCTATGATGACTTTGCATGTTTCTCTACCTCACAGGCAGAACTGGCAGTGCACCTATTCATCTTACCTAACCTATCTCTTTCCCAGATAGTCTAAACACTTTCTCAGCTTCCAAGCCCAGCTCCCCTTCCCCATCTTCCAATTCCAAATTTTCTCCATGAATGGTTCCAGTTATTAATATCTTTTCCAGATATAATCTTTCTGGTATCATTTGAATTCACTGGGGCAAAACATTATTTTCTTTTGCAGGACTTTTGTGTATTTGTGTGTGTCCACATATGTATGAAAGACGGAAAATTTCACCCCAAGTAATTCTGCTCTTTCCAAAAATTAAGTAAATTGCTGTCTTATACTGAAAACCGTGGTGACCCTTTTCTCAGTGGTGTCACCCTCCTGTTCCCAGGGATGGAACAGGACATAAAATTTGGCTGTTGGGAGGCTAGGACATACCTGAGGAGAAGCCTGAAGAGCAATGTAGTTTAAGATCGCTGGGTAAGGAGGCTGGGATCTTGGGTAGGCGGGAAGGGGCTGGTTTGGGAACAAAGGCAGCTGATGATGAGGAAGGGAGCCCAGATCTGGAAGCTGGGTGTGGAGAGGCTGAAGCAGAGCAGGAAGGGAGGGCTGGGACTGCTGGGGGAGCAGACTTGCTGAAGGCAAGGCATGTTTGGCGGTTGTTTGTATGTGTGGTTGTCTGTGACACAGCTGATGTATGAATAATTAAACAGCATTTTCACTATAACAAGTGAGAATGGGGTTTCCTTAAGACTTATTTTACTGATTGAAAAGCTGGGATGCAATGCTTGAGCTCAAATGTTCATACTTACACATCTAAAGTTGGATATATGAAGGAGTGGCCTTATGTCCATGGATGCCAACTCCTCCATCTGTTGTTGACTTAAGCAATTAGTGCAAGTATTCAGCACATTTTACTAATCAGTCATTTGCACACTGATTCAGAGCCTCCTACAGTCAATGTAAATCTTTCCTTGAAGTGTTTTTTAGTACCTTAGTTTATCTGCTGCCTTTTAAAACTACTGGCTTTAGTAACCATTCTAAGTCACCGAGTGAATTAGTGGAATACTTACCAATAGAATTCAACTTCCCTGCTTTTAATTGAGCTGGGTGCTTCTTCTGCCTGCTTGCAGTGCTTGTTAAGAAAAGACTGTAATTATATTGAAAAATTAATACGCCAGGTTAAGTCCCATTAACTTGGTGATTGTGGAAGTTGTTTTTAAAAATGCCAGCATGGGTTCGGAATGCAAGTTCCATTGAGCTTCTGTAAAGTTCAAAAGCATCAATAATGTAAACAGTTTTGAAATCTGCAGACAAAAGATTCTGAGATTTTTATCTTAAAGTGCTCCTCATTAAGTAATAATACCTGGAACCTCCGCTAGCCTATAATCTTAGTGAACAACTAAGTAATTTTCCATGCATTACTTATTATTGGACAAAAAGATTACTGAGTATATTCATGAAGGTGCTGTTCTATAGCAATGTTTTTTCTGAAAAAGCTTAAAGAAAGCAAGAAATTTTAAAAGCTAATTAAAAAGAGGCTGTTAAAGATAATAGCTCTTCAGAAGGAAGAATATCTCCTCTGTACTTCTCTACAATATGCTTTTGTTTATAAAAATATTACAAGCCTAGGAAAACTGTATAATGACCCAAACCATGAAAAATATAAATATTCTGAGAGAGGGGAGAGTTACTACATAGACCCAAACTGTTACCTGAAGAAAGTCATCCACAATATGAAATTCTTCTTCTGTGAAGAAGGTCACAGAGGTAAGAATGAAGATTTCCGTGGCATGAATCATTAATAAAGGCACTTGAAGAATGAGTCCTGATATAGCTTAAGACTCTAATGCTTTGTTACTATTCATTTCTATGCAGAAAAAATATAATTTCAAAATCTCTCCTTTCATGATGTAAGTGGTGAACATAAAATCTCTCAGTAGCTGATTAGTTAAGTAGCTGCTTAGTTTTCAATTACTTTAAAGCTGAAATGCTCATTTGGGTAAAAATTATCATTAACATTTGTAAAGAGGAATAAATTTTGAAAATGGGGAGATAATTAATAGCTGTCCAGAAAACTAGAGGCCCTGTTTGAAAGCAAGAAAGCTATGAAAATTTATGTAGATGAGGTGAAAGAACAAATAATATAACCCTGTTTAGTGTTAATACTGTAATTATACTGTATAATACTGTAAAAATTTGTAACATATTTTACATTATTTTGGGCATTTAAACAAAGTAAATTTTAAAACATCTAGAAACTTCAGTAGATTCAGCTGTACCAGAGTTGTAAGTTATCACTGCCATTTACCTCTTATACCTGGACATGTGTATATTTTGTCCCAAGAGCTTTGGAGCTGGTTACGTAGTCCGAAGTCTCTACTGACAGGAACCATTCTGTATATCGCTCCATATGTAATGTGTCATAGAATCATAGCATTGCCCAGGTTGGAAGGGACCTTTCAGATCATCAAGTCCAACCATCAACCTAACTCTGTCAAAAACCATCACTAAACCGTATCTCTAAGCACTATGTCTGCCTGTCTTTTAATACCTCCAGGGATGGTGCCTCAACCGCTTCCCTGGGCAGCCTGTAGCCTTTCAAAAAAGCTCCTATACCACTGTGACTTATCTCCTTGTAAATGAGAGAAGTTAAACAAAATCATAAACTTAGAGTTTATATCATTTTGCAATTGCAATACTTATTACAGTTGTATAATGTATTTGATGTCAAAAATGGATCCATGTATTTTTGTCATTATCACTATTTCTACATAACATAGAATGTGAACAAAATCAATCATTCTTATTTGTTAGGTTAGTAAGAACTTTTAATTAAAACAAAGTAGTTATGTAGTTAGTACAATACAATTATGGAGCCAGCGATTTCTGATATTCCGTCTGTCTGTGATATGGGTCAATGCTTACCTTCTTTATGAAGGACTGTTCCCCTTGTTCATATTAAGTACATCTTGTTGACAGCCAGTGGTTTGGGCATTTTTGGAGAAGTGTAGAAGGTAATAAATAATGATCAAGAAAAAAAGAAAGTGAATGTCTTATATTCTCTCTGCACTTAATTGTTTTAGTTTGAGCACACCATCACTACTACTCCGATGCTCTCCTAAAATAACTGATCAGCTCATATCAAAGAGAGGTTTCACTCAGAGGAAGATATCCACCGTGCAACATTCCTCACTTCCTTCCTGCAGGATTTGTGCTATAAAATCTCCAAACTTCCTTTATATGTCTCACCTAAATCATTTTATTCACTGTCTACCATTTTCTTGCCCCACTTTTCATATGGTAAGATGTTCCAGGAACATAATGCAATCTCACTTTCTTTTCTTATGCCTCTCATTTCTTCTCGTATTTTACTGAGACATTTTCTCTGCATGTCATAGCTTCTAACAACAATTCTGAGACCTGTTTCTCTAGCATTCTCCTAAATATGTTAGCATTTCAGTATTTAACGCAACATAAATGTGGCAACTGCACAACACAAAGTTTTATTTTTTAGATTTAAAATACATATTATCTTCTCCTTCACCATTCCAAGTTTGTTTCTCATAATTCTGTTGGTTGTGTATTTATTTTTTTTCAGCTTCAGTATTCTCCACCTTGACTAATGTTGTGCTTTCTCTCCCTACATGCATTCCTTTCTGGAATAATGCCAATAAATTTGCAGAAAAAAATAATGGCATTCTCTTTAGAACATTATGTGCATGGGAGACTCTTTACCTGACAGTAAAGGTATACAAAATCCACTATACACTTCTGCAATAGTCATGTCCCCCATTCCTCTCTACATCTTACTGTATTCCTATCAGACGTGCTGCCTTGCCTTTTTCATCTTTTCAAAGGTTGATTTTATGTGCCTCGAAGCATTCCACATCTTCAGTACCTCTACTTAACTGCCATCTTTAGTCACTTTTGTTGTTCTCTGTTTTTTCTTAATTAGATTTTATACTGTCTACTCTTCTGACAGTTGCCATCCTTAACTGCTTTTTGCACAGCAAAAGACACTATTTCTTTTCTTCCCCAAAGTCAATCACCTTTCTTTGCACTTCCTTCTTAGGTAATCTCTTGTCCTGTTCATCATTTTCTTTTGTTGTTGTTGTTCTGGAGGAAGGAAAGTTGAAATAAAACATCTTAGGCTTCCTATCCTATTTTTCACATGGGCTCTGCTCACCCCCATTCTTCCTGCTTCTACATCATACATGTTCATAATTCTGTTCATTTTACCTGTGTCCAGAAGATCCTCTTCCAATTCCAGATGATCAGAAAATTATACTTTTTCCTTCAAGTCAGAGAACGGAGACAGTGATCCATTCCTGCATTACCTTTAGAGTGATTATGGCCATTTTCTCTACTTAGGCACAACAGAAGCATGTTGTAAAGATGGCTGCGAGCAAAACATGTACATGTACAGCTTTCAACACAATGCTCTCTAAGAACAAAACAGTGAGAACAAAAAACAAAATGGAGAGTGTATCATCATGCCCTTCATTATGTCCCCCATTCTGTTAACTCTTGGAGATACTGAACTAGTTTTACAGACTTTAAGTAGCTGGAGTCTATGTACGTAGACTCTTAATGCACTAACCAAGTTGCTTCCATCAGCAGCTGACACTGACCAAACTCTCTAAAAACATAATGTTTTTGATATATGATATCTGTCCTTTCAGGAATGCCATAAGATGTGGATCAGCCCAGCAGAAAAGATTAAAATCAGACATTCATGACCTGTTCTAGAACCCTGTAGAAAGCTCCTACTTAGATGTCTAATTTCTCAAAAGTCTTTCATATTATGTTCATATAACAGTCAACTGTCATCATTGCTAAAATGATGAACCTAGTTTTCTCTTCTGAATTTGGATAGCTTTTTGCCTTTCGCTGTTGCATTTTTTAATACCTTTGCCTACTAGATTGAGCAGCTTGCCATTATCAAATTTATATTGCCATATGGTTGCATATTTGCCTACCATCCAGTCATTCCTTAGGCTTCTTTTAGATAAAGTAATGCATTGGGAGCCTGCTGTAAAGTGCTGGTGTTCTGTAAGATGTAAATGAGACACAGTTTGAACGTAGAATTAATAACAGGAAATTAATACTAGGCAATTGATACAGTTGTAAGAAACAAAATTTCAAGCATGCAGATCCTTCTGTTGGTCTGAACACAATCAGCAAACTTCATGCTAAGTACAGATTGAGAGAAACTCTTAATTTTAACCTAATGTGGTAATCAGTCAATTTGGGAGAAAAAAGTGATTGTCCTACATGATCACCTGCCCTATGACCAAAGGGGCAGATAAAAACGTTAAAAATTCCTATGAGCTAAAATAAGAGAGCAAATTATCAGCTGTGGAACACTGATAAATGAGTTGGAGGTCAGCTGCAGTGGAAGATTATAATGTGCCATAAAGCCAGTATTTTATTGAGTCCACGATTTCTAGTGCATACAGCAGTTCTGAATTTTTGTTCCCAGGCTCAGCTGTTGAAGGTATTTTGTGGTCTCTTTGAGGCTGTGGGCTGAAAGGTCAAAGTTCTTTTGAGAAAAATGTTCTCCCACTGGGAACTTGGCTGTTAATTAAATAAAAGCTATTACTTTCTGCTACAAACATTACTTCACTGTAAGGTGTTTTTTCCAGGTTTCAAATCATTCTGCTCTTCTCAGTCTTAAGTTCTTTCTGTATTTGCTTTTTTTTTAACAGTTGTTTGTTTTGCTGTGTTTTGGGTTTTTTTTCCCAATGTATGTGCATGTTATACTACTGATTTTATGCTGAAACATTTAAGGAGAAAATACCCTCTGTGTACCTACCTGATTTTCTTGCTCTACAGACAAGGGCTGTGTTTGTCCTCTTAGCTGTAGTATTGCATTAAGTATGGTTGTTTCTTTGATTACTTAAGTAGAGTTTCTGTTTTCCAGGAAAGACTCCCTCTTTCTAAATTTGTAACTTAGAATTTTACCTTGTTAAAATTTTACATTTTACATGAATTCAAAGACAGCCTTTTCCTCAAACACTTATTCAATGCTAATTTCATAGCACTGTTATTTAATAGCAATTTCTCCTTTGAAATCAGTCTTCTAAATGGAACGTAAAATCAAAATCTAGAAAAAATTGCTTTTGTTTTCCAGGAAGGTGAAAAATAGTTTCCATAGCACTTACTACTGTCAGGCAGGAGGCATACATGATCTCATGACTCTGCTTGGTCTTGTTAGCTGACATTGTTCCATTTATTACTGACCTGTCGGAAGGTAAACAATAGAAATGTATTGACTCAGTGCCGGAGTATTTTTCAGCTTATTACAAGTCAGAATTTTTCTTACATGTTTTATAATAAAAACCTATTTGCCGTGTATAAGCTCATGTGGCTTTGAAAAGCAGTAAACTACAGATTTTCAATTTTCGCAGGTTTCCAGTCCATTATTAAAAATGGTAAAATTCACAGGTACATTGAAATTTAACACGAGAGACAAATACACCTGGAATACAGGGATTAGAAATTATTTCTTCTTCATTTTACATAGTACTAACATTGCCAAAAAATTCCTGCTTTTTCCAGCTGTCCCAAGACATGCTGCTATGAACCATTTTTACTGCTGTCTAAAAAAGGATATGAGAGCACAAATTTTATTTTTGTGTAGATCCAGTTTGCACCACAAATGTTATTTCTGCTCAGTCCAAATGTCCATCTGCAGAGTCGCAAGTTGTATGCACCCTGATCACTCAAAACTGGAGAATTTTAAACTTCACAGCACCCCTTTGCATTTAAAAACACAGTTAAGAGTACAATTTTAGGGTTTAATAACGCAGAGTACAATTTTACGGCCAGTGCTCTTTAATGTTTTTATAAATGATCTGGACACAGGCATTGAATGTACATTAAGTAAGTTTGCAAATGACACTAAACCAAGAGGAGCTGTGGACTCCCTTGAAGGGTGAGAGGCCTTACAGAGATCAGGATAGGCTGGAGAGCTGGGCAATCACCACCGTATGACATTTAACGAGAGCAAGTACTGGGTTTTCCACCTGGGACAGGGTAATCCTGGTTACACATGCAAACTGGGGGATGAGAGGCTGGAGAGCAGCCCTGTGGAAAGAGATCTGGCAGTTTAAGTTGATGGCAAGTTGAATATGAGTCAACACTGTGTCCTGGCAGACAAAAGGGCAAACAGCCTCCTGGGGTGCATCAAGCACAGCATAGCTAGCTGGTCGAGGGAGGTGATTGTCCCATTCTACACTGCACTGGTGTATACTGTGTGCAGTTTTGGGTGCCTCAGTGGCAAGAAGGACATCAAACTATTAGTGTCCAGAGGAGAGTGACCAAGATGGTGAAAGGTCTTGAGGGCAAGACTTATGAGGAGTGGCTGAGGTCACTTGGTTTGTTCAGCTGGGAGAAGAGAAGGCTGAGAGGTGACCTCATGGCAGTCTACACCTTCCTCGAGGGGGGCAGTGGAGAGGGAGGGGCTGATCTCCTCTCTCTGGTGACCAGTGATAGGACACGAGGAAATGGAATGAAGCTGCGTCAGGGGGAGTTCAGATTGGACATTAGGAAATGGTTCCTCACTGGGAGAGTGGTCTGTTCTGGAACAGCTCCCCAGGGAAGTGGTCAGGGCCCCAAGCCTGTCAGAGTTCAAGGAGCGTCTGCACAACGCTCTTAGTCGTATGGTTTAGTTTTATGTAGTCCTGTGAAGAGCAGGGAGTTGGACTCAATGATCCTTATGTGTCCCTTCCAACTTGAGATATTCTATAATTCTATGATTCTGTATTGCACCAGCCTACTTCCTGCCAGCTACCGGCTAGAAACAGCTGTAAACACAGGATGAATCACAGCCATACACATATCTGTCAGCTCCCAACCATCCCTCTGATCCATCAGCAATGAAAGCTGCTGATTCTCTTGCAACGACTCAGTAGAAAGGTGTTTAAGTCTCTGAGAGTTGAGCCACCGCCCCTTCTTTATTTGAACTATATAAGAAGTCTTTCCAGGACATACTTTAAAAAACTGACTGTTCTCTGTGTCTCACTGTAAGATATATTAGCACAATTATTAGATTTCTGGATGTACTTCACAGATCGTATTGGTGAAGACGGACCTACTCAGAAATTAAGCCATCTTCGGTCTAGTTAACATGTCAGTAAATACTGCTATTTCCTGTTCTCCAAGCTCCAAAAATAGACAGAAAATATCAAACGCATGCCAGAAGGCTGGATTACTTTTCTTTTCATGTGGTTTCCTCCTCTGCAATTGCCTCAGATGTATCTGAAAGGACAAAACTGTCTTGATCTATGTGGTATAGGAGCTTCAAACACATATACTTGAAAAAAGATCTTTTCTTCAGCGTCCAGCTTTTGTCCAGCTATCAGTTACTGCTGCAGCACCACAAGGTGAGGAGTTTCACCAGTCTCCTGCCCACCAGCCCACAGGTGGATTTCATGATGAAGCTGAATAAGGTCTTTCTTGTAAATGTGACCTTTCACAAGATATGCTGGATGCAGCCGGCTGTGCATTTAGGATGATGGTGACATTACTGATAATGTACCAATTTGTTGTACCCATTGCATTCTTCTTTCATCTTCTTCTATCCATCTGCTCAAGGATAAGCGAATCTATTTCAACCAGTTTTATTACACATCACCACTATCTAGTCTTGGATACTGTATGTCAAACCATTTCTTGGCAGTTTGTTCCTCTGCTGCTCTGCTATGCCATCCCTTTTCTGGAACCCTTCACTCAGTAGCCTGCTCCAACAGGAGCAAGGTAGGGGATAGGCAGCAATACAGTCGTTTTGACAGCACATCATGTTGTTTCGAAGGAGGCGGTTTTTGGTATATCAGAGGGTGGCAAACCATTTTGAATGCCTTCAGTCATAAGCAAAAGTTAAGGCCTGCCTAGTCAAAACAGGGATTAATCTATCACTCTCAATGATCAGGATCCCTGCTTATTTATATGTACAAAATGTTTTCATATCTAAATATTTTATAGCGGCTTTTCCACTACAAAGTCCTTACATACAGGATTTCTCCAGAGCACAGAAAATCCTCATCCATGTTTTGGAAATAATGAGAATGTGCATAATGCAAAACAGAATCTGTGTTTCCTGACCTAGGCAACGGCCTGATTAAAGGGACTTTCAAAGGACCAAATCTCCCAGTGCATATCATTTGTAACTGTTGGACTCCTTGAATCCGAGGAGAAGAGGAAAGAGTAATAGAATGCTGGTCAGACAATTTCAGGGTCCAATATCCTTCCTTCTCAAGTTAGTCAATAAATATGAGATCTTGCACTTCAGCTGAAGTCACGCACAGGTGACTATCACTCTTGTGGCCAGACAAGCCCTTCAGGCATGTCTGGATCCATGGTAATCTTCTTCATATGAGTCATTTGTGATAAGAAAATGTAGACAAGATTAAATTTCTATTAGACAGATGTATAATTGGTTGGAAAGCTGCTCTCAAGAAACAGTTAATTACACTTCATTGTCAGACTGGATGCATTAAAGCATGTTCTCCAGGGACTATACAATATTTAGTTCATGATTTAAAAGATAGAATTAGCACTTAATGCTAGTGATACTACCTGGAAAAATACTACAAGATATTATTATGATCTTAAGAAATTATTTCAAGAATTTGGTTCAAAGATTGACATATAATGACAATAAAGATGAATACTAACTTCTCTGCTTATATAGAAGTAATCTTTTGCATAAAGGCAAGTGAGGAAGACTGACTAAGCAACAGTTCTGAATGGGAGACAATAGGTGGATCACTTAGGTGGGCACGTGAGACAACAGCATACCTTTATAGGAGATGTAACTTATACTGGAATATATAGAAAGGAGGAGTATTTATAAAGCATACAAAATGGTTCTTTTATTCTTGACACTCAAAAAGGCTTCTCTTTGGTTTGGGGCACCACAACTGGAGAAGGACTCTGACCAACTGGACAGGTTCCAGAGGAGAGCAGAAGAATGGCCAGAAAGCTAGAAAATATAATTTGTGAGAAAATGTTGAATAAATAGGGGTTGTTTAATCTGAAGAAGAGGAAAAGGGAAATACATCTGTCTTCAAATATAGAAGAAGTTAAAAAGAGAAGAAAATGGAGCTCTTTCTGTGTCCACTGCAAAACAAGTTCAGGCCAAATAGCAACAGAGGTTTTCTAACTGTATTTTGGCTCTTAGATGATGAGGCACTGAGACACATTGCCTGGGGAGGTTCTGAAGCCCTCATCGTGTTCAAGAACAGGTAAATCAGATATCTGTGAGGGATAGTTTTAAGTTGATTATTCAGGCCAACAGAATAGTCTTGATGAACTTTCATGGTCTCCTCAGCCCCTTATTCTATTAGTTTCTATGATTTTTTTTCTCACAAGTTCATTAGTAAGGTCTGCTCCTCTCTATTGGTTTAATCCCAATTCCATGGCCAGGGAGGCTGCTGTCCCCTCATTCTGTCTAATTTTATGATTTCCACTTATGAGTAAGCAAGAGAATCCCTATTGCTGCTCACGATAGGATAGCTGGAGCAGATGTGGTAGCAAAAACCCATATTTGTCTATCAACAGACTGTCCCAGGACTATGTGTTTCTCTCAATCTGTCACAGCCCTGTGTGCACAAACAGGCCTTAATAGCCATGACCTGTGTCACTTGGGGCCCCTACCCTCACCTGTGAGCACAGGAGCCTCAGTTCCCCTCCACCCTGGCCTTTTCGTCTATGCCTGAGCTATGCTGTATGGGTACCTGTCTTCAGCTCAGCTACAGCCATGGCTGTGTGTTACTACAGACATTGATCCCAACCCCAGCTCACAGACTGACTTCCCAGTTTAACCTCGGACCTGTCTCATCACTGTGGTCCTGCCTGGAGATCAGTGGTCTGTGTTTGATCATATTTACTCTCCCTGGACCTGATCCCAACCTGTGGACTGACATCCCAGCTTCACCTCAGATCTGCCTCATCACCATGAACTCACCTGATGATGTTGCACTCTTGGTCGAACAGGTCTCAGGTCTGCCCGCCCGCCTCGCTGGGGCACTGTGGGGCTGGTGAGGCCCTTGCACTGCCGGCTGTGTTATTGCCCTCAGTTCATGGCTACCCTTCACTCAGGGAGCAACAAGCCTTTGCTGCACCCTGACACAGTCTGCTAACGCAGGACTTTGCAGCCCTCTGCCATGTCAGTTTTGGTATGTCCCAACTCATGCCATAGCTGCTGGATAGGTTTTGTCACTAGAAGATCTGTGCTTTTCCTTTGGTAGGAAAGTTCTTGGCAACAGTATGAAGAGTAGCAAGAGATGCACGAAACTGGCAGATGGGTCAGGATGTCAGGTCAGCCTCTCTCACCATGTGCCACCCGCAGTCAGCCTGGACTGCTTGCTGGTACTAAAGGAGTTCATTTCCATCTCTAGTTCTGGTGATGTTCTTTCCTTGTCAACTCTTCTGCTCTCTCCTTATATTTTATATATATATGTGTGTGTGTGTATATACACACATAAATATTTACATATATCACCAGCTGTGCAAGTTCCCTGGGGGATGGTTAAACCATTAGTCCTGCACGTAATCTTCAGGTGTCCACTGGCTGAATCAAGTGATTTGCTTATGCCTCAGACCCAGGTGTCCTGGGCTGGTCTTTGGAAGTGTTTTTCCTAGTTATGACTTCATCCAGGAAGCCAGATGAGAGCCAAACCCTTTTTGGATCCATATGGCTTCCTTCAAGAAGAATACCTGTCATAAGCTTCTCCTGAAAATGCTTTTGGTGTCTTCATCTTATCTAGAGGACTGACATACTTCCATTCTTTCTTGAAGGAAGAAATTTCTAGAGGCAGGGTGTCTTCGGACTTTTGTTGTTGAGGCCTTTGACTTTTTACCTCCACAGGGCTAGGTCTTTCAGATCCAGAGTTGTTTGTGTCAGCAGCTGAGAGGTTGAAATTCAGGAGTGCCAAGCAGGATAACCACCAGTGAAACCTGTTATGAAAACACCAAAAAGGAGCCACCCTCCAAGGTTAATACACATTCCACTGGAGCTCAGTCTAAATTAGTGGCTTTCTTGCGTGATATCTCCATTGCTGACGCTTGCTGAACTACTACCGGCAGTTTCCTCCACACCTTTACCAAGTGTTTTGCCTTTTCAGAAGCATCCAGTATATGGTAACGTGTTTCTTCAGTGGTCGATGCATGAAGCATGCTATGGCTCCCTGCCAAGCACTGGGATTGTTAGGAGGAACCGCAGTATGAATAGATATATAGATAATCTATATTAATATATTATTCCTGTTGTCAAGATTAAAAAAAGTATTTATATATCAGTTAATGAAACTGTCACGAGCACACTCCCGTCACACGCTCCTTCTCCATGGTGTTTGAGTCTTTCTCAGAACTCTCAACCTTGGGATTCTCCGATGGCAAAGGAAGTTAGACAGCCTCCAGGTTACGTATGTAGCAAAGCCAACAAGCCTGACAGAAAGAACATGGAATGTAAGCTAGGCTGGTGAATACTGCAAGGATACGAAACTATCTGTCTCAAGGTTTTGCAGGACACACCAAGTGCACACGCATGTAAGATGTATACATAGAGAGGCAGATTGATACAGGAATTTGTGAAATTACTTTCCTCTTGCTATTGCAGATTTCATCTCAGAAAGTAGATCTTAATGCAAGATTGTAAGAGTCCATCCTTTTGTACATGCATATGATAATGCCCACTAATAAATAGATTTTTATTTCTTCTAATAAGGACATTACTTATTATTGCTTTTAATAGAAGAAGAAAACTCACCTTAGATATTGTGATTCCCGGAACTGTGATGTCATAAGGCTTGACATCACTGCTTTTGCCTGGACCGCTCCCCTTCTCTTCAAGTAATACTACTGGTTTCAGCAGCAGTATTTGAAAAGAAAGGGTGCTTTGAGAATGGGTGGTACAACTTGGCCTGTAATCCTTTACTGTGAGGTTTCTGGAGGGCGAGGGGAGGGAGGAAGAGCATTTATTTCAGAGTAAGAATATTATTGTTGAAGTCTCATGTTAACATTGGAAACAGTATTTTAGTGAACTATAGCGTACACTGTAGTACACGGCTAGATGCACTGGAATGAAGTGAGGCTTGTGCCATTTGGATTTCTTCCATCCAATTTTATTTTCCAAAGCTACATCTGTTCTTGCACAACAAGAATAATCTAGAGATGAATAAAGTCGTAGCCCCTGACTCCAGAGCTTGCTCTTATGGCTGGCTCTTTTTCAGGGCACACGAATCAGGAAACTGCTTGTGTCCCACCGTGTTGTACATATGCACGTGGACCTACCTGTCTTCATTTCACTTTTTCAAACATTTGTTTCTCTTAGTCTGTGAATGTTGTGTAATTGTGTTCCTTTTTGTTTGTTTCTTTCAGAATGTTCTAATTGTGGAGGTAAGTTGGGTGCTTATGTCATATTGTACTTAGATAAGTCCCATAGTCAAGGCGTGATTGTGTGCTCAGTTTCTCAAACCCGTCTGTGTTTACACTTCTTTAGCTGGGAGGCGGTGAAGAGGGAGAGAGGTTGATTTGCTTAATAACCTCCCGGTCTTTTTGCAATTGAGTGACGGATCAAACTACATTGCTGCCACTCTAATTGGTACTCTGCCTTGTAATACCCAGGAGTCTTCGTTTCTGCGTCATTTGATTTGTTCTTTCTATGGTTTCACCGACTCCTGTTCTGCAAGTTGTTCTGTTCCTTGGAGGGCAATGAATTAAATGGAACGATGCCCTGCACTTCTCAGCTGCACGACTTTGAAATAGTAGCATAGCCCTGCACATGCTTTACAACTTCAGGGTTGTTCACGTGCTGGTTGAAAATGTCGGTCATTCTCTCACGTCCCCGTGACTCCTGCTCGTTAGCATTGCATCCTGCACTGTCCCCTGGGGAGGGCCCGTCACAGATACGTTGCTGATGGAAATCAACAGCATTCAATTGGAGAGGAAAATGTGTCACCTCACTGGTGCTGCAAATTCTCTCTTCGTTAATGTAGGCGATTCTCTTCTAAAATGTCGGAAAAGCAACTGCGATGGTTAGAAAGCATGTCAGGATCTGACTGGCATTTCAGGTCCAGTCTGCTTGTGTGGGAAGTAAGCTGGACAGTGTAATGAAGGAAAAGCATAAATGTTGGAATGTCTTTTCTAAGCAAAGGAGGGAAAAAAAGTCATCAGCCACAGAGATGGCTGGGTACCCGAATAGCTGCGAGGAGCTCCATACTTGCAAATGCTAACTGCTGTCAGAGAAATTAATAATGTCCGCAGCAAACTTTGTTAATGCTGGGATAGCTGGGAAGCAGAGACAAGGTGTGCTAATGAAAAATCCACACCCAGAGAGTTCAGGATCAACAGCTCCTCTCCAGGTCATGCTCGGTTTTGTAGCCAGGTATCTACTGATCTCATTCAGATTAGCCTGGGTACAGCAGCTCTGGAGAATGTGCATTTGTACTGGACTAATAAAACAACAAATAGGGCAGATTTAACCCTGGCATGGAGAGATGTTGACATACTGTAGTCTGAGCGTAATATGAAAAGTCTGATCCCTGCATCCTTGCAGTGCCCCGTGAAGTCATCTCCAGACCCATGTTACATCCCAACTACTAGAAACACAGCTATTTTCAAGACAGGCCTCTAAGTGATTATTTTATGAGTATAAAGTGCTTGCTTGAAAGAGTGTGAGCTCAATTATAACCTTTTTTGGATGTGGCTCACAATACACTGGGAAAAATACCTCATTTCCACAAAATAAGAAGGTGGAACTGCTCAGTCATTGTCCAGATTTCCTCTTTTCAGCTTTCCTTTGTTTTTTACTTCTTCTATTTTTCATGTTTTGTAAGGATATTGTTGGAACTGGGAGGACTATGAAGGTTCTGCTTAATAATATAGAAAAATGCAAGCCAAAAATGATTAAAGTGGCAAGGTGAGTAAAACGATCACAAAACTTAGTAACTAATTAGTCTAGCCCAGCATATTTTCCAGTGGAAGCTCGCATTCTGAGATCCAGCTTTAATTCGATGCTGCAGTATCGCACAGGGAGCTCTGCAGAGGAGCTGCCTGAGTCACGAAGAGGAGGGTGGAGGAAAGGGGAGGAAACGCTGTTGCGTTGCTCTGCAGTGGCAATGACCCTTCAGCCGTCTCAGGGCTGGCACTGATGGACTTTGAGAGGGAACACACCCATCTCTTCCCTGCCATCAGGACGTTGTCGGGAGGAGAAGCAGAACAAGAACAGTGATTCACATGGCTCGGAAGTTTTTTGATAAAGGGAATAGTTTTAATGCATGTTATTCAGGTAAATACCTAGATTTTACATGGGGTTTATTTTGTTTTTGATTACAGTTTGTTGGTGAAAAGAACATCTCGGCCTGATGGGTACAGACCAGATTGTAAGTGTTACTGTGAAAATCTGTACATGACAGTACAAGAAGTTACCATTACTCTACCACTTGCCTTTCATATCATTCTACGGACTGCCAGAAGCATTGTAAAATATCAATTGTCAATGGGACAATGGAATGCAATGGAAGGACATGTATAATGGTGGCTTGCAAAGCCTAACTTCCTTGTAGTCTGATGTTTTCTGCAGAATGCTAACTTTATAGGGAAGTTATGAAAAGGTTTAATTTTATTCATGAAAGGTGTTTATCTTCAGTTCTGACAAACTATATTGAAGAGAAAGTCCATTTCCTCCTTTTCTTTCCTCATTGCATCTCTGTGGAGGAGCTGCAGGATTCCATCTGAACATGAAAGGTGTTTTATTGTGGCCTAGTTATTCACAGGTTTTACATTTTTATAACAGAATAACACTTTTTATTATTTTTTGAAAAGTATTATTGTTTAAAGGGTAAACAGTAATATTATAATTAAATCCCACCCCCCAAAAAAGCAAAAGATAAATTGGGCTTTTTAAACTTCCTCCCGTTGCTCTGTTGGTGTCACACCAGCACCACTTCGCTCTGAATTATTGGTACCTGTGCTATGATGAAGCTGTAAATGGAGCTATACCAAGCTATTGTCGTTTTAGACTTGTTAGAATAAATGATGTAATAACAGGTATGTGGCTAAATAGTGAAAAGAATAGATCCATCTAAAAGAGATCGACCAGTATTTGCTACTGAAGAAGGCTCTGGTCAGCTGAGCTGGGGAGGAGGGTAGAAGGAGAGTAGGCAGGTGAGTACCAGGAGGCAGCATGAAGGGTCTTGATTTGGGATGTGGGAGAGAGGGAAACTTTATGAAGCAAAAGTCACTCCACATTGGGCACAGCCCCGCGGTTTTAGCCCAATAATCTGAACTGTGACCCAAACATTTTGTTGTACAACTTTTTACATAGTGGTATTTTTAACCTTTAGAATTTAATCCAGTAAATTATATATTCAACTGGATTCACTAATGTTAAACATATCAAAAATACAACAAAATTACTTCATGAAGGGTAGCTTAGTATTTTTATGTTGTAAAATGAAACAGGTTTTATCCTTGTTTATTCATACTGTGATTCATTTATAAAACATCAGAGATCACTCTTGTAAAAATCAGACAGTGCTGTGTCATTTGCTCACTTGCCTGAATTTATGATTCCAAAGTGTCTATTATCCACAATTTTTAACAACTGAATAAATTCCTTACTTGAATACCTGTAAAAATTTTTATGCTGACCTATTTTTGCATCCATAAGGTTGTGCTTGTCTCTAGATACCTAGTGAACAATTTGGAAAGAGTCTAACTTGTTTTATGTAGTGCTGATACCGCACAAACCTTCACACTCAAAAAAGATACGTGCCTATGCTCAGCTTGAAGTTTGTGAGTTGTAGGATTCAGCTACTCTGCATGCATTTACTTTATTAAGCATGTGCATGAGCCTTCATAAGGTTGGGGCTTTAATTTAAGAAGCATTTGACGTGTTTTGGTCGCATACTATGCAAAAGAGTTTTTTCTCTTCTCAGAAGAAAATATATAAATCTCCGAAAGTTACTTCAGAATTAAAGTTGTACTTTTTTTTTTTTTTGTAAATCGTTAATGTGATACTGGACAGTTGTCATCACACGTGTGCCAATGGAGTTTCCAACTGTAGGCAGAATTTTTTAGCTCTGATTTTGGCTTCCTTCTGCAACATATCTGTTGTGCCACTGATAACGTACAGAACTCTCCTACACTGACTGCTCACATCCCTGTCACAAATAGTCTGTGAGTGGGAACTGGGTATAGGGCCACTGCTGACCTTCATGTCTCAAAGTCAAAAGTAGCATGACCTCAAGTGATTACGTATATCTACAGTTTGCTTGTCAGAGAACCAATACATGAATTTAAGGGCTATATAATTGCCACTGATCTTGTATTGATGGTGTTTGTTATTTGTCTCAATACAGATTATGGATTTGAAATTCCAGATTTATTTGTGGTAGGTTATGCCTTAGACTACAACGAGCACTTCAGAGATCTAAATGTAAGTTTCTTTAAAAAATGGTTTAAAAAAATCACTGTTTTGCTTTTCCAGGGTCTCTTAAATATCCCATAATTTGCTTCCTGCCTGGGGCCTTAATGTCATGGTTGGGATCCTTTCAGTGAGCGTAGAACTCCCTGCAAAACCTGAAGTAATCCAAAGGAGTCAGAGCTGTGCCTGGTTCCTTCCCATCTCTTCCCCCTAAGAGCAGAAGTCATTCCTCTGCTACACTTCCGTCTTCTGTGCCCTAGGACTTCACAGGGCCACCATTCCCACTGCGCGCAGAGACAGCAGTAAATAGTGACACACAGCTACAGTTCAGACAGGTTTGGACTTTTACTGCTCTGTTGCCTACCTCTTTTCTCAGTGAGATTATGATGGAAAAAAGGTGCAAGCCTTGCCCACTCCCGGGGGTGGACCTCAAAGCTGGGAATTGCAAGTGGAAAAACTTGCTGTAGCTAGAAAGTGAAATCAGTATCCAATTGCAGGTCTCTGGAAAGGAAGGGGTAATTACAAGATCACTAGATTGGTCAAGTGAAAGTATTTCTGAACAGTGTATTAATAACTAATAATGTAATCAACTATACTGTTGCAATCAGTGTTATATTTTTTTCAGCACATATGTGTTATCAATGATCATGGCAAAGCAAAATACAGAGTCTGAAGCAGTAACATCCTCACCTGAAGATCTGGAAGCTCAGTGAAGCAGCAATTTGACTACACTCCCTCGAGCATCTCCCAGAAGAGCAGGGCAACTGACTCGTGTTTCTTTCAATTCAGTATAATGAGTTTACTCTAGAGATACTGATTAATATTTACAGAAGTGAGAGCTCTTACCTAAAATGTGAAGTAGAGGGCTTTTAAAGTTATTACCTTTTTTAAGTATTAAAATTACTGTATAAGATGCCTTTTGACTAGTAATTTGCCTGCCTCAAGTCTCATTGTGCCAAATGGAAAACATTATTTTGATTTAATTCCACAATTCAAAAGTTTCAGCTGAAGCTGTACGTTGTATGGTAATGCATTTCTGGCAGTTCACTACTGCCTCTTCCGAACAGAAGCTTCAACTCTCAGAACGTGCTGGATTAGATTGCTGGTGCAAAACGAACCTTTGCAAGACACTGTTGATCTGAAATGGGAAGATGTCATGGTTTTGGTGTGTCATGTGGCCATAGAATCTAACCTGTTCAATGTGCCGAATTGTAATCAGGACAAAACAATGCCAGGCAGGTTTCAATTTCTACGTGGTATCCTTTTACTTCTATAGGGCACAAACAAGTAAAAAAATTAACATAGTGTTCTCCTGGGCGTATATTCTTAATTAAACCTCATTAAGCACAAAAGTTTAACGCTAGTCAGAAAATTATTCAGTTATGATTTGATTTTTGTAGCATGTCTGAGTTGAGACTTTTTGCAACCATTTGTTGTCTTTCAGAATACAGATCTGACCATGTTGGAGAAGAAAAAAAATATGTAGGAAAACACAGAAAACCAGTTAACTCATGAATAGGGTAGACTCTAGGTATTCCCTCCTTCCCTTATATGTCATGTTTGAAGAATTTTGTTAATTTCCATGCTGTATTAAGTGTGAAAAATTTACTTCTGTTACTGTATGTAACTGTTCTCAGCAACTTCTCGAGGGAAGGCAATGCGAAGGAAGTAGCTGTGTATCGATAGCTTTGCTCTGAACTGTAAGAGGCAGATTGTTATTAGTTTCGGGTTCCTTTAAACTAATAAAGAAATATTAAGAACACTTGTTACATTGCACAGTTGGTTTTTTTCCTGCTTCAGCATATTTCACACATCCCATAAAAGCTCTTCAAAAATATGTATTTAACTGGTAATCCAAACATAACTTATGTATGTGTCCTGTGGCTCCTAAGCTATTGTTATTTGGATAAAATCCGTGATGTTAATGGAATGAAGAAGATCAAAGAATTATTTTGATTGCTAGCGAAATGCTTTAGCCCTCTCTTCTTTACTATTTTAACCTATATTTTTAAAGATTTCTGTTGAAAAGCTTTCCCTCATAGAATAACTTTGTTTTAGAGAAGAAAGGACGCCCGTACAGCCTCTGGGAGAAGCTGGTGAAAAGAGTTTAATCTCTTTTTCTTTTATGAGAGTGTTAAAATTTTTCTTAATCCTTCTGATTTCTATGGATTTAGTAGTATCGGCACATTGCGTAGGCAGACAGGCTTAGGCTTACGCCTTACGTTATTTCCTTTATTTCCTCACTCCTTAAAAAGTCACAATCCATTTTGCCTTGCTGCGATGATCAGCCTTCAGCAACAACAACAACAACAAACGGAGCAAGTGAATTAGTGTGAAATTAGTGTGAAAATCTGAAGTTCTGCAGATGCACATAATTTAGACTCTGTTAAAGTTGTTTCACTGGATGTTTCGGATTATTAAAATCTACTTACTTAATAGAAAAGAACAAATTTATAGAAAAGATAAGAACTGGAATGTTGCTTCAAATTAATTTTATTTTCTCCTGCCATCATAATTTTAACATTGTGAAAAAGCACCATACAGATTTCAGTAGTGAATTTGCACGTGCAGTTATACAGTGAATAAGAGGTGTTTTTCTCTTCTAATGTCATATTTCAGTTTTGGACCCTTATACATCTGAGCACGTCCAGATGTCTCGGTTGGCATCCACGTTACTCTTTGCTTGAAGCACTTCCATCTGAAAAATTAGTTTTCAATTACATTAATAATCAGATTCCAAAATACCATTAGTGTAACTGAGGAAACAGGTAGTTATGCATTATCTCTGATTAATATTGGGTCTAGTTTCTTCGATGTGCTCAGATAGTTTAAAAAAAATCATATGTTTTTTCTGTAGCTGTCTCCCGGTTCAGTAACAGTGTTGGTTCCATTCCTTTAACTAAAAGGCCACTAAACATTTCTTCAGTTGCGGTTGCACCCCGTGGCCCACAAAGCAGGGTGGGCTTTTTAAAATGAGTTCAGCAGCATCTGTTACTAAGAGAGAGGGGATGTTCTTTACAATCCAGTGTTTCTCTGGCCATCGTGTTTATGTATTTGGTGGGCGTCCGTTTTTATCTCAGTTTTTCTTCTCACGTGCTCTTAACCCTAGCATCCTTTCCCTACCTGTGGAATACAAATCGACAGGGGCAGTAACGTGGTTTAACGTTACATAAACGTTTAGCAGCCATCAGGTTTTAGACTTTATTCAGTTCGTTCATGCTTACAGCTGGTCCCATTCCAAAACATCTGAAAATGATTTTCTGGAAAATAGGAAGAATAATTCCTGCAACTTGGTCAACTCAATATAATTTAGGATTTCATGTTACAAACTATAGATATGGTCTGAATATCTAGTAGTTTCTGCTTCAGAAATAGAATTTAAGTCGTCTCAAAAGTCTGTAATGAAAATATTTTTTTCAATTCAATTAGCTGCTGCATTCTTGTACTTAGAGTTGAACAAAGTACAAAATAGTGTCTGGTTTTTTGATTGATTACTATTAGTGTTATATTTCCTGAACATATTATGTTAATCCTCAAAGTTTTATTAATAAATTTCTACAATGTAAAATTCCAAGATTTCCTTCCAAAATACAGTGTTAACCGTGTGTGATATTCAGCTGCAGAACAGTTTCTGATCTGTGAAAGAGTCAAATCATCACAGTTTATACACAGTAAAATGCTTAACTTGGAGATGTACTTAGGAGTCATCATTATTGCTCTGTGGTGAGAATAACATTTACTTCCATAAAAATATTGGAGTTTTAAATTTTAATATTTCTTTATACTGGAGAAGATACAGGCCAAATCAGCTTTTCTGCATATGCTTGCATATTGATTTTCTCAGATAAAACAGCAGTGAAAACCCCTATTGTAATCAAACTCGTTATACACGCAGTGCAATCGATTCTAGCTACCAGAAAACGTTTAATTTTCAGTTTCAGTTAAATACGAGAACTTCAAAAGAAAAATATTAGAGGGTAGCATAGCAAGGGATGGAGGGGTCCTTCCCCTTTTGTAAAACCATCACATTTGGGAATGTTTTTTCCCTTCTTTTACCTTTATAAATGTTTTCCAAAAACTCTTGACAGTCTACATGTAAAGATAAGAGATGAGCGCAACATCTCAGTGTGCTGTGAAAGCTGTCTTGAATTCTTCTTCCCCTTAGGTTGGAGGGAGCAATTCACGCGCGTAAGTTACTGGGGGTGTGTGTTACCTCCGTTCGCTCTCCCCAGGGCCGGCTCCGGCTGCGCTCAGCAGAGCGCACACAATGAACGAGGGGCAGTCAGCCCCTCTCCGTGCTTATTGCAGCGGTCCCCGCTTGAAACCCGGTAGGTGAGAGAAGCGGAGCGTCAGGCACTTCACCCATCCTCCCCACGAAATGAAAATAAAGCGGAGGGAACGTAAAAACTTTCACCCCAATTTCACAGACCTTTCACAATTACTCATTTAGTGCTATATGCCTTCCCCCGGGCAGTCAGACACATGCAGCGACCTCCGTACCTGAACCAGGAGCGTTTGTACCACCAGGGAACGACTGCTGTGTTTGCCAGGGGCACTGAGAGCAGCGAGGAGCAGCGCAACAACACGTGGCCAGCTAGAAAAGACTGGTCACAAGCCATAAACTACACTGGGGGATTATTTTGCGGTGTTAAAAGGACAATTCTTTGTTAAGGAAGAGCAATATTCTGCGCTTATCATACATGATGAGAGGGGGAAAAAAGATAACCACAGCAGAGAAGGAAGTGCTAACACTGGAGAAAGGTTGTCCTTTATTTTGCAGAAAAGATGGAGAACACCCAGTATTTTTTAGAAGGGGAAGAAGGGGACCTCAGTTCTGGGTGAGGCTCCGGAAGCCCCTTGAAGGTTGTCAGCTGTCGTTCAGATACTTATCTGTGCCGGCCTGAAGCCCTGGCTGACACCACCTTCCTTTCCGTCCATAAACCGGTGCTTGGCTTCTTTGTACCTTCACGGGAATACGCATGCGTCCGCAGCTGAACTTTTCACATTGCCAGCGGTTGTTTTGGAACACAAAGGGGGTTCCAAATCTGCAGAAACTTAATTAGTTAAATACTTTGCTGTCATGGCTTGTTCCTTCTGCCGCTGCACGGAGCAATGAACTACTGACAAACTACTGGAGTCTGCAGTACAGCAATTTATTTGTAATACTAAGAGAGAAAAAGGTTTGGATACCGTTCAAAGGCTGACCTTTAGTTTGTTTCAGGAGTGGCATGAAAGATTTCCCTTTTTTCTGCACAAGAAAGAAACAAAAATGACTTGTAGTATTGTGATCTACCAGTCTCTCTTAGACCTGCGTGACTGGGCCTCTGATAATGGTAAGAAAATCTCGTTTCTAATCATGACGCAAAATTTCATTACATTAAATCATTACTACAAATGTTCCAAAATCCATCGGTCCTACTGTTAGTAAAGCTTTGTACACTTGTCAGCACTGTTAAGTCATGAGGTTATACAAGGGACAACTCTCTTGCTGGAAGATATATGTTATGCCTTCGTGGCTATTGAATTTGCATAGAAAAACATTGGGACTTAGCGAAGATGTTTTGGAAGCAATGCCAGAAAACAGAGTTGTCTTGAAGCGCCTTTCCTCAGTACATTTTCCTAAGCTAGTAAAAGTATTAATCTCTTTTCTTCAGATTGCTTTTCTCCAGTTACAACTTATTTTTACGTCGTGTTCTATCCTGGTCTCTTTTAACCAGATTCTTGCCAGTCCCATGGGTTTTAATGACACTTACAAATGTTTGGGTTTTTTCCAGGAAAGATAAGCGCTTGTTCTGAAACATTCAGGGGCAGATTTTTGAAGATTCTTAAGCATCCAAGAAAATTTTACGGGATTTCACCTGCTTGGCCAGGTGCCTAGCTGCATCCTTCTGTGAGTATGTACCTTTGAAAATATGTTTCTTGCCTAATCTGGATAAACTGGGAAAACACGCAATAATGGAACTCGGAATGAAAACAGGAGGTACCAGAATAAAAGGGAGAGGCAAGCACAATTGTGTCATTCTTTGATGTGGGCATGAATATCTCTTTGTCTTTCTGAATCATGCAAGTATTGTTTAATTGATTTATTTGTTTGGGTTTTCATGTGAATTACTGTAGTAGCGTTTCTGCTTTTTCTTAGGAGATTTGGAGTGAGGTGAGAGCGCTCAAAATTCAGCTTTTGGAAATAATAGTTCAGCATAAACACTACCGCAGAGAGACAAAAGGCAGACCAGATCCAAAGGAATATTCAGCAGTAGCATAAGCAGCAGAAGAGTCAAGGAGGGTAAAAAAAGATCTGTCATTGAAAACTTCAGCTGTGGAGTATTGAGTGGAATGGATCCATCAGTGAGGAGCCAGTAGAGGAAGGATATTAAAATCGATTAAATATGACCTGCTGAATGAGAGCGGAAATGGAAGGCTTTCTGCGGAGAGCCAGTTTGGTCCTGGGCCCTTTTGTGCCATATGGGAAAGAAAACCATAATAAACTGAAATTGTTTATCTTCCTCCAGAAGGCATTTCACATAGTAACATGACGCTATTAATTGCATTCAAGCTTTTAACTACAAATGCCCAATATAAGCTTCCAGTGTTATTTTGCCCAAACTGCGTATAAGGCAGTCTCAGCTCCGTAAAGTCAATTTGAATCTCTCTGTGTCATAAACTTCATCAGCCACGTTAGACACCTACGTGACCCCATCTGAACAGATCTCAGTGTTGTTACTGACAGTCAGTCCCCCATCTTATTTTCTGAGGTTTTTAGGTCTTCCCATCTCAGGCTTTACCCTATTCCTTAGATCTTTATTTCCATTTCTCCCAATTCCTCTTACCCCGTGTTGGGCAGAAACCTATTTACAAGCTCAGCAGGTGCTGGGAGCGAGGTGAAGGATGATCTGGAGATGTGGCACAAATGCGGGCGAGTTTGCAGCCCTTAGCAGAAACAAACCCCACAAACCGCCGAGACCCTCTACCGAGTGGCAGTTGCTGGTCTGTCATGAGAGATTATAAGAAAAGAAGAAAATATTTAATTTAACGGGAAAAAAATCCTCTGATTTGTGCGCGAAGGTACCAGAGTGGAGAAGCTAACTGGCTTGCGAGGCAGAGCGAGAGGACTCTGTGTGCCACCACCATCGCTCAGCCTGGTTTCCTTGTCTCCTGGAGCTGAGGCAGCAGCTGGGGCTGGAGGAGGGATCTGGCTATCGAGACGCAAATCAGCGCAACAAACATCCCGCTTCGCTGCAGCGTTTCTAGCTGCAGCACTCAGGCAAGCACAGACGAGGGGTTCTCCAGGCCAGCTCTGGCACGCAGTTGATTCTGTCGGGCCTCAGCCGTGTCTTGCAGCAGCCTAGCCAAAATACACCTCAAAACATTTTGATGTTTTCCCCACACAGGTTGCAAATTGGAGTCCAAAGTGTTTTCCTGATTGTGTTTCCTGTGCAGAAGGGAAGACAGAGGTCGAGGCACGTCACGGCACTGCCCCAGCCTGATCTGAAGTCGCGGGTTTGGCACGGACTTACCGGGCTTATTTTCCACCCCTTAAACCGTGTTTAGACCGTCTCAACTTCAGCAGTCTCTGAGACATGTAAATTATTTTATGCAGAAGCACAATGGCATTTTGTGAAGTCAAAAATAGGTTGTGAAAACTGCACGTAAAGCTGCTCAAGAAGACGGACTGCGTGTTCTCTGTATTTGAATGGCAAACTAAGGCCACAGCGCACGGGCCCCGCTCCTTCAGGGCAACACAGACCGACCGAGCACAACTGCTCACACGCCCCGAGTTAAGCCCCTACCGAGCCTTAGCAAGATCGGAGCCACGGTTTTGAGTTAGTATAGGTGTACACATGAAAACAGTGTCATTTTCCGTGTACACACGAAAATAGTATCATTTTCAATGGGGATGTTATTCCAAACGGTCCTTTAGCCTCCTTCAGTAGAATGGCATCGGCCTAAAAATAGGATTGCTTGTACTGCTGTTAACTACTAGAATTTAAAGTTTTGGTACAACATTTAATACACTAGTAAATGGCATGGAAACGCGGCCATGCAGTTCTTGGTATGACTCACCAAATGTTCATCCCCCACTGTGGAGTCCGGGCTGTTGAAGTAAATCCTCACCACCTGAGGAGAGAAAGGCACGTCATAGCTGTTCTCAGCCATCATTACGTAGACCTTCCAAAGTTCGTAACTAAACCTTCCATTTCTTGTAAGAAAAATGAATAGAATATAAAATCTTGTTTATGAATCATAACAATCAGCATGGATCACAGCTGCTTTTCTCTGCGCTGTAGTTCACCTGCTCATAAATGCCTGAGCTTTCTTCCTTGAGGCTCCTCAAGACCAAACCTGGCCTGCCTAAAGCCATAGTTTCACCCATGTCGCAACGCAGCCATTATCCTGACTGAGCAGGCAGAATCTCTGCATCTTCCACCTTGATTTGCAAAGAGAAACCCTTCCCCAGTCAAAGCACTAAACCATGTAAAATCATTAAAAGTTACATATTGCAGGAGTGGCCGCAAAGCATTAGGTATCAGCTAAGCCTGTGGGGTAACAGATGTGGGCTGAACCAGGGCGGGGATAGTTGCATTTTACCCTGCTGTTTTTGGAAGGGTTGGGAGGAGAAGGAGGACTATCGTAGTCTGGTTTACGCAGCAGCCCGAGTGCCTCGCCAGAAGCAGGGTGCTCCCTCAGGGCTTGGAGGCTCTTGGCAGAGCAGAGGCAGTGACACAGCTACCAGTGTCACCTCCAGCATCCTGCCGAGGTCTCCTGGTATTTTCCAAGGTCAGCTCTCAATGTTAGAGCAGATGGGATCACAGTTTAAAACTGTAAAGATGTAGGAGTTAGCTTTTCACTGAGAACAAGCTCTAAATAAAACATGTCCTAAAGTTAACTTCTTTAAACATCCCTGCCCTTCTCCCGGGGGTTTGCGCTGCCCTCCCCGACTGCCAGTGCTATCTTTATTCAGCTTCTTTCCAGAACCAGTTTTTCTCATCCTCTGCTGGCTCTTGCTTTTGCCCCAGACTGCTCCAGAAATCTGTATTTTACAGTCCAAAAATAACATTCCTGACTTACCATTCTCTTGTCATCCCGTGGCTCCAACTGAAATAATTAGGGGGGTGGGAAGTATTTTAAAAATCAAGGAAGTAGGTGATTTCCATGTTTAGGTTTAATCAGGATTATAGTACCAAGACATGTGAAACACTAAGGCAAAAGGCCTGGCTAACGTCCTCTGCTGCTGCTGAAAGGAGCTGCTGCTTTTACGTCTTCAGACAGTTTTGATATACAGGGAAATGTAGTGTCCCAGTAGACAGTACTATATTTATCCATAACATAACTGATAGCTACCAGATAAAGAGCTGCAAACTCATAAACAATTATTTAAGAATTTAGGGTTTGGAGGGGGGTTGGCTTTTTTTTTGTTTTGTTTTAACTTCCCTCTGCCCTGACACACTTTGCAAAAGCCCTTTGCCAGCATATTTTCAAAAGTCTTCTAATTAGTCGTTCCAGGAAAACAAGCATTTATGATTTGATCTTTTGTCCATAGGTTCATCTAAGGTGAAAATTCCTGGGAAGTTGCCATCACTCTTCTGAGTTAATTCAATGCAAAGTCATCATACCAAAATTGCTCAAAAGTTAGTTTGAAAATACGCAATTAAGCATTCATATGTCACAGTCTGCATTAATTGCTTTGTGAAAGACAAAACGTAGTTCTTATTTATGTCTAGTATTCCTATAATAATGATTGTCAGCAGAAATGTGGACATAGCAAAACAGCTCAAAATAAAAATAAGCATTTTTATCCCTGTTTTTAATAAAGTCTAAAAGGTGTTTTTCTATTTGTCATATTCTGAGTTATTTTCCAGACCTCTACCTGAACTTCTGCATTCAGCATTTTAAGTCTATCACAGGATTCCTGGTTGATTGCCTATGGAGTGTACTTCATTAGCTTTACTTTATTTACCTTAGAAATTACAGTTAAGGGAACCCTCACGAGCCTGGTTTTAACTAAGGATGCTCACTTTCCCTCCTTCCAACCAGCGTATCTCAGAGGTGGCATCCAGATTGTTCATCCAAACTAAATTTCTTTTTTGTTCTTCTTTGTGCTTTCCACAGCAGGTCCACTTGCCCTTTCCGATACATCTCGTGTGTGCCGATGGCGCATCGCGGTGCTCCCGTTTAACCGCTGAATAGGAATGCTGCAGGAAATTGTTTTCTCTGGCTCCAGTGACATTTTATGCCACAACAAGGCAGCCTTAAAGTGAGAACAACTGCCTTTAGAGGAACAGCCTTCATCATTTGAGCCCTTCTGGCCATCACAATAGCATAAAATATACTCCGGGCCTCATCTTAATTCCTGGCCTGGATTTTGGTGGGAATGCCAGAGCTCGCTGAACCACAGCTATACCCTGCTTTTCACAGTGCGTGGCAAGGGGCAGTTCCCTCGGCAACCCCAGCTTCGCTTTCCCTGACCCTCTGCTCCTGCACAAGCCTTTCCCAGTGCCAAGATGCTGTAACCTCTACCTTGCTCCCACCCTCAGTACCTGGGTCACACACAGGAGCAGCTGGAGGATCACAGCCCGATGCCTCGTGCTTCTCCTACTCTTTTTACTATTTGCGACACCTGGGCAAACTTCTAGAAGTCCTGCTTCTGCTTTTAGGGTTCTTCCTTCACCTGCGTGCCAGCTCACTCCTCTTTGTCTCTAGAGATCTGTCAGTCTGTTCAAAAACAAGAACTTTTTTTTTTCCTGACAAAGCCAGATTCTTGGCACATTCTTCCAGCATTCCTTTAAACAGCCAGTCAGCAAACAACAGCGCAAACACTCGCCTGCCCTCTCATTGTCTCCTGACCCTGATTTACGAGAGGTCAGCGTGATAGATGTTTAAACTAACCACAGGCTCGGTTTATGCCAGGCCACTCCGTCTGAGCTTTCATGTCATATTACAGGTCCTTTAAATTCCATTGCAATTAAAATCGAAAGCCACAGTTGTATGTTTTCAGCATCTCCCACCCAAAATATTGCGTATTGCTTGAGGCCAGACTCTGCCCTTCTCCTTCTTCCTGGATATCATCTTCCCTTCTATTATTCATATTTTCAAATTGCTCTTGAAAAATGTGGAAGTTCATCTAATCGAGTGGACAGCCAAGTGCAGTGACATCCAAGAGCAAAGTGCTACTTCAGATAAGAGCGTTACAAGCTGGCCCTTTGCAGACATTTTTAAGCTGGCTTCCACAACACAAACATGGGATGTAGGCAAGCATATGGTCTTAGATTTTCTGTTTTGAAAACCGAGAAGTTACAGCCCTGATTTTAGAGATACATAGCAGCTCTGCTTTCAAGCTATTAGGGAGCGTGCCACAACAAATGAAAGCAAAGTGCTGTAGGAGCCGTAGTATCAATGGTTTTTCATATCCAACAGTGGCACTGCACATGGCAAGGTGTCCTATTTAGCAGCGACGTCTTGAGGGGACGCCCTGGTCACAGCACTGGCCAGTTGTGCGGGGGTTCAGCTGCTCAACCCCTTGCCCAATAGATCAACTGCTGGATCACACTCTGCTTGCTGCACCTCGGCCTCTTCCTAATACCAACCCCTTTTCCCTCGCTGCATTTCTTTTACTGTCTTCCCTCATCTCTTGTCGTAGTTTTAATTCTGCTTTGTCTTAATTTCACTGGAACTAGCCGCCTTCTGCTGGGCTCTCAGACTCTGAAGGATCTGCTGTACTTCCTCTCTGGTCTCGCAGGACTGCTGCTGAAGCTTCTGGCAGAATTTCTTTCTTGTAGCTTATTTTTCCCCCAGACTCTACTGAAATAGCTCTTTGACTTTCCAATACGAGACGCAGCATTACTACCAGGAGCAGGTGGTTCTCATTTCAGAAATTTCAGTCAAGAAACCAAAGCATGTGACATCTTGTGAATCACAGATTTTTGCTTTCTGTCCTGACATTTCTCTTATCTTTTTGCGTTGAAGGCTGATCCTTAAAATGGATAACTAAGTGAAATCGCATACCACGCCACTACAGCCCAGCCAAAAAATATCTAGACAAACAGCTTAGGTGGAGTCACTGCAAAATGCAGAATTAAAAAAGATCACTAGATTTTGGCCTATACAATATTTTTATATTTGTACTATTGCTTTCCAGATGAAATAAAAATGACATAGCCTGACAACTCCTAAGTCAGTGTTTAAAATCTCCCTACATCTTATCTACCAGCATAAGCCTGTATTTATTTTCTTTTCCAAAAAGTTCAGCCTGAGATCCTATTTGCCATTTTGCAGCCTTTCTTCACTCCTGCCCGAAAACCGGAGTGCTGGCAACCCCGGCCAGCCGCCAGGCACTTCAGCTTGTTCCGTGCTGTAGGAAGTCAAACTGGAAATGTACCGTCCTAAACCCCACAATCTGTCCAATGAGAAAAAAACACGTTAAGGAAATAAAAAAAGCAAGACATCATAGAGAAAATTATTTTTTAAACATACATTACAGAAGGTTGTCTACAGCAAGAGAGGATATCAGATTTAAACATCTAAAATTCAAAATGTGAATACTTTACACATTTTAAAATGTATCTCTGGGCTTAGGCGTCTCTGGCTGGGGCCTATTTCTATTTGGTGTTATCTGGATTGAGCTAGTTGAAAGGAGATTCTGCTGTCTCCAGATGAGTTCATCCAGTTTCTATCACTAGCCCATCACATAACAACAATAACTTTACACTTAGCTCATGAAGATATGCCAGAGAATCTTCTTCTGCACCTCGCTGCTCTCCAGACGGGCTGGAAGGCAACGCAGTGTCCTGGGAGTAGCTGTGCCTGAGCCCAAAACAACTGTTTTTTTTATCCTACTTAGTATCTGAATGTTCTTTATGTTTTCAGTTGTGTACAAAGGACAAGAGCCCAGAGGCTGGGCACGTGCTATTTGAGCGGCCCTCGATAATGTCAGTGCCACAGAGTTACAGTCGTTATCCCTGATAAAAGTCATGTTCTCTGGCTGCCTCCTCAGTGGATTCACTGTGACAGCCGGAATAGCGTATCTGCAGGTGCAAGGAGCAACGCTTCCCAAGGATACTGGAGTCTCTCCCAGCTTAAGAAACCTGTCCTTGACTCCAGTTGCCTGTCCAGGTGCTCTCTCCTCCTCGCTGCGGGTCTGCTCCTTGAGCGGCACACCTACAATCATTGCTCATAGTTTTCTTCTTCGGTTCTGACCTAGATCTTCCCTGATCTGGCTTCTGCCACCTGCGCTCCACTGAGTCAGGGTGCTTAGCTCATGACTTCCATAAAGTTCAGAACTGGAGGCAAGATGAGTCTTTCATTCTAATTTTAAACTGTCACTTTAAAAATATTTTAAACTGTTACTTGTAAAACTCGGGTATTTTAAAGACAAGAGCTCATGGGGGAAGGAGAAGGAATAGTACATCTCTCTCAGCAGCTTCCTTACGATGAAGGCTAACAAGGAACAGACTCTTCTATTGATGCTGCGTTTCAGCCCAAGCTTCCGGAAAGCCCAGTTATCTCTTAAGGGTCCCACAAAGGCCTCTATTGATTTATTTCCAGCTAATACTACCGCTCTCTCCCCTGATCTGTCTCCTTTCTTTCAAGAGATTTGCTCAGGTTACTCTTCCTGCTTTCATTTGGCTTCCACAATTCCATTTCAGCTTCCGCGTCTTTAATCTTTCTTACAAGGTGTTAAGGGATCCTCATTCTCTTTTCAGCCTTTTCTGCAAATTCTGTTTTCAGTCACCTTCTCTGCCCTCTCTGTACTTTGCCTCTGAAGGATCTCACTATAAATACCATTTCAGCAGCTTTCTCCGTGCTTATGATTCACCAGCCTTTCTACTTCACATGTGTCATATTCTTTCCAAGCGAAAATCTTGCCTCGTCTCTCTGGCATTAATTGCCACGCTGCTGTCTGGTGTTTCCTAAGCTGAGCTAGTGCAGCACCCACATTGAGATATTTTCAGTAATCATTTTTAATGCCACTCCACTAAACACATTTTCCTGCAACTCTTTAGCTTCTGTGTCCCCTTATTATAGAAACCTGATTTTGGTTTCCCACATCCGTTCCTCCCACCTTGTATAACATGTTCCCATAGTTCTGACGCAGGTAGGAAAGAGGTGGTAGGTTTGTGTGGGGTCACGAGTCACGGTATCCTAAAAAACATGAGCGGGCCCCAGCTAGGTTTGGTGAATGGAAGTAGCTTAAGTCTTGAAAACACCCTTTAAGAGTAACTTGCATTATCCTTTGCTCGTTTCTTGTTTGTTTGTTTGTTTTATCTCTGCATTTGAAAAGGTTAATAATATATAATCAAGCCTACTAGATTTTTCTAAAGACAACTGTATCCGACTGTGAAGGTGTAAACACAAAAGAGAGGGGCTGAGTGCCTAGCACTGACCGACGGGGAATAACTGGGAGTAATGAGATTAAACTGAACAAAGGAAAACCACTGAAGGTTGAACATGAGGAAAATATCCTGGCCGTGTCTATCAGACCATGGTCTAATTTCCCACGGGAAGTGGTGGAAACTCCATCTCTAGAGTCGTTTAAAATTAGACCAGATAAATCACTAAAAAACCGAGGGCTGGGAACAACCCAGTTGGAATTGCAAGGGGATGAACTAGACGGTTTCAAGAGACGGTTTTAGTCTCAGTTTCTCTTATCCTGAAATTAAATAAGATGCCTTGTTTAGGGTCTGTTCATGCAGGACTGCCAAACCTGCAGCTGCACTGTGTTCTCCTCATTATGATCAGGTTGAAATGCTAATGTGGCTCTAACTGATCATTTTTCTGTGTTGTGGTAATGTTATAGCTCGAGCCTGCTAGCGTAACCAGAGGAGCCCCCCACGGGCCCTCCTCCTCCTCCTTTTGCAGACCTGGCTGGGGACTGTCATAGGATTTTCTGCCAAAATGCTTCTTTGTTTTGGACCGATTCCTCGTTATTTCCTCTACCACGTACCCTGTTGGGCTGAGCTCCCCTAGATGGCAGAGCTGAAGCAATTTAAAATGCAAAATGCTCTGCGCAGCCTTGCTCTAGCAGGGACTGCCACAGACAGGCCGCTAATTTCTCGAGAGCTACTTGCTAGGAACAGCTTCTGTTGTCACGGCTCACTCCGCTGCACGTGAGACGGTCCAACTCCACGTACAGTTAATGCAGTTAGGATCTGGCCCCAAAAGGATATTGTTTTCAAGTTTCCAGTTCTCAAAAATAGCAGGCCACGAAAAAGGTTCATTTATGGTTGTGTCTTTAGCAAACCCCCCTGGCCTGACTTTTTGAAAAAAATCATCTTCGATACAGTTGTGCAAATGCTTGGAAAAGCAACAAATGTGATGAGGCAAGTTCAGAGAAGCTACAAGTGACCTTCTTGTCCATTTACGCTTTTCAATCCTTCTGTAAACTACAGGTTATCCCATTAGCAGCATTAGTCCACACAGTTTTTCTTTCTGTCCACGCACAGGTGTTTTTCCCCACTAATTCAATTCTACTGTAACGCACCTTTTTGGGTTAAAGTGCTGGAGAAAGTTGAACCCAAACCGGATCACATTTTGGGGTCTTCTATTGAAAGTACACACATAACCTTCTGTAAATGTAAGGATTCGATAAAAATTATTTGACTTCTGTTACCTCCAGAACTGTTTTCATTTTGTACACTTTGCAGAAGAGGACAACAGGTCAGGGGATTTTTTTTATGTGTTCTTTCTTTTTCAGCTGAGCAGCTCCACGTGGTGTGTTGTATTTCTCAGCTGGCAAAAGACTTTAATTTTTTTGAACTATTGTTGGATTGGCACGAGATGCCTGAGAGTTTCCCATCTTACAGCCAGAGACAAGGTAAATAAACTGATAATGGCTATGGTAGATACACAGAGGGAAAAAGGAAATTACTTGGGAAGAAAGAAGATTGAGCCGAATTATTTCAAGAGTCTCCTTCTCTTACATATCTGAGCATGTAAGTTCAGGTAAGTAACACAATTCAATTCAAGAGTTGTGAGTAGAGCATAGTAAAAAAATAAAATATTTTACCTGTGTTGGCAAGTCATCGATTCAGAATCGGGCTAACCTTCTTAGCTCTGAATCTGTAGAGCTTCACAGTTTATTCCCTGAAGAATTTTCTTCTTTGTGTCACGGTTATTCTGACTGCTCACACCCGTTCTTTTACTGATTGTTTCCTTATTATTCCTTCTATCTGTTATACTTTCCATTATTTTCATCTCTTTCTTGCTAAGAGTTTTACCATTTCTAATTTCTTACTCATCTTTGATTGTCTCCAGCTCTCTTCACATTTACTTTACCTATTTTGTCAGCTTTTGCTTCCTCCTTTTATCTCTTATCTTTATAATTCCCATATATCTTTTTTGATTTTCCACAGCACAGCTTCACAGTGTCAAATACTCATGTTGCAAAATTTCCCCTCATATAAAGATCAACAATAAGTTAGCTGGAAGTCATCCGTATTTCATTATATTTGGCACTGAGAAGTGCAGCTTTTAAAGAGCCTCCACCCTACAGCTGCATCTCATCATTGATCCATTTAAACGCACTAATCTAGCCAAAAAGCAAATGTTTCCCATTACAACCTGTCTCTAAATGACATCTATGTGCTAGTTTAGGAATAGATCTTCGTAACAGAACTACTTTGGAGGTAAAACAGGAAAAGATATTCTTCTGGTTCAGTGCTAAACACTTGCATGCTTTTAGCCTGAAATAAGTATGGAGCCATGTACTTCCATCCAGTTACGTCGTGGGTAAAATAAACATTGAAAGCGTCGCTCACCGAATACAAGTCCTGTAATTACGGGTTACGTGTGTGACCAGCTAGGTGACTAGAAATTGGCTCCTATGTTTGTAGGGATTTCTCCATGGAAAAGGAAAATAATGAAAACCCCTAAAGTTCGTAATGAACATAGGGCAGGATATCTAACATGCTGCTGCTGCTATCTCAAAGGGCCTCAGGTCTTTATAAAGGTGATCATACCGCTACAGCTTCATGGAAGCAGTGGTGAGGCCTGATCTGCTCACAGGCTAACACAAGAGTGTGGGAGAGGGCCTGTTAGTTTGTTTGACTTCACTGATGTAGATATACTACTGCAAATCCTGCTAATCAAGATGAAGTGTCTTAAAAAATGAAAATGTGGGTTTTGCAGATCCTGTGACACAGGAGCATTTTGATGTCAATTCACAGAAAGCTCCAAAAGGTGTTTCTTACAATTAAGCAGGAAAATAAACAGTATATTCAATACTGTATTCATTATTTCACTTATGCATATGTCGAAATAACGATCGATATCCAGTACAGATTACCTTTCAGCCCTCACGCTGCCTGCGTACTTCTCGGCTGTCGGTGGGCTGCAGGACTCTCCCCCAGCACTGCTCCGTTCCAACAGCTGTCGCAGGAGAACGAGAGGTTTTTATAATAAGAGAGTGGGCAGCTGTAATTTTGGTACTCAGGAGCTCGTGGGAGTCTGTTTCTTGACACCAAAAGCAAGCAGATAGAGGAGAACATGGAGTGAGAGATGCACAGGCTTTGGAGCACTCTGCAGGAGCTGCTACCAAGCGATCCACAGAGGCTGTACCCAGCTACTTAACGCGTTCTGGCACCTTTTGAAATACTATGGTTTCTCCTGAAGGCCTTTCTTACTGCCAAATGCTTTTCGCATGTGTTAGATGGGTCCCTGAATCATAGTTTCTGAAGTGCTAATGCTCACAAAACTAAGCCTATTTTTCATCACACTGGCATCTCCTTTCCAAAACTTCTTTTCTTCCCCTTTAATCTACAACTGTAGTCAACAGCCCCTTTGACCTCTGGTGTACCTGCCCATACACTTAACTGTAAGGCAGACATACTATTAAAACCCTGTGTTGTATTCGCTTTCTGAATTAACATCCCGGCTGTGATAAACATGGCAATTCTTGGGTATCGAAGTTATCATTTCATGCTGTTTGCTAACAGCATCGGGAGAATAATTGCAGTGGTCTCAGTTCTAAGTCACACACGGAAGGCTGTCTTTACAGCCACAAGGACTGAAAAATTACCTGCTGTAGGGAGGCTTTGGTTCGCAGTCCCAGTTCCATGAAAGGGACACATCTTCAACTACTGTCTTGCCCAGCAGTGAACAAGATAAGGATTTATTCGCTCCTTGCTACAGAATAGTTCAGAGAATATTGGTACTGAAAATCTTTCTACGATGCTGACATACAGAATGAATCCGCAATTAACAAGAAAAATCCAACCCTTGTGAGAGTGTGTTCGGTGAAAAGACAAGATTTGGATTCAGTTTTAATTACTTTGGCACATCGTATAGGATGCTTAACTCTTCACCTCAATAGAAGTCAGTTATATCATGTCTTAATATTTTACTTTTTTCTAGACTTACACACAAGTCGTTTGAGAAACAGATCTCCTTATAATTTCTTATGGTACCGGACACCACTGCTCAATTCTTTATTACTATTAAATGGACTCAATTTCTATGTCAATAAAAATGACATGTACTAGGCATATTGTTTCCAGGGTCACAACCGTTCCTGGTATAGTCCTCGACAGACAGACTGCTAAATTTTGTAACATGATGAATGGAACTAAACTGAAAATCAATGTTTTCTTTTACAGAAGCTTTCAGAATACAAGTCCTGATGCCTTGCTCAGAGTAAAAAACCCTTCCTTACTAAAAGCAAACCTCCAGTAATACAGCTCCTGCATCTCAGTCACACTGTTGCTCTCACCCCACAAAACGGCGTGACAATTTATAAAGTGATAAGCCAAAGAATTACGAAATAACTAATTAACATAATTGAAATGTCTCAGTTAATATCCTTGGTTAACAGCAATGCTACCGGGACAAAATTCCCCCTACACACTTGGATGAAAGCCTTACTGTTAACTCATGTAATACTTATTTCTTAATATAGAAATAATTAATACTTGTATATATACAGTTACATAGAGCTGAATTGCACAGCTGTCCCCTGCTAGTTACCAAAGAGATGCTGTTTTACACACAGGAATAAAGTGTTAACTTTTATTGTAATATCTCAATATAAGGGTGGACAAAAAGGACATGGGCTAATATGTGATTACAGTTAGAGTAGTCTGGGCTCTCCCTGAAGTCCACAGAGAGACAGGCAAACCCGAAGAAGTTGATGCAAGCCGCCTTAAATAATGGTATGAACATGCCTGATCAGGTTCTGTGTCTCCTAATTGACTATTGAGAGTGCCCAGCTGATTAGCTCAGATCAAATTAATAATTTATAGATGGCTAAAATCAGGTGTCATGAATACCATCCTCAGTGTCTTGGAGAGCACAAGGCAGGCAGAAAATTTCCTTTTCCTCAGGATGTTAGGGGGTTGTGTTATCAGGCTCCCTGTTTGCTCACAGTGTCCCCTCGCAGCCAGATCTGTAAGGACTTGGTGCACCTGGAGTTAGCTACAGTGGCCATGCTGGAACACCTTTATCCAGAAAAAGAGCACCTCATTCCTGTCTTCACAGTGAGCTAAACTAAATGTGAATAATACAGTCATATTTTCAAAAGAGAGTACCCAGCATACACTATGCTAATCCATTAATGTTTTCAATATTTCAGCAGTGCTCCTACTCTGAATTGCAACCAAAAGCAAGTCTTTTCATTAAAAGCCCGAAGGAGAGAGGGAGTATGAGATCCATTTAATTAAAACATTTCCAGTCAATAGGCACGTTTAGATTCTGCACGTATCTTATGCATAGCCAATAGAAATTGTATGAGCAGGGGCTGAAAAGGCTTGGAGGAAGCTAATGTAAAATGAGCAAGGACTACAATAGTCTAGACATAGATTACAAGAATAAGGCTCTGGCATTTATCAGAGAAGAACCAAAATATTTAGTTACTAAGTGGACCCGCTGCCTGTTGAAGAGTGGCATGTGAGCCCTGACGCAGTTTAGACCAGCCCAACAGTCTGCTCTGTGCCGAGCGCCACATTTGACAGGAACAAGGTGTTGCAGCAACTCTTCTGCAGAGGATGCTGCCAGGAGCAGTGCCACGGACCAGCACAATCCCTGTGTCCGCAAGTGCCAGTCTCCCTACACCTGGTACGTCCTCCGTCTGGGTCGGGTTTTTCTATACCCTCTTTCAACACAGAGCAGCAGAAAAGGTGGGGCGGTACTTCATTAGTCCGCCGGTCTGTGAAATAACCATTTGGGTCTCGGTGTAGCTAAAGTAGGCAGCTGTTTGAGGTAGCTGTCTTCAAGAGACACTAACATAGACCACCCTTTCCCAGTGATCCAAGCAGCGTGCCTCACTCTCTGCCCTCATCCTTGGTCTTATAAGAACAATATTGTCATGATCAAGAGCAGAATCCTCCAAGCCAGAGTCAGAAAACATCTTGCAGGAGGAAAAGCCAAAAGATGACTGCTGCAGTGTTTCCACTCAGTCCATCCCCCTCGCTAAAGCAGCTAACTATTGGTGGGGGATTTGAGGTCTGCACAGCTGTTATTTACCTCTGTTTTGAAATGCAGAAAGTTGCAGTAATGTGTTTATTTTTCTTTAACTCTTTTGTGCTTTGGAAGTATCACACAGTTCAAATTTTGAGAAAATTATTGTGCTGGCAGTGTTTTAACAACTGTTTCTTTGTAAAAGAAAAGTAATAAATAAGGGAAAGCAGATTAAATAAACATAGAAGCTATCAACAGCGCAAAAATGTCTTAGCAAACAAAGAAGTTTGACAACTGACAACGGGTGCAAATCTTTGCTATTTCTCTGGCTTTCATGTGAAGATTTCTCTAAAACTTAAAGATGTCTCCAAAAGAGGAGCCTGACACATTGCAAATGGAACAGAACCTGCTGCTCCTGCAGCTGGTCCTGCAGGTCTGGGAAGGAGAAGAGCAAACAGGAATTAGGCATGTGGGGGGTGGGGGGGGTCCCTTTAGATTTCTTTTTTATATTAATCAGACCCAGCTATTAAGGCTAATTACCTTTGTAGAAGTTGTATATTACTTGTGGCCCTCACCTCAGCCAGTTAGGTAGTCCTGAAATCTAATATTCCATCCCTACCTGACCAAAAGGAAGGACCACTCTTACTGTATCAAAAAGATTAAGCCCTGTCCTCAGACTTTGGGGAAAAATGCTTTGCATTACTGTGCTCAGAGTTTGTTTTGTGTTTTGCTTAGGGCCTAAAGACCGCCTTGAGAATTAAATTAACTTGGACTATTTCCCCTTGTCTCCCTTGTAATGCTTTGGTCTAATCCTGCAAATGACCTTTGTGTGGACATACTTTGCATCCACATGGAACCATTTGGAGTCTGGTGCATGTGAAACAGCACAATACTGCAGCGAAGAGCTCAAGTATATCTAATGAGTTAAAATATTTGGCTGCTGCTTTCTTCTGGGAAAGCAGTTCTGAAATGAACATCTGAGGGTGTCTCAGCAGAAGACTGGGCTGAAAATATTCTGTAAACGTGGCTTTGTTCCTTAGCTTATTACTTTCGTTTCGACTTCTCCCAGCATTATGTTATTGCTGATCAGATTTCTGGATGGATTTTTGTCTAGATTTGCAACTCTAAGTCCATTGCCAAACAGGGACAAACTGGTGGAGGGTGCTAACAATTAATTTAGTCACACTAGAAACAGGTTATATTCAATGCTTTCTTCAGTCAGTCCAAAAGCATGTTTCTTCTTTATATATTGCAGTTTGCATAGACAGTCAACATAGCCTGTTTACAGAAAATTAATGAGTGTTTCTGTTCATTAGTTGCAATAATTTACATGGATGGGTTTCTTTTTCTATACAGGCAGATGAGGCACTTGGAACCTGAACCCAACCCCAGGTGTCCCTAATTCCCCCAGTTGTCTCTGATGGTAAAACTAGAGCAGAATCACTCATTAGATAATATATCTAACTCTGATCAGCCAGCATCTACTGTAGCATTTGACATTTGTTCAAAGGGCTTGTAAAACACTGAAAGAGAATGAAACCGATATTTTCTTCTCCTTGAAAGCAGCTTTCATGGACAATCCTTTCTCTGGAAGTAGGATATAGCTTGCTGGGGAATTTGTAATACTTCTAATATATTTCCAGGAAGTTATGGTGGCAGTTCAGCTCTGTTAAAATACCAAACATATTCCTAATCCAGCCTCTTCTGGAAGATTCATACCATACAGACATAAATACAATCCAGCTTGCCTCACAGATTTTTTTTGCAGGGAGGGGGTGTCATCCTTTCCTGGATACTGTCTCCCCATTTTTAACTCACTTTTTAAAAGCCAGAGCAGGGAGCTAGATGGTGGGAAAGCCGCGGGGTGGGGGTAGGAGAAAAAAAAGAAGAGTGTAATATCACTTTCAGAGCCTAGTCCCCATAAATAGTAATCAGCTTACAGGTTTTAGAGACCTCCTGGCCTTTAGATGGCTCCTGCTGTCCCGGAGAGCATCTCTTGTGTCTCTCTCTCCAGTGAAAAGAGAGCTGAGCAGTGGCCGCTTGGCATAAGTGGCAGCACATGGAGTCAGGTTTAGAAGCCGGTAAGAGCTGAGTACCTGGTTTCTACAGGGTATTTGGTCGTGAGGTTCTGATGATCTTAAAGTGAAGTAAAAGCTCTTTGGCAGAGTAGGCAAAATAAGAAAGCAGCAACTGATTCATTGCCTTTGGGTGGAGCACATCACTGTTGGAAGGAAGGAAGGTTCTGATTAAATCAATCTATTCGCATGATATAAATGTATCATTTTTACTCCTGAGCTGTTTCTCAATGCCTGAAAGCTATCTTGATCAAGCCCCATTTGTAGAGGAAGATCTATTTAAATGGCAGGGCTCAGAAGAAAGCTGTCACACTTTGTCCATCTAGAGGGAAGGTGTAGATAGTCAGACAAAAAACAAGATGGGTAGCCTGAATTTTGGAGACGGCTGTTAACATCTCTGTGCTGCTAAAACACGGTTTCACTAATCACCAGATCAAGCTGCTGATTATGTGATAAAGCAAGGAGAGAGTGATAACACTGTTGTCAATTCATCACCAGCTACTTCCACCTAAATTGTCAGTTCAGTAGTTAAACTAAACATTTTACAAAATAGGGCCGATTTGTCACCTCCCAGTCAACAGCACAGAACCAAACACGGAGCTGTTATTCTGGTAGAGGAGTTAAGGTAACCCAAATTGTCATTTCACGTTTCTCTGCCATTTCAGCACTTAAACCTTTTCTGTCACGGCCAATTTTAAATAGATTGGGGATTTATTGTGTTGAACTCTTTTAAACTGTGCGTGTGTGGGAGGGGAGGGTTTCTGAGCAAAAATGCTGCACATCTAATAGTCCCTGCTGGCTTTCTAAAACAAGTTAACGTTGTTTGACCTAAAGTGAATAAACCCTCAGCAGAACTGAGGCTGATGACTTTATCTGTTAGACTCTGACTCTAATTTAAAACAAATGAAAGAATGGAGATAGTGAATGCAGAAGAGATGGGAGTGATTTTTTTTTTTCCCGAGACCTTTACAAAATTAGGAAATCTTGCTGTAAACAACAGGCATGGCATTTTCAGAAACAAGTTGTTATTCCACAGTGACAGTTTTCAACAGCAGAACATGAAAAACAAGAGTTTTGCTTTGCTTATGGTTTCAGAGCGTTTCAGTAGATTTTCATTGCTATGAACCCAAGTTAAAGGTAAAGTGAGTACTGATGGGCTCCTCCTAGCCATAATCTTGCTTGCTCAAATTTTACACTGCAACTAATTCCCCTGGGCTCACTGAATTATACTTGAAATTGTTTTTGTCCCTGGCTGGATGATGGTAAATTCCTGCAGGCTTGAACAATTTTGTATTTCTTTACAGAGTACCAAGTTTGCTGTTGGAGCTGAAATACCGATGCCCCAAACCCACCAAAATGTATCAGACCCCAGATGCAGAACAGCAAGGATGGCTGGTGTGAACAACTGAGGCTTATTGCTGCAGAAGTCATGCATCGGCCCGCCTTGGCACACATCGGTAGCCTCACATAAACTCCTCCAGGTCCAGCTCAGGGAGACTACACACAGGCACGCACAGGAGCATGAATAAGTACCAAGTTAGACTGCAAATTCGCAAGACATCAGAAACTTTTCAACACCTCTGGTTTGGACACATTTCTCATGGAAGAATAACCCACCTCACTACTTGGTCATCCTTGCTTTGAGGGAATATGAAATACCGTGAGCCTCTTACCCAAACACAGCTTCCTCTCTGTTTGGTGATGGATCAGGGATGCTGGCCAGGAGGAACAGTCATCTCACTCTCAACTCCTGGCTTCTCTTTGTGCCTTGGACATTGTCACCCAGGCTGCATGAGAGGCAGCAGCCGGACAGAGACAGTTCTCCCTTCACACCTCAGCTTTGTTATCTGAGACTACACCAAAGACTGGAAGATGCATCAGCCGGTACATTGGTTTTCATAGGGTAGCTAGCTGGTTCCCAAAAGTAGACAGCTGCCAGAAGCCAAATGGCTCCTTTCTCCCTAAAATCCAACAGGATAAGAACTAGATGCCCAAACGTCCAGCCAAGCTATAACGTCACTCTCTGTTGGTACCCTCAAACCCACAAAGTATTTTGAGAGCATGCAGTTCATTGCCTCCTCTTCCAAACCTGGGGTTTTAGTCTGTGCACAGACATACTCCTGCGTCATTGTGGTCATGTCACATCTCCTCTTTGCAAAGGTGTTGCAGGCATATGTATGTGCGCGCACAAACACACACACACAGACACAGACACACACACCGTCTGTGCCTCTAAGGAGAACCACACAGAGCCTAGACTAAAAAAAAGAATAAAATCTCTTTCAGGTAGCACTTCCAGTTTCCTGCCTCAGAGAAAGCTGACCCAAAACCACGATGCCTGGCAAACGACCTCTCCCTCCATCTACCACCATCATGCCACAGCTGGTATGGGAGGAGACGGCCTGATCATTTCTACACACATTTTAGGTCAGGACACCAGGGCTATTACTCACCCTGTTGGATAAGTTCTGCGGTCTCATGCTGCTACCGGAAAGATGCTGAGGTATCCTCAAAGCAGTGGGTGGGGGAGTTGTCCTGACACAGGATAGGAAATGAGCCCAGGGAAGTCAGTTCCTGGTAGCTCCTGTGTGGAAGGGGCAGTTGTCTTCCCGTGGACATCTCTACTCAATGGCCACAATCTCAGGACATGGGTCCTGAGAGAATAGCCAGAAATATTCTTTCACAGCTTCACTGAGCACACCCAGTAGTGATCTTCACCTCAGGGTCCTGGACCTGCCATGCATTTATGCAACGTCACACTTCAGCTGTCTCATTGCTTCAAGTCATTTACAGTTATGCCAAGAGGAAGGATCACAGGGGAAGGCAAGAGGCTGCATTGCCCATCAGACTGGTTAGCTTAGTGCTGGAGGATATTTTGAGGACGTACAAGTCACTAGTGTCACGCTTCCAGTCTAACAGAGAATCCCTTTCTCTCCCACTCACTTGTATTCAGCAAGTGATGCTGGCTCTGGTCTGCTTTGATGCCCAAGCTCTCACAGGAGGCTTTGTTCCCCTTTCTTCAAACCCAACACTTGCCCGCAGGCTTGCCCTGTACCTGCTCTGCACATCTTGTTATCCATGGGCACTGCTGGCACTCAGCCTCCTATCTCAGATTGGAGCCTCTGCCATACATGTTTTCCATGCCTTCAATACATTCTTTTTGTAGTATATCCATTTTCTTTTGACTTTATCCACCTGGACTTTGCTCCAAATGGTTAATCCTTCTCTGGATGTCTGAATTATAGTCCTCTTATGTCCTGTCTCATTTCTTGTGCCTTGATGGTCACCTCTTGCAAGGTCTGCTACTTTCTGTTGCTGCCTCTCTGTTCATAGGACCTTAGGATGTCCCTGGTCCTAAGCTGGCCACTGTTCCAGCTCATAGCTGACACCTTAACGCTCTCAAGATGCACACCCCACCACACATCTTAAGCGTCCTCCTTGGCTTTCTAGTAGGCAAATGCCTCTTTTTCACCACGACTTTAGATAAGCAGAGATTTTCCCTGAGGGATAAGTCCTGCAGAATACTGTATGCGCTTAAAATGGTGTTACTTCTAGGGGATATTGCCTAGCACCTGTGACTGGTGAAGACAGGATGGCGGAAGCTTCAGGATGCCAAAATCCTCTCTTACTCTGGACCCAGTGGCAGGTCTGGCTGCAATTCTCTTTGGCAGTGCTCTGGAGCACTTGAGAAGTACCAGCATGGGGCCCAAGTGAGGTAGGTGTGATCTCCTGTGAATAGAAGATTGAAATAAAAGAAAGGAGACACTTTGGCCAGAGTTCAGTGTGTACATGGGAGCCAAGACATAGGCATAGCAGCAATGACATTTATTTCTGTTGCCAGAGTGTAGGTGATAGCAGAGTCCGTAGAGTGAGGGGGGAATATTGTCGTACAGTTACCAAGAAAACAGCCATCACCAGGGATGCCTAGGATGAATAATGTACTAGTGCTGGACAGGAAACAGATGCCTATATCATGACTGAATTGCAGGAATCTCAATGCAGAAATCTGTAAAGCAAATACAGTTGCTTACAACAGTCCTATTACTATGTAGGTCTAGTCATGATTTCATGTTTTTTACATGTCTAGGAAGGAAGGGACTGTCTACTAGCTGCAGTTATCTTGGAAATATCAATTAATGAAAAATGTGTGTGTCATCCACTTCTTGATCTCCCATTCTGGGGAGAATCTAATGACCCGTTCTCACATGAGGCACCTGTCAAGATCCTCAGCAGCGGGGAAGCTGTTAGACTGATGCCAATCGGTGCTCTGGCCATGCACTGAAAAGCCTGTAGCCAAGGTGCTCACAGCAGTGCTCGCAAACGCTTTCAGGGACATACTAGCATTCATTACCTCCAAAACAGAGGAGATTGCAGAGGTGTCCGTGTTCAGCCTGAACCTCTCAAAGCAGGCCCTGACCACAAGATCTAAGCAGATGGGATCTATGGTAGAAAGTGTTATCAGAACGATCATTACCTCGACAGTTCTTACGAGTGACAATTCCCGAGAGCAACAATCAGTACAAACATCTACTTGCTTAGAGGCGTATCTCCTCCCACTCACTCTTCCTTTCATCCCCAAACTCAGGCCCTGTTACACTCAGACCTTTTCTTACTTAACTTTTCAGACTTTCTAGTCTGAAAAGCACAAAATACTCAAGATTCACTGCTATCTCCCACTACTGCCTATCTAATCTACCCTACCCACGTGCTCCACACTAATCTAATCTAAAAAGCCCTGTAAGAAACCTGCTCTCACTTCAACTTCTGTTTCTCTCCACTTGTGTTGTTCTCTAACCCAAAGGTAGGGCGTTTGGGACTGGCCATGCCCAAGCCTCCTCACTGCTCATGGCACATCACGTCTGACACATCACGGTGGGCTGAAGGCCCAAAAAAAGAGAAGGCCTTCAAGATGGCGAGAACAACATAACTGCTTGGGAAGTGAGTTGCTTCACAGTGGGCTGGGTGCAGGTTAGACATTTAAACCCGTGTTGTACATGTGAGAGAAAGGCATGCCCCTCGGCCCTGCTAGAGGCAGAGGTTAAGGACCACATGGGAAGGAGGCAGGTACCTAAAACATATTTAAGATAATGAATTTCAGCCCTCCACTCTACCTGGCCAAGTGAATTTTTATGTCCACAATTTAGCCTCTAGAATTTCTATATTCTTAAGATATCAACACCTTCATTCAGCAAATGATAGTTAAAGAAGACAGAGCCCCATAATTGTGCCACCACGGACCCAGCTGAACAGGCAGAACAGAAGGACTGCGCACACCACAGCCCCTGGACTGCAGCGCAGGCTGAACTCTGCTACCTCAGCAACTTAAATTCAGCTGCTAGACTTTGCACTGAAGTGGCAGAGATGCGCTCAAAGATGTCTGCACTTGCTCTCCTGTGGGGATGATACTCTTTAGCAAGGAGTGATAATAAACAGTAGGATGGTGCTAACACTTTAAGCTGCTGCAGCTGTCTGCTAAGTGAATATGTGTCAACACCTTCAGACTGGAAGGTGAGAAAGTGAAATTATAGCTTCCAGTTACCCTAATTCTGCTTTTGTAACCTCTTTTATTAAATCACTTTCAAGGGTGGTTAAGGGACTCTGAGGTTTTGTTATGTACCTGAGATAACGAGCATGTTCCTGAAAGCTTGCCTTTCTTTAAGTTGCCAATCTTTAAGTTTTTTTGTTGTAACTATGACACCATATTTAGAATGAAAAATTACAGCAGCATAGCCTTATACATGAAAGTCATAAAAACACCCCAGCGTCTCAAACAAAAACATCTGCCACCAAAAAATAGAACACTGTGATTAAGAGGAAGAAAATGAAATACACAGATTAATAAAGATTTGCTGAAGTAAATATTCTTTTGATAATTACACAAATATAACCTTCTCAGAGTTAATAACAAGATCTGTTTCCTCAGCCTAGCTATGAAGTAATTTGTGATTCTAGGATCACATTTTCCTCTGTGATATTTTCATCTCCCTATTACAGTTTGAAAGCTAAAGCTAGAGAAATTGATTTGCCATGTAAGAAAAGTAAAAATGGAAGATTTGTCACTGTACCGATGTAGCTGTGCTGGTATAAATAGAGACTTGATAGATACTAAATGATCACTCTGAGTCTACTTGTGGTTTAATCTCTCTGAGACATTCTCTAAACCTGACAGCTTTCTACATGGATGTTAGTTATGATGCTAATTTAGATTTGGAGTTGGTACTGTGGCTCCTAAAGAAAAAGTGAGTACTACAAATACACAGAACTGATTTTATATAAATCATGGATTTCTGATGATGTTCTGCAGATTGACATGATGACTACAATGCGGAGAGTATTATGCAGCCAAGCACACAGCTACACTTCTTCGTTCTGCTTGGTAACAGCTTCTAAACAAGAAAAGTGTCCTGACTGTTGCCCTTCTCCACTCTTCAAAAATCTCAAGTGATTTTAATTCAGGTCTTTTCAACTTTTTGATAACTCTGGACTATAACAGTTTGCTCAGGGGCTGGGTGGCAAATAAATCTTTAAATGTTGTATGACAGTGAGAAACAATGAGGGAGCTGGACAGAACCATCCTGCAGATTGCCAGCAGCACAGCAGTATGCTTATTTAAAATACATATATATAATCTCTGGTCCAGTTCAGATTCAGCCACAAAGTAGTCTCTAACATCAGAAATTTATGAGGAACTCAAATTCTTCAGAAAATACTACAGGTTTTTAACTGTACGTACATCCAATGAAATCCATGTCAGCACACAGAATAGTAGGCAAGCACCTGAAATGAGGGCGACGGGCCTAAAGTTGTGACACCCTTTTAAGCACGGCCTTGGTTGACAAGAATCAGCATTTGGACCTTGAGACCTTTACTCCAGCTACTGGATGTAAGCTTTTTCCTTGGTTCTCCAGATGCCAACGCTCACGCCTGCTGCCCATGCCAGTTGCCGATGGACAACCAGCCCAGTCACCCCTTTTCAGAGGTCACTTCAGAGGAGTATAGTAAAAAAAACACCACAACCCAAAACGTTATTGTTTTGAGAGCACAAACATGACACGATCTTTCATTTCACCCAAGACCTTTACTATTTCTTACAAACACATTGTTTTCCTTCGTTCCCTTTCACAGAGACCTTCTCCAGCCTCTACACGGAAAATTACCATCCAGAAAAGGAAAAAAAATCAAGTCGCAGACCCCGATACTGACAGATGAATTAAAGAAAATGTTTACATTTACTACCTCCGCAGAGACAACAAAACCAAGCTCCCCCCAGCCTGGAGGCCGAGAGGCGGCGGCAGGACTTCAGCCAGGCCCCGTCCCAGAGCACCCCGAGGGGCGGCCGCGACCGCCGCCGTCCCGCCGGGGGAACCCTCAGGAAGCCGGGTGCAGGTCAGAGCTGGCGGTAGACGCCCTGGATCCCGAGTTAGGGCGGAAAACCTAATATGATTCCTGTGTGAATCCCCCCTGAAAACGCTCGGCGCGGGGGGGGGGGGGAAGAGAACGTCGCCGCCGCCTGCCGCCTCAGGGCGGGCGGGGGGCGGAGGGCGGTGGCGGGGTGCGGGCCCGGCGGGGCTCTGCTCTCCCCGACCGCAGGGCGGGTGTCCTGGAAGGCAGCCGGGAGCCAGTTCCTGCCCTCGCGGTGTCGTCTGAGGAGGTGGGTGGATTTTTTGGAGGGAACAGTAACCGCCGGCCTGGAGGCGGGGGAAGGGGACGGCGACGGGCTCCTCGCCGGCCCCAACAGCGGAGGCAGCAGGAGCCGCCAGCGCCGGGAGCGCCTCGTCGCCGCCGCGGGGCTGAGGGGCCGGAGCCCCGCGGGCCGACGAGTAAGAGGGGGGCCAGCGGGGGAGTCGGCCCGTCGCCGGGTCGCGCTACCGGCCGGGGCTCGGCGGCCTGGGGGCGGTTACCGCCCCTGCTCCTGTCAGGGCGGGGTCCGCCGTGAAGCGCTGGGGCGGACGCAGGGCCTTTCCGGGGGGGGGAAAGTGGGGGCCGTGCTTGGGCGCGGAGGCCACGGGCTATGAGGTGTCGCGCCGGCCCGGGGAGAGATCGCAATCTCCAGCGCGGAGGAGGCGGTTACTCCGCGCAAAGCCCCGCGCCTTCGGGAGGGCGCTGGCTGAAGCTCCTGGGCCCGCCCGCGGCTCCCCCTCAAGCTGGGCTGGGGCCGGAGCCCAGCGAGCGCCCCCGCCCGCGACGGCGGGGCGAGGCCGGTGCCCAGGTGGCCGGGGGCGGGCGGCGGGCGCAGCTGGCGCGGCGCGATGGCCCCCAGCACCGAGACGCCTTAATTGGCGGCGGCGGAGCTGGCAGCGGGGGGGCAGGGCCGGCCTGCAGCGGCCGCCGGCTGCCGCTGTCGGGGCGAAACGGCGCGTCTGTGCGGAGGGAGGCGGGAGGGGCGGCGGGCGGGGCGCGGTGGTCTGATCGCGGACGGCTCCGGCGACGTAGACGCGGGGCGGGGGGAGGGGGTCGCCTGCGAGCGGGGAAGGCTCGCCCGGGAGACAAAAGGCGAGCGGTAGGCTCAGCCTCACCGCTCTTTTGTCGCCATCTCCTAACCGGAGTTTGTGCGTTCCCCACAGCTCCCCCCCCCCCCCCCGCCCGTTACGGCCGGGGCGAGGACCACGGGCAGGCGGCGGCTTCCGCCCGGCCCGGTGAACGAGCGGCCCCCCGGCTGCCTGCCCCGTCGTCCACCAGTTGATCAAAGTTCAGCCGGGCCGAGGTGAGGAGCCACCGGCCTGTCGCTCCCCGCCCTGCTCTCCGCGGCCCGGGGCAGCGCTCCTCCGTCCCCGCTCCCTCCCGCGGCACGAACGCCCGTGTGTGTATAGCGAAGTAGGAGGGAGTGGGCGCCTCCCTCCGCCTGCCCTCTCCTCCCCGCGGCTGGGGCTCTGGATAGGAGGAGCCGGAGGAAGAGGAAGATGACGAGCGGGTGCAATTAGCCTAACAAGGGACGGGTGGCGGAGGAGGCGGCGGCGGCGGCCCCGCGCCGAGGACTGACACATCTGCTCTCTCTCTCCCCCCTTCCAGCCATGAAGGCAGAAGCCGGGGAGCGCTGCTGAAGCCCAGGGCCGTCCCGCCGCTCTCCCCTATGGCAGCTGCGTGAAGGGGCCGAGCCCCCCTCCCCCGGCGGCGGGGCTGGCCTCCTCGCCTCGGGTGTGCGCGAGTGGCTCCGGCACTGCTTCCCCCCTCCTCTCCCTTCCCTTCCCCGATGCGGGCTCCAGAGGATTTGCCCGTCCTTTGTAACCGGGAATGAAATAATGGCGACCCGGTGGGCAGCGGGGCCACCCGGCGGAGATGGAGACAACGAGCCCCCCCCGGGCGGTGGCGACGGCGCCGGCGGCCAGGTAAGGAGCGGCGGGAGCGGGCGGGACTCGGGCTGCGCGTACGCGGGCGGCGAGCGGGGCCGGGCGGCTGCCTCCCGCCGCGGGGAACGGCTTGGCTGGAGCGGGCTTCATGGCCGCCCCCTCTCTCCCTCCCTTTCCTCCCTCCCTCTCTCTTCCTGCCCGCCCGCCCCGGAGTTGGACGCTGGGAGCGGTGCGGGCGTGCGGCTCCCCGGCAGCCGGAGGGGAGGCTGCCGCCCCGGCCCAGGGCTCCCTTCGCAGGCGGGGCGTCGCTCCCGGGTCGGGAGCCGGGGGGCGCCTCCGCTGCCTCACGGGCCGGGCGTCGGCTCCGCTTCCCGCCCCGCGGAGCGGCCGCCGTCCTCATCCCTCGAGGCGGGGGTTTCCGTGGGGTCCGCCCCCCCCCCCCCGCCATCCCAGCCCCGCGGTCCGCTGGCGGCGTGTCCCCACGCTCAGCTTCTCTGCCTCGTCACCGAGAGACGGGAGCGCTTCGCTGGGCGGCACAGGGGTACGGCTTCGTCCTCCCCCGCGTCACGCTCAAACTGGTGCTTTTTAATAGAAATACGGGCCTGGCCTCTGCCTCCTTGTAGCCAGTACTTGCCCCCCTCCCGTCTGTACGCAGTGGCTTATATTAAACATTTCTCTCTATGCCATTTGTTGCTGGAATGGGTCGTCTGTGTGTTTAGTTTAAAAACTTCATAGCATGCCCTATGGTGGCACCATTGCATGTTCAGACTCGCAGCACAAGAGTTCTTAACGCAGAACTGTGTCTGATGCTTCCTTCTGTGCTCCCTATTAATAGTAGTAAATGTCTACGACACAACTGTAACCTCAGATCCAACAAAATATGTATAACAGTTTCAATGGAGTTGTTGTAAGATCTGTCTTAAACTTTATTTACAAAGACAAACTTGGTTTTGTATTTCTCAAAGTTAGGGCATATTGTGTCGAAGACTGTCTTAAACCTGTTTAGGGCTGTGAAAGGGTTGCTTTCATATAGATGTTCCCCTTTTGTTTGCTGAAATTGAAATACAGTAGAGTGATTTCAAACCTACAGAAAGTGTGGGTGGTGGGGTTTTTTTATATCTTTTAAGATTTTTTTTTTTTTTAAGACACCAAGTTTTAGTTTACTGCTGTCCTCAATTCACCCTCTTGCCTTGGTTTCAAAGTTGCACATATGGTATTGTAATATTTTCCTTCCTGCCATCACCTCAATTAAGAAATTCACAGTCTCTTAAAGCAGGTGGGTTAGGTGAGGACAAAATGTGAGCCTTAAGTAAGAAAACAGAAGACATTAAGATTTAAGACTGCGTGATTAATTGTGATTCTTAATTTGCATGTAGATCTAATCGTGCATTATTCTTGCTGATGTCCTTAAAAACGTAACTGAAAACAAGGCCATTTTTGCATAATGTGTCCTTTAATACTGTTCAAATAGTGTGGGAAGAGGGGGGAAAACCACATTTCTAGGTGTAAAAATGAAAATCTGCTTTTTAACTCTATCATATTGAGACTGCTGGTCTTTTGGCACTGACACTTGTCATAATCCACCTATCCCTACTGTGGTAAGCCCTAACAAGGCCTGTGGCACTTTTGGAGCTCATCATGTTAAAGGTGCCTAATTGGGGACTACTAATAGGTATGGAATTGCAAAATAGACTGCTCTGCCTGTTGTTTTGCCTCATACCTTGCAGTTAAAATGTAACTGCTAGAAAACATGCACTTACACTGATGATTGCCTTAATCACAGCAGGCCTGACATAATCTTTGTTTGAACATAGATGGCTCTCATGAATGCCTAATCAAGGTTGCAGTGCTTTCTCATTTACTTTAGTACATGTATTGCTGTGTGGCTTAAAGTTCAATTTATTTTCTTATAACTTCATAGATTGGTGTAAAATGCCAAGAGAGAGTGAGGATTTGTGACTTGGGGTCTGTTGTCTCAGTTCATTTGATTGAGCGGTTACTGTGTGTACAGTGCTTGATGCGCTACATGTGAACAAATTTCTTTAACTGACATCTTACTTTATTGAACAGTACGATCCACTTTTCTGTTGAAAAAATCAGAAAACATCTTTAATGAAACACAATTACTATAAAAAAGGAATTTTAAGTTTGAAAAAAAAAGTTGCTGCAGTTGCAGTGTTCTACAGTGTGCTAATACTGACAAGCAAGTCATAGCAATTTTGTGACATGATTTATGTTTTTGGGACACTGTATCCCATATGGTGTTTGCATTGTAATGCAGTATTAACTCATCTACATGTAATGTTTAGCTGTAGACCTATATATGCACAGCAGGTTGTCACAAGGAAGACTCCAAGCATAGCCCATGTTCATCACAGGCAAGGAAGTTGCAACAGAAATTAGGATTTTCAGCCAGTTAAAGATTTTGTAAATGTACAGCTATAATCATCAGGGCTTGATGAAAGACTGGAAAACTTTTCCTCTGGATTCAGGATTAGTAGTCAGACAAAGAAAGGGAATGTCTGACTGAGAAGCTAGCACTTCTGTGTATCTTTGCATACAGAGCTGGGAGAATTGAGGACGTACGATTGGACTCCTTTAGGTAATGCACGTGTTAGTTGATAACTGTTTTTTGTTTTGGATGCCTGTCTGCTCTGGCATTATGTTCCATTTGGTCATGCCTAGCCATGATTTCTATTTTTATTTTTGCCTTTTTTCTTTTTGACACTGTACCTGGTGGTCTTTCTCACTTCAGAGCCTCTTCACTGAAATGATTGTTGAGAACAAAGCTCGCTCATTCAGGCTCGAAGGCTCCCATCTGAACATACAGCGCCTGTTCAAAGGGACAGATCACGTATTCTGTGCTCTTGGGGGAGTTGGCAGAGAGGGCCGGGGACTCTCAGGGCTGTTTGCCATTCTGTTTGAAATCTGACACACGTTTGCAAATGGGTGCAAGAACTGCTGAGCTTATGTTCATAAGGACAGATAAGTGAGAGCGTGTTCTTTCTGCCTTTTAGATTAATAAGCATATACTATCTCTGTTTCGTCAGGTTGTAGTAGTGTTTTGCTGTAGTGATTAAGCCCTGCTGACAGTACAAGCAGTACTACTTCAGTCACAACATCCCAGTCCAGATTTAAGGCTGGAACTGACTTATTCGCTGGTGTAAACTTAATCACTTAATCTCCCTTCCTCTGCCTAGAAAGGCACAAGAAGTGATTTTTTTTTTTTTTTTGCTTTTCTATTCCTTTTGTGTTTGCCTTAAAAGAATTGCTCAACCTGTTTGTGGTATAGCTTTCTGTTAAACTGTATTAAAATAACATTCAAAATGTTATATGTAGGATGAAAAAATATTAATCACAGCATGTGTGGCTTTAAAAGTCAAACTTCTATTGTGAGCAATAAAACACTTATTGTAAACAACAGTTTATGAATACTAAAAATACTTTATCAAATAATTTCATTAAGAGTGTTTGATATTTTTCTGTTGGAACTCACTAGAGCATACATTTATTGCAAATTTCTAGAACTTTACTGCAAATGTGTGTTAAGAGTGTGGGGTTTTGGTTCTGTGGGATTTTTTTTTTTCTTAGCAGCTGAGTTGTTTAGAGATTCCTGAGAGTTTCTGTATTTGGCAATAATTAAGAAATACATTCCCAAAGACTTCTGCAAAAGAAAAGTCAGAGGTTATTTAGTACTTGCTTTGTAACCAAAAATACTAAATTTCAGAAAGGGGGAGAAAACCCCACAATATTTTCACTCCAGCACCTTGTAAGAGATAGCGCAATTGCGTAAACTGAAGAGAAGCCTGTGCTGGAAGGGTCAGGAACCAGAGAAGGGCAATGGTGATACTAAAAATAGAAAATGATTGGCATTCTCCCTAACAATAATTAATAGATTGTTTACTATTTTAACAACCCGGTTGGGATGACATTGGTAAACTTCGAGTGGTGACTCGCAGGTGTTATGTCTCTGTAATATAGGAGCACAAGCACTGAATGGCTGTATTTTGATCCTGCATTTCAATCTTTATGTAATTATGCCTGTAAACATGTAAACTGTTCTGGAACTCTATTGTTGGGTATCAGTGCTTTTTCTATGCCTGATGCTTAGAGGACGTAGGGGTTAACCACAATGTTAAAAATCAGAATTAGAGAAATGCATTTGTAAGTTGTTTTTTTTTTTTCCTTTGTCAAATAATACACAGTACCAAAACTAGTTGTTAGAAGTATATATTACTTATGGTGGTAGAGAATTCTGCACAAACCTTGCATCAAGGGAGAATAAATTCAATATAAATACCAGTGTTATCATGAGTAGTGGTTGCAACTATTCAAAAAGTTTGAGTCAAATCCTGTTTAATCATGCAGGCTTAACACTGACTTCTGCTCTCATTTATGTCGGAGTAAGCCTAAGATAATTTGACAGAATGTGGACTGCTTCCATGAGGAAGTATTACGTATCTGATAAAAGACAATATAAAGCAGTGAATAGTTCCTTCAAGAAAAGGAAGTTATCTGCCTTTAAATGTAGCTGCATGTGATGGTTTTTAAGTGACTTTTTGCTTCCCAAAAATATACCTTTGTTGATTGTACCACTTTGATAATAGTCTGAAAAAATGCAATTTTTGCAAGAGAAACCTGATGGAGTGAGGAGTATCTTGAACTGTGTCTGTACAAAATAAGTGCATTTATTGCATACAGTATATGCATTATAAGAGTGAACTTTAGTGAACATCAAAGCACTGAGTTGACTTTTCCTTGTATAAGCTATTTTTAATGATTTCTGTTATTAAAATGTGAAAATAACTTATCTGTTACTTCATATGTATTATTTTTTTGCCTGTTGTATTTACTTGCTTACACAAAAAACAATTGAGAGAACAGTTGGGGAAGAGAAGGTATTTCATCTTATGCACTGTATACATTTGTGTTCTTGTCCCACTTGAATGTATGAAAACACCTTCCTGTAGGGTGGATGACCAAATCATAGAATGGTTTGGGTTGGAAGGGACCTTAAAGATCATCTAGTTCCAACCCCCCTGCCATGGGCAGGGACACTTCCTGCTAGACCAGGCTGCTCAAAGCCCCATCCAGCCTGGCCTTGAACACTTCCAGGGATGGGGCATCCACAACTTCTCAGGGCAATCTGTTCTAGTGCCTCACTACCCTCATAGTGAAGAATTTCTTCCTGATACCTAATCTAAATCTACCATTTTCTAGTTTGACACCATTATCCCTTGTCTTATCGCTACATGCCCTTGTAAAAAGTCCCTCTCCAGTTTTCCTGTAGGCCGCCTTCGGATACTGGAAGGTTGCTGTAAGGTCTCTCTGGAGCCTTCTTCAGGCTGAACAACCCCAACTCTCTCTCAGCATGTCGTTGGAGGAGAGATGATCCAGCCCTGTGATCATCTTCATGCCCCTCCTCTGGACCCTCTCCGTCAGGTCCATGTCGTTCCTGTGCTGAGGATGCCAGAGCTGGACACAGTACTCCAGGTGGGGTCTCACCAGAGCAGAGTAGAGGGGCAGAATCACCTCCCTCGATCTGCTGGCCATGCTGCTTTTGATATAGCCCAGGATGTGGTTGGCTTTCTGGGCTGTAAACATGTTGCTGACTTGTAGCTCAGCAGAACAGTATGGGCTCTGAAAAGAGTAAAAGCTGGTCATCTTTTAAAAATTTTTTGTGAATACAGACATATGTTGCTGTGTAGATGATGATTAGAATATAAACATGCAACCTGTGAGCCTTATTAAAGGAAAAACTTTCTGTATCTCTTCCTAAGGAAGTCTCTGTAGCAGCGTTAGATTAGCCTGTTAGGAATATATACTGCTGGTGTAGCTGGTGTTTTTTTTTTTTTTCTCTGATAATAACTGGGAGAAAAATTAAGGTTTTCTAGCATTTGGAGGTTCTGCATTATTCTTCCTTGCAGTTGTTTGTATATTAAATTGCATAGGATAGGAAGCAGATATTAAAAAAAATATAGGAAATGATGTTAAATGAAAACAGATTTATTTCCTGTTGTTAACAGGGGTCATTGTTTTTAAAAAGCACAAGTTAGCCCTAGCATAAATGGTGAGGCTTCTGAATTGGTGTTGAGAGTCTGAATTGACAGCACTCCAGAAGTCAGTCTGATGGGCTGTTAGGTATAACTCCAAGGTTGTAGAAGGCGTCAGGGCCTATGATCTTATCAGATCCTTGAATTCAGGGCCTTACTACAGAGGAAGCGTTTGTCTGCCTACCATAATAGGTGAGAGATACATATATATATATATACACACACTAAATAATATGTTGTACCAAGCATGGTAGATAAACAGTGGATGAGGCTTATGCTGTCAGGTGAGACTGATGGATGAATGGGGATAATCCAGTCACACTGTGCTTGTTTGTTATACAGAATGTAGATTAATGTAAATACTGTGCATTTCTCCATGTCCAAATCTTGTCTTTTTTGATAAAGTTCAAGTCTTGTCTTTTTTAATATTTTTGCAAAGACACTTCTGTGGTATTTTTTCCCCATCACCTATTAATAGGTACATACAGTAGAAGTGCAGCTGATGGGTGGGAACAGCGACATCAAACGGGCTTTGACTGTGTTCATATCAGAGGCTCCACACATTTTGTAAACCTGAAAGTGCCCAGTTGTACAGTTGCAAGGTGGAATAAGATGCTGTATATACATGGTTTTTAAATACTTAAAGATTATTTAATGGAGAGGCTTCCTCTGTTGTGTTCTTCTTTTTGCTATTTTTTTTAAACCAGAGTGAAATGCATTCGTCCTTTACTCCAATTACATAGGAACTCTAGCTATTGCCTGAATTGTTTATCATCTTTCTTTAGTAATGGTGAAACAATTTTCTGAATCTACTGTTTTATCATTGCTGTTAGATTTGAAGAGTACTCTTCTGGGGAGATGATACTAGAGTTTAGAGATTGGATCACTTTGTAATAGGAAAGTAAAAACTAGGCACAGCTATATGCTTTGTTCTCTGAATCTCTTTATTTGTATTGAGGGGCTAGAACTACTCCATCTCTCTCAACTGTTACCGTTTTGTATGTCATCAGCGAATTGTGTTCTGCAGGAAATGTTGCTGCTTTATATTTTCTGTTCTTGATTTTTGCATTGAAAACTTGTAGTTCAGAAAGTATTTATGAGTGAAGCATTGGGAGCTGTTGCTGCAGCGCTCTCAACAGCAAGATGTTTGAGAGAGCCAGATACAAATCATGTTAGTAAATGTTTGGCTATGGGCATGAGAGATTCTGTGCGGGCATTTGGGGAAAAATAAAAACAGCTGTTTAGGTTTTGACCCTGGCTTGCAACCATGAGCATACACCTTTGGGAGTGTAGGTAGTAGGCTTATTTTTGTTCTAAATTCCTTTATTTCCATTTGCCAGCAGCTGCTGCTTTGCTGAGAGAAAATGAGGTGCCTCCTTAGAGGCCACGGCTAATTACAGATTGGCTGTTGGTGGAGGGGTGCACTTTGAGATAGACATTTTCTTTTATGTGTGTGTCATTTGCATAATGTGTTAGGACACACAGTATGGACTGCATTAAGCATTAGCAAATACACTGTAGGGAATAAGCTTGCACTGGCATCACTGAACTGGCTGGGTGACATAATCTTCCTTATTTTAAATTCTGAGTTTTGTGCTTTTTTTTTGCTTGGAGGGCCAGGGAGGAGAAACCAAATAGAAAGCTTTACATTTTATTGCGAGAGATTTTTAAACACTTTTGAGTAACAGTTGCAGTTGGTACAAATCAGTTGAAAACAGAAACCTGAGCTTGTTTCTGAAGTAATGTGGTCTTTCTTTTGTTGTTTTGTTTGTTTTTTTTTCCTAATAGAAATGGTAGCGTGCCCTCCTACTTATATCTGTTTATACTTATTTGTATACTTTAACAGTGTACTATTTCTTATTGAAATTTAATTACAAATCACCCACCCTTGGAAAGAGTGTATTTTATCCTTTTCTATTTTAATTTTTCATCTAACTATACAAGACTTTTTATGTTACACAGTTGTTGAGAACATAAGAGAATGAACACTCAAGTACTAAAAAAAGTGCTAAAAAAATCCCCAAAGCTTCTTAGACTGCCTTAATGTTAGTGTTGAATATATAGATGTTCTGTACTTCAAATATTTGTGTACTTTTTTTATTCTAAGTGTGAGGGCAGAAAAGGCTAAAATAAAAATATTTTTTTTGTGACATGATTTAACACTTTGAGGTGAAGAGGTGTCTTGGGTACTACCTGTTCTGACCATGGTAAGAGCTAAAAGAGAATCTTTAAATTCTCAGAAATGCCTTCTAGATCATTTGGCTTGTGACAGACAGACACTGTCTACCCAGTGATATGTTCATGGTATTGAGGCAAACTTCTCAATTTTGAGAACTGAGCTCAATCTGTAACTTAGGTTGCGTTTTTGTATTCGCATGGAGAGATGTCATTCAGAAACTAGTTTATGGAGCTAAAGTCACGAGGATTTCAAAACCATAAGACAGTTCCAGTTATTCTTGAGGAAGACATGATGTTTTAACTTGTGCAAGGACTGCCCTGTTGTAATGGAACATGGAAGTGGTTGATTTCCTAAGAAACTTGACTAATATTTAAATACAATTCTTTAATTAAACTTAAAGTCTATTATAGTTTAGGAATGTTTAAACTCATATGTTCTCAGTTTTACCATGTTTAAAAGGACTAGAGTTCAGTTGGTGCTTGCAGGGGTGCGCAGAACTGTCAACATTTCCTTGTAATGCAAGAATCAGAACCGAAATGTTTTGTTGTTGTTGTTTTGGCCAGTGAAAGAAGCAGCAGATCTAGAATGTGCACCTCAAGCAGGTGGCCCTTACTCCCTGTAGGTTCTGACCTGTTTTTGTGAGATAAAGATCTGGTTAAGGTTATCTCTGAAAGGAATGCCACTGTTTTCGTGTAACAAGCTGTCCCATTGCACTTCATGCTTTGTTATTGTTGCTGTGCTTTTCTTCTCAGCTCTCCAATTTTGATGCAACTTTAATAGGGAGCCTGTGACTCTGGTGAAAAGTATTCCCATGTGTAGCCACAAACATTTCTTATTCATTAGTAGTTGTAAAATCTTACTTGTTCCTTCTTGCATGCATTTTAAAATTTTATTATCCTCAATCACCATGGTAAAAGGTGAGTAAGTAAACTTTTCCCAGAGTAATCAATTTTCATGGCAATTTTACAGGCCTTCTGCTCCATTCTGTGTACTTATGCTATTTTCATATGGGTCTGTCTGAATACAGTCTCACATTTTCTGTTCAGTTATTTTTTAAAAATTTGTTGAAGTTGTTTCGTAGCTGCCTATGGGGTGGAATTTGAACATGATCGCCTTGTCTTAAGGAAGGAATAATGAATGGCTTGTGTACTGCTCGTGGGGTATTGAAGTATCCCATCTTGCCAAATTAGCATTAATATGAACGTTTGAAGAGTGAAACAAGTTTACATGAATAGTCTTCAATGTTTCTCGCAATCTATGCATCTGAATCAGATGCTGGAGTAATTCAGTAGCCATAAATAGTTTGGCAAGGTGGTGTTCTGATCCTGATGTCATGGAGGTAGTCTTACAAGCTCGTTAATTGTATCTCTTTTGTTAGCATTTTAACTTTTTAAAAAATGAGAAGTAATATTACTGCTTTTTAAAAATAACTGCATACCTGACCAAAATGGTCCTTGTAGCCGAGTTTGTGGAACAAAGGGTTTTTCTGTATGCAAGTGTTACGAAACATGACGTTGTATAATGGATGCGCGCCAATACTGGTAGCATTTCATAGCCCATGCCCTTTAGGTGTTGTTTTTCCTGACTACTTTATAGGTGGTTTTGAGTAATTTTCTCTCTGTTTGCACTGTGACTGAAAATATGATTCAGCTGTACATCTAAATAGGCCTGATAGCTTTCTGCTGTTTTCATGAGTTAAATGGCAATGGAGAGGTAAAATGCTTATTTTTCTGTCTTCCCTTTTTACAGAATTTTGCTTGATGATGTTGTTGTTCATGTTAGTGAAGATGAGTTTTCTGTGAAGAAATGTAGAAAGACCTTTTGATGTTCATCACTAGTTGATAAAAAATAAAAACTCAGGGTGCATAAATGTCAAGTAATATGTCACATATGAAATAACTGAGGGGTAATGATTAACTAGGAGCTCATGGGTGAGGGCTTAGAGTTGTGATAGATAACTCTAAGGATTAAACAGCAGCTTAATGTTCTGTGTTGGTCAAAAAAGCAAATTGTCATCCACTTCCTAATAATTTTGAACAGTTAACGTTCTCTGTCATGCCTCAGTGTATAAATCCATAGTACACTTGGAGCTAGTATGCCTAGGTCTAGTTCTGTTCCTTCCCCCTTCATTTTTCCCCATCTCAGAAACAATACACTAGAGCCAGAAAAGTCTCAGAGAAAGGGCGGCTATAATAATGGAATATATGGAGTTGATTCTGTACCAGAAACAAGTAAGGAAGCTAGGACTTGGCAGTTTGGGAAAGAGGAAACTGTGGAGATGGAGACATGGTAGGTTTCTCCATTTCTCATGAATTTTTGTGGATCAGCGTTTTACTATCTACTCCAAGAACTTGGGCTGTCAGATGAGCATGGTGGACTGAGAACAAGCAAAAGGAGATGGCCCTTTGCTTAAAAGATAGTTAAGCTTGTTACTCTGCACCATGATATTTTGTGAGCTAAAAGTGTGTGAGTAAGCTGAAGGATAACGCAGATACATTTTTGGAAGGGCAGTACTTACAGAGTTACTAAATACCCTCGTAGTAGAATGAATTATGGATTTGCGAATAATTGAAGCAAGGAGGGTATTGTAGTGATGCTTGCTCTTGTGTTCTTTCCTAATTATCTGCAACTATCTGCATTTGGTCACTGTTGGAGATGGGCTAGGTGGACCTTTAATCTGACTTACAGGTGTTCTTGTATGTTACGATGCTGGTTCCATGATAACTCATCAGGATTCCTCCTGCTTTCAGGAGGATCTGTACTAAACCTGTTGAAACAAGGCAACTGTTTGCCATCAGCATCAGGAAGTGCAGTTTTTCAAATATTCAGGACTTGGACCAATTTTTGCTTCTTGAAGGCACAGGCTATAGATCAAACTTAGACTTTGTTTTTACTCGCTTTTGTGAAAATTGCTGTTAACTCTTATTGCATCATATGGGTGTAATGTTCTCCAGTTTTGATAAGCTAAATTGAAATGCACAGCTACCTGCTTTTGTATTCACCCCGTCTCTTTCTCCATCCCCCCTCCCAGTTGAAGGAGAAGCAAGGTGATTGTGTGGCTTGTACGCACAACATAAATATGCTGTTGTCGTTCTCATTGCTTTTGTACTTGTTTGCAATCAGGCAAGTACTTTTTTTTTGTCTGTTGAATTGTTTTCTGCGTTACTTCTTTTAGGGGACTGCATTACATTGCAAGACTTCATTCTTGATTCCAATTCTTGCAAATATGCATCAGCAAAACCAGTAAATCCTCAAGAGCCAGTGGAAAACTCCTTTCTACTTCTGTGGTAAATAATGCTACTGGGTTTTTTGTTTGCTGCAGAATAGTTACTCCTCTTCCAGTCACTTCAGTTCTGTGGTACCAGCTTAAGGAAAGGAAATGGCACTTTGAAGGGCTACGCAGCAAGATACACAGCTTCAAAGGCTGCTGCATGGAACTGAGTAGCGTTACAGGTAGGGAAAGAACTGGAGGGAGAAGCTCTACCTGGCAAAAAGGAACTTCTCCCTTTCACCAATCCTCAAAATCAGTTATCAAGAATGTACAAAAAAAAAGTAAACTTTTGCCTAAAGAACTGTGAAATGAGGTGGCCACAAAATAGTTTTGCTGAGTTGGGGTTTTTGTCTTTTGTGGGTGGGCAAACCAACAACCCCCACACCCCAAAACTATTTTTAAAGCTAGATCTAAAATGTTAAAAGGCATCTGTGGCTAAGATGGTTTCTGCTCTTGTAATCAGTGATTCACGACTCTGAGAAACTAAATTCTTCAAGGTGAGTGAGTAGAGACAGTGGTAATATTAGACAGTTACTCAGCCAGGCGTGTTCAGGGTAAACAATTCTCACTGGTAACTTTGTATGTAGGGAATCATTTTTTCCTCATTTCATTTAAACTGGGGAGTTGTATAAATTTATGGAAAAAATCTTGCGTTCCGTTTAAGACTTACTTCTTGGAATTCATTGATGCCTGTTTTTCACACTATCTGGCGTGAGTTTATTTGGGAAAAAGATTCTCCCCCTTGCAACTCCCTCCACATGTTACCCTTTATCCATTTCATGGCCGGTTGTCTGTGGCTTAAATTGTGGATGATGCAACATCAGTCAGTGATGTAATGGTTGTCTGTAGGCTTCCTTGCAGCTCACAATGGGAACCTGAAGTTTGGAAACAGAATTTTATCTGTGTATTGTGTTCTTTGTCTGCTGTGAGGGAGGTGAAGCACAAACACCTCAATCGTCTTTGTCTTGTTTTGGATAGAGCCAGAAGGGTGAATCATAATGTTTTAGTGTGGGATTTTTTTGTTTGTGGTTTTGGGTTTTTTGGGCTGGTTTTTTTTGTTGGTTTTTTTTTTTTGGTGGTCTGATGTTGTGTGGGCTTTTTTTGTTTGTTTGTGTTTGTTGGTGTGGTTTTTCTGCCTTTTTTTTTTTTTAATTCAAGCCATTAATGCCACCGGATGAGTTGAGGGGAAGGTATTATGTGTGAGATTAAGAACAGGATTTGTGGGAGTGACTTGACCTTAAATTCAGTTAATACTATGGTCACTTCCCCCACTTAGATAATCTGGCCTGGCAGATTTCTCTTTGTTGCTTAGGACCATGAGCTTTCATTCTTTGGAAGACTCTTGTAGTCTTCCCTACTTTTGTAAGTGAGAAAGCAGGGATTACAAGAATATGTCCTCGGCTGAGTATTACTGGCCTTTTCAACCCATGAGGAGCAATGGTGGTTCTTCCTCTGTATTCTTTATCACATGTCGCAGTTGTTTTTTGAGGAACTTGTTTTTTTCCTCCTGGAGACTCTTCTTATTTGGGAAGGGAGTGGGACTAGTTGCATTTTAGAATGACTCACTACGGAAGGATCTTCCAATTAATTAAAGCCTTTCTGGGATAATTGCACATTCTTTCACAAGCCTGTTTTTTCACTGTTATGTTATTTTACATATTGCTATTACAGAATGGTAGTAGAGGCTTTACTGTTCCGTTAGGTTTTTTTTGTACTTTGAACTCCATCCTGTTCCAAGAAGTTCCATCATATTTATTGCTGAAAATGATCACAGTCCAAACTATTTTTTTTTTTATTTGCAAGTGCTGATTTAGGATAGATGATTTCAGAAATCATAAAAAATACGTGTGTAGGAAGACATCTTGTGATGGCATATGTTATTAACAGGGTTTTTTTCGTAATTGAAAAAAAAAAAGAAAAAAGTATTCACAGTCTCATTTAAAATACTGAAATAGGAGGGGAAAATGACATTGTTCCTACTTCAAAAAGTAACCCGTGTTAAGTCCTTTCAGCTGAAGATTCTCATGGACTTCAGCAGGCTTTGGATCAGCAGTTCTAATAAATGAGCCTTTAAAAAAAGCCTTTAATTCTTGCAAAAAACAGTTGTGTGTATTCTAATACTGTTCTTTAAATAAAGCTGACTGCTTTTTGTATTATGTGCTAGAATATAAATAACTAACCTTTATCGTATATTTTCTGCAAACCTTCTTTCAGAGGAATTGGTGCCAGGTTTAAGCACAGATAACTCTAGCAACTAAGATTTTCTTCAAGTATTAGAGTAGAAGGCCTACAAATACAAGTTCTATTTCCTTTTATAATGCAAAACCAGATATAATATCCAAAATCTGACATGCTGTTATATATGAAGTCACAACATGAAAATATGAAGAATGTTGTAAAAACAATAGTATTTTGAAATTATTAAACACATAGTGGAAGTAGATACGTTTGTTTTGGGAACAAAAAGTTGATACTTTTCTGTTACTCATGTTAGTCAAATTTAGCTTGTCTTTTTAAAGGAAATCTGGGAAGAATAAGAACTGCTTTTTTGAATGTCTACAACTTGAAAGAATTATAGATGCTTCTCCAAAACTAGGCAAATAAGACTTCTTGCTGTAAACGTAGTACAAATTATGAATTTATAAATTGTAAATTTAATCTAAAAAAAAAGGTATATATTCTTGAGCGTCTTTCCGTAGTGAGTCATGGAATGAAGTATAACTACAATTCATGTAGTGTATCCTTCCAGGATTAACAAAGTCTGCCTGTTTTAAGAGAATTCTCTCTTCCTGTTTGTTTTGGGGTTAGTTTGTTTTTTTCAACTTTATAAAACCAAGATTTTAATCTTGGCAAAGTAAAGCTTATAGAAGCCTTATGTGCAAGGGGCATAGGTATCACACCTGGAAATAACAGAATGGATGGTTAATTGTACTGCTTAGGCACTCAGCTGGAAAAGTAGTAAGAATGTAATAATGCTCTATTAAGAAACACTGCTCTTAGGAGTTTTTTATTGCAATTGAATTTTAGCTGTCCTTCTGCTGTGTGATCCTTTTGCAGCTCTTTGTAGTCAGCTGTGAATTTTTGAAGGCTTTTTTCCTGCCTCCTGTTGGGCTTTGGCTAATGAGGTTGGATTAATGTGGAAACACACCTTATTAAAGAACATAGTTATAAATTTGGTAAGTAGGTTTTTGTATAGCCTGAACTTCAAGTAAGAGGTAGTCAGAAGACTGCCCACAGCGGCAAAATACAGGTATCAGCTGATATGTGATAACTAGCTGTGGTACAAAGCAAAGGCATTTCTTTGGTGTTCACATGATTTCACACAGAGCCTGGAAACCACTGCTATACCTGCTGCAGTTAGTCTTTGATATTAGATCTTTCTATGACTCCAGAGTTTCTGTTTCTGAAATCAATATCAAGGTGAATTTGTTCTTCTGTTTCCTTTTACCTTCCCTATATGTGTGTGATAATATGTTGTAATTGTAGATCCTGTAAGTGGTTGCTGAAGCCAGAAGTTTGAGAAAAGGATGATAGTTGCATGAATAACACTTTCAGTAAAATTAGATGAGAATGACAGGGACAGAATGGATTCACCTTTATGCTTACCTTTAAAGGCTTATGCACATGTTAGCCGAGAGTACTGCCGGACATGTTGGACATGAGCAATTAGGGAATGTTAGAGAATTGAGCTAGAATGTGGTGTTGTGCCAAAAAACAGTCTGAACCTGATTTGTCTGCTGCTACTGTTTGCGTAGCTGCTGCATAATGCATTCTGACCACTGAAAATAAGGCGTGGAGTTAAAAACAGCTTTCACAGTGTCAGTGAATCATTGAGGGTGAAAAGTGCTTCCAACCTCATCATTGGAGATCACTTAGACTGCCTAGGACTGTGTCCAGGCTGCTTTTGACTCCAAGGATGGAGTCTCAGCAGCTTCACTGGGCAGCCTGTTCCAGTGTTTGATCATGCTTACAGTAAAAGGGTGTTTATTTAATCATAGAATTGTCTAGGTTGGAAGGGACCTTTCAGATCATTGAGTCCAGCCATCAACCGAACACTGGCAAAACCCATCACTAAACCATATCACTAAGCACGACGTCTACCCATCTTTTAAATACCTCCAGGGATGACGATTCCACCACTTCCCTGGGCAGCCTGTTCCAATGCTTGATAACCCTTTCACTGTAAAAATATTTCCTAATATCTAGTCTGAACCTATTTCAGTTTGTGTCTGTTGCCTCTTGTCACTTCATTTTTGTCCCCACTGAGAGACTCTGGCACCTTATTCTTCACCTGTCTCCCTGCTTCCTCCATCAGGTATTTGTACACCTGGGTAAGTTTCTGCCCTGCCCCACCAGGACTCTCCAGGTCCCCTCCCTCAGCCTGCTGGCTGTACTCTGCTTAATGGAGTCCACCAGGCTGTCAGCTTTCCTTGCTGCAAGGCCACATTACTGAATCATGTTCAACCTGTTGTCCATATGGGAACCCTAGGGCCCTTTATGCAAAGCTGCTTTCCAGATGATTGTCCCAAAGCCTGTTCTGGTGCTTGGGATTATTCCTCCTCAGGTGCAGGACTTGACATTTCCCTTTGAATTTCATGAGGTTCCGGTTTGTCCATTTCTCCATCCTCTCAACATCTGCCTGAATGGTGGCATGCCCATGTGGTGTACCAACCATTTCTCCCAGTTTTGTATCATCTGCAGACTTGCTGAGGGTGTACTCTGACCGATTATCCAGGTCATCATGAAGAGGTTAGTTTTGGCCCCAATATTGACCTCTGGGGCACACCACCAGTGGCTGGCCTGCAGCTGGACCTCTTGCTGTAGGTCATAACCCTTTGAGCCTGGCAGTTCAACTAGTTTCCAGTGGAGCTCACTGTCCATTTATCTAGCCCATACTTTAACTTGTCCATAAGGACATTATGGAAGACAGTGTCAAAAGCCCTCCTGATGTCAAGATAAACAACGTTTGCTGCTCTTCTCTCATCCACCACGCCAGTCAACTCCTTACAAACGGCTGTCAGGTTGATTAAGATGTTCTCCTCATCGTAAATCCACCTTCTTGTCCTTTGTGTGTTTGGAAGCCTTTCTTGTTGCCCTTCATGTCCCTTCCCAGATTGCAATCCAGGTGGACTTTGGCTTTCCTATACTCATTGCTGCATGCTCAGTATCTCTTCCTCCTGGATGTCGTGGGTCTTGCTTGCGATCCTTGTGTGCTTCCTTTTTACATTTGAGTTCAGTCAGAAGCTTCTTGTTCATCCATGCAGGCCACCTGCCACCTTTGCTTGACTTTTCTGCGCACTCATATGGACCATTGTTGAGCTTGGTGAGACACTGTCCCAGGTTGCCCAGAGAGGTGGTGGAGGCCCCATCCCTGGAGACATTCAAGGCCAGGCTTGATAAGGCCCTGAGCAACCTGATCTAGTTAAAGATGTCCCTGCTTACTGCAGGGGGGTTGGACTAGATGACCTTTAGAGGTCCCTTCCAACCCAACAGGTTCTATGATTCTATGATTGGAGGGGGACATCCATGAAAATCAACCAGCTGTCCTGGACCCCTCATCTCTCTAGGGCTGTCTCTAGGGATCAGCTTGGAAGAATCCCACAGAACAGTCATGTTCTTCTGAAGTCCAGGGATGTGATGCTGCTATTTGGCCCTGTTCCCTTCTCTCGGGATCCTGAACTCCACTGTTCATGGCCACTGTAGTGAAAGTTACCCCTGAACTTCACACCCCCAACAGTTCTTCCTTGTCTGTAAGTATGAGGTCCAGCAGATGTCTCTTCTTTTTTGGATCCTCAGTCACGTGTCAGGAAGTAACTTTCATCACATTCCAGAAATTTACTGGATTGCCTGTGTCCTGCTGTGATGTTAATAAAATGATTTTAAAAAATAATATTTTTATTACATACACTTTTCGTGAATACTTTCTGAATTGGTTTTGTACAAGGTAAAATAGGCACTGCCCTCACAGACTGTTGGCCAGGAACTTGTACAGAGGAATTAAATGCAAAGAAGAGGCAGTTTCATTAGAGGATTCATCTGTTTCATCATAGAACAAAATTTAAATGCCAGGGTATAAAATTTGTAAGAAAACCAGTGAAAAGGATTGGTAAAGGACTGTTAAATAAAGCTGATACAACAGTTTGCATTCCTACTATTAAGTAGCTTTTAGTTACTGTTTTATGTCTGTTGCATATTCAGAATCTGGTTGAAAATAATTTGGTAAATTTTGCCATTTTCATGTCTTGCTGCAAGTTAGTGGTGTGCACGTCTTGTATCATTGTTTGACATAAAATATTCTGAGCAAGCAACTTGTGTTTTTAGTTCTTGGAATTTCTGCTATTTGATCTGAAGTTGCAGTGTGGTGATTTTTAAAAAAAAAAACAAACCAAAAAACGTTTCTCACTTGAAAGACAAGGTTAGAAAATACATAGTCCTTTTACAGACGTAGTAAAAAATGAAAACAAAGACCTCCGGAAGAGAGCCACTTCTCTAGTACCAGATATTTTTGCACAGTCCTATTACTGTCACTTATGTAATGGAGAGCTTGGCATGTGCATAGTAGTGTTTCGTGACTGATAGGTCACCGTGTGCGTACTCACACTTGGGACAAGACTGGTAAAAGACATTCCTAAGATGCACTGTGAACTTACTATGACACTAAGTAAATTTGTTGTGAAGGATCAGGACCTGCTGTTGACTGAAAGAAGGTTGTGGTGATACAAGGCAGACTTTCTGCTGAAATACAAGCAACTCTGAATTTAATTCACGTGACTTGCTGTTTGTTCTGTAGTCAAGCTGTAGTCTTTCACTAGTAAGCCTCCTGCTTGCTTCTTGGTTTCTGCTAGTATGTTTGGTGGGGTTTTTTTTCCTGTATTCCACACATTCAGTTGTGCTTGTTTTTCTTTAATTTCTTTTTGAATGTTGGAGTTTTCAATAACTTGTTTTGTAGGATTTCTTGGCTGTAACATTAGTACTCCCCTGAGCACTGGCAGGAGTCTGATACCTGATACGTCATGATTGATTCAGGACTGGCTTGTTAAAATGGTATGTTTTTCTTGAAAATGTAATTTCATTAGGTTTCACTGACAAATTAATTTCAGGCTTTGAATATAGCTCTTGCAGACTGTCTAGAACTTTTTGATGGCATTTTGTGTGGTGTGTTCCTTCACATACAGAAAATTTGTTGGCAAGTGAACAGCTTTTTAGTTTGAAGTATACTGGTTCAGGTGGATTTATGTGCTGTTTCCTGGGTTTGTGCACCTGGATTTCTGGCTTAGGTTGTTTCATTCAGTCTTTAATTATTAGGAGTTTCTTTGAGATTTCAAGTGCTAGTATTTATTTCATATTTGCTAGGAGCCTTTAAGGGTGGGATTTTTTGCCTTTTTTGTTTGTTTTGCATTGTAGCCCTGAACTTTTCAGTTAAAAGATTAAAATAGTAAAAAATCTTTGACCCTTAACTCTATCCAGCTTTTGCAGAACGGGAACCTGTTATTCAAAACATACTTTGTGTTTTGTATTCAGTCCAGGGGGAGAGTTTTTATCATGATAAATATTACAAATTCGATCATTCATGTTCTATTAAGTTCTTGGTTGCCTCTGTATGATGTTAATCACTTCTGCTGTTGTGCAACTTAAAAATGAGGACTGGTTAATGTCCTCTCTCACTCTGCTCATAGAATCATAGAACCATAGGGCTGGAAGGGACCTCTGGAGATCACCTAGTCCAACCCCCCTGCCAGAGCAGGGTCACCTAGAGCAGGTTACACAGGAACGTGTCCAGGTGGGTTTTGAATGTCTCCAGAGCTGAAGACTCCACCCCCTCTCTGGGCAGCCTGTTCCAGTGCTCTGCCACCCTCAAAGTAAAGAAGTTCCTCCTCATGTTTAGGTGGAACTTCCTATGCTCAAGTTTGTGCCCATTACCTCTTGTCCTGTCCCCGGGCACCACTGAAAAGAGCCTGGCCCCATCCTCCTGACACCCACCCTTTAAGTATTTATAAGTGTTGATAAGGTCCCCCCTCAGCCATCTTTTTTCCAGACTGAAGAGACCCAAATCCCTCAGCCTTTCTTCCTAAGAGAGGTGTTCCAGTCCCCTAATCATCTCGGTAGCCCTTTGCTGCACCCTCTCCAGCAGTTCCCTGTCCTTCTTGAACCGGGGAGCCCAGAACTGGACACAGTACTCCAGGTGTGGCCTCACCAGGGCAGAGTAGAGGGGGAGGATGACCTCCCTTGACCTGCTGGCCACACTCTTCTTGATGCAGCCCGGGATGCCATTGGCCTTCTTGGCCACAAGGGCACATTGCTGGCTCATGGTCATCCTGTTGTCCACCAGGACTCTCAGGTCTCTTTGCACCGAGTTGCTCTCCAGGAGGTCAGCCCCCAACCTGTACTGGTGCATGGGGTTATTCCTCCCCAGGTGCAGCACCCTACACTTGCCCTTGTTGAATTTCATAAGGTTCCTCTCTGCCCAAATCTCCAACCTGTCCAGGTCTCTCTGTATGGCGGCACAGCCTTCCAGTGTGTCAGCCACCCCCCCCAGCTTTGTGTCATCGGCAAACTTGCTGAGGGTGCACTCTATCCCCTCATCCAGGTCATTGATGAATATATTGAAGAGGGCTGGACCCAGTACTGACCCCTGGGGAGCACCACTCATCACTGACTTCCAACTAGACTTTGTACCCCTAATCACGACCCTCTGAGCTCTGTCTTTCATCCTGACCTCTTCCTACTGAACCATTACTTTCCCCATTGTTGGGGTTTCTTTCCATAATTTAGTGCATGGCAAAGACTTTCTCTTTTAATGGGTAAAAGACTTGAGAAAGGCTCTGGAATTACATGCCAGTTTTGCAGCTCTGGAGGGGATAGTTCCAACAATTCAATGAAGAAACAAATTAATACTTACTACTGTGAGTAATGCTGGTGGTGTAATTGTTGTTGCTATACCTGTGTAGCGTAGTAATATAGTTGGTCATACTTATTGTTCACAACATTTGCGCTCTGTCATCTTCAAAACATGCTGGTGCCATTCCCCATCTGTTTGGTGTTATTGAGGTTCCTCCCAGAAGACCATGGCCAGTTTTTGGCCCTCCCTGAAGGACAGGACGCACTGGAGAGAGGGATGATGTTCAGGGGCTGGAGAGGACTCCAGCTTTGCTCAGCCTGGAGCAGCAAAGGCTGAGGAGGCAGCTGGATGGGGTCTTCAGCCCCTTGAAAGTAAAGAGGCAAGAGGGAACAATTTCAGTAAGGGAGCTTAACTCCAGGTGGTTAAGCACTGGAGCGGGTTGTGGGAGGTCCTGTAACCTTCCTCTTTGGAGACTTTCAGGATTTAACTGGGCAAAGACCTCAAAAGCCTATTTATCAGTAGTCTCCAGTGACAGTGACCGTATTTTTCTTTCTCTAAATAACCTTATGTTTTGTTACATTGTAAAAACCTTATTGGCATGTGCTTTCTAATAAAAATAAGAGGTATTTCTTAATATATTTATGCCAGGAAAAGGACACCTGTCTGAGTCTGTAGAGTTCTTTCTTAAAAAATTGTGAAAATGGAATTATATTCACTGCAAAACACTGACTTCTCTGTCACTCTGAGTTTGATTTTTATTTTTTTTTTCTGAGGCCCACCTGTATAGTACTTCATGAAGAATAAGTTTTCAGTAAAGCTCAGCAGAACTGTGTTATTTTGGACTAGTGGGGGTGGTGTCTATTTTAGAGGTGAAGGTGTTTCAGGGCTAAGAAAAAAATAACAGATGATTCATCTTGATCTTAAGTCTGTCTCGAGAACTTCAGTGTGATGACTGAAGAGGAGATGGCTTTTCATCATCCAGCATGAGTTTTGACTAGGGTGATGATTAGGTCAAATTTATGGTTCCTCTTTATCGCCTATCTTTACAGGATTAAGTTTTAGTAAGGAAAATTAAAAGAAAATAAGAATAAGGTTGACTTTCTTAGGAGCTATCTGGTCTTTATGGCTCCTGTATTAACTACCTTTTTGCAGGATCAGTGCTCAAGTAAAGCGAAGGTACAAGTCTGCTTTCTAGTTTCTTTCTTCGCTTATCCTTATGTTGCTTAATTCCAGAAATTGTATTTTAAAATAAGTTCTTGGAAGCCCTTTGTGTGTTTTCTCATCATACTTTAATTTTTTAGTGTAAATCATTCTCTTTTGTCAAGATCTCAGGAATAAGGAGTTAGAAAGATAGATCTGAGATCAGCGTGCTTCCGAGAGTGATAACTCCACCATTACCATGAATGATTTAGGCCATCGTACCGCAGATACCATGCTTGTCCTTCATTTATTAGTGAGATTACTTCAATGAATGCTGTTACTGGTTTCAAAAAAAAGTTAAAGCTAACATACGTATTTGCATGCAGGGTTAGAGATAGGCTTGTGAATAACTTTCAGCTTGATGGGGTGGAACGCTTTTGGCCAGAGTTTTGATATGTCTCTGCTTATAGCCTCTCATATTGGTAAGCACTCTAAAATATTTTAAGCTAAAAAAAGTAAGATTTTTGCACAGTTTTCTCCTATATAGAAAGTTGATAGGAAAACAAAATTATTAGATAGAGTTAGAAGTTAAGGGAAGGTATCTCCAGTCCCTACTGACTAGAACAGAGCAAGTCCTTGCTTCTAGACTTCATTTCAGATGAAGGTTTTTATGTATTCATTGTTATGAATTGAACAAAGATCACTACCACTCAGAAACCAGATTCCTCTAGTCCCTAGGAAGTTTTTCTTGCATCTCCTCTGAGGCCTGGCTGCGTTTCTGGTGCTGTTCTTACAAGTCTCTTGCTGAAGTGGTTCGCTGAAGTGGTTCACTGAAGGGTCAAACAGCAAGCAGTTAGGTTGGCCAAGCCCATCACTTCTAGAAATAAGTCATGTAGGCTTTTCATGTAGACTTGACAGATCATTTGGAAAGTGAAATGTATTTATTAGATTATTTGTTTTTAAGCTGGTGAATGCTAACACGAGCAAACTTCTGTTTCTTAAGATGCTGCCTACTTTGACGCGTCCTACGTTGAGGGAAGGTATAGTATTCTCTATGTCTTACCTTCCAGAGGATACGTTGACTTTTTTTTTTCTTTTAAGAGTCTTGGAAGGAAGAATTGTGCCACCAGCATAGTGAGGTTTAAAAGTATAATTCTAAGTGACACGTTATATTAAGATCTACTTAGATACCATCCCTGTGGAGTTACATGTGTTGAGTCTGTGGTTTTCTGCAATCAGTGTATTTCCTTTTAGTGGTAACCACTAAAAATTACCCTGGGTTCACAGTGTAATTGAAATTTTGAGGCCAGAGGGTGAAGCCATTGACTTCCTCTGTAAATGTAATGGGGCAGTGCTTTTAGTTGAGGAAAAACAGGTCTTTACCAGTGCTACAGTAGTATTTTGCATAATGTTTGTTTTTGTCATAAAAAGCTTCTTTTATCCTGTTGTTAAGAAATAAAAAGGTTTTAAATTCCAGTATATGAAAGAATTAAGTATCATGTCAAGTCTCTTTCATGCCTCAAGTAATTGCTTGTTACATATGGACAAATTCAGACACCTGGCTTTTGCGCTTTTGATCATTTAGACACACATTACAGCAATGCTTAATTTTACATAGTGCTTTTCACATTCTGTCTAAAAATATGTTCAGTTGTCTGAACTCTAGAAATAAGTGGGATTTTGGATGTACTTCTTTTTCAGCATAATATATTGCTGCTTCTAGCATCAGCCTGGTCTGTACTTTGCTGTTTGGAATTTCCTTACCAGATGCTTAGATCTGTCCATTGCTGAGATAGGAACCTGAGCTCCTTGCATTGTAAACTCCACTCCAGGAGCTATGCCCCATAAAGTGAAGTGCAACACCACCTTTGCTGTGTACATGTTTTGTGAATTTGAGCTTTTGCTCTCTAGAGAAGGGTGCTTTCTGCAGCTCTTCTGTTGTTCTTCCTTAACAGACGTATAGAAAATGGGGAAAGTAGAATTTAACCTACGGGAAAATGAATGTTGATCAGAAAAAAACAGTTTATTGTTCCACTTGTACTCATACAAATTTTCAATGAGCCTGTAAGCCTTTTCTGACTTAATAATTTTCAGTTTCTATGTGTGTTTCTGTTGTTTGTTGTTTTTTTTTTAAGAATTCACATGAGCATTGTTGTATTGAAAAGTATTAAAAGCACTAGCCTACGGTTCTGCAGCTTTCTTTTACTTCTGATGAGAAGATCGCGATCTCTGCATTTCTGTAGGACGATTTGAGAATGATTATACCATTAGACTGTGGAAAAACTATGAATGGAGTAGAGAATTGGTTTGTTGTCCAAAAAACAAGCTATGGAATGTAGCTTGTCCAATAATAACTGCGTGCTGAAGGAGTAGAAGGCAGTATGGTTGAAAATGCAGGGCCTGTGTTCTTCAGGCAAAAAATATGGTAGGGAGGAAGCGATGGAGTGAAGAAGGAAAAATTCTTGAATCTGATTTCTTTTGTGTGTGCTCTCAGTCTGTCCGTCTGTTAGTTCCTCTACAGTTGCTCTTGAGCTCATTGGCCAATTTTGGTCAAATTTCATGACAGGAAAAAGGTCTTGGAGATAATGAAGTGCCTTGAAGTTTGGAGGAAATCAACAGGTAGATAGAAGAGAAGCCCAGGTCAGTGCTGCACACTGGAGGTGAGATGGGGGAGCTCTGGTGGCCAGTCAGCACATGCATGACTGCTGTCTAGCCAAAAACCTCGTTCTTTCCTTTGTAGGGAAACTGACAGGAGGAAAGAAGATGAGGGGGAGGTACAAGATGTATGAGTCCAAAGGCAGTTCTACTACTCGTGTAGCAACTTGATATGTTTAATTTGTTTCTAAAATAAAACTTAAGCCTTCTTAGAATTCCAAAGCTCACTGGAAAATATGTTAACTTCTTCTAATATCTATTTTCTTCCAAGTCAATCCACCTTTGGATGAATGAAGGCTTTAGTGAAAGGGTGGAAACTTGCACAATGGTGGGGAAGAGCTTTGATAAGTGCACCTATTTTATGTAACAAAAAATACTGGAAGTGATTAAAGTTAGTTTCTGAATATGTCAGATGACTGATCTGATAACACTGTTCGTCCAAAACTGGGCTTGGTGTACATGGAAAAAATGATGCAGAAACTGAAGTAAAATTTGGATTTTTGAATTTCTTCCAATTGCCTAAACTGCCTGGAGAGATTACTAGATAGGTAGGATTTATAAAGCATAATCTTTGAGTTCTTTTTTGAAAGTAAAGACTAGGGTCTGAACCTCTGAAAACACAGCATATAGAAGCAAGGTTTTAGGGTCTAAACTAAATTTTATTTGTAAACTTGACTGCAGGGGTGTTTGGGTTTTCTTTTTTTCTTTGTTTGTTTGAGGTACCTCAGCTTTATCTGAAGGGGTTTATGATGATAAATTCTATCAAAATTTGTTAGACTAGCCTTTGGCACTGTGCAACTTTTTAAATTTGGGTGCAGTCAGAAGAGGAAGCTAGACATAGCAGTCACCAGGCTGTATTAGTTAACAAGCTGTTTTTATTTAACTCTCCTTCACTTAGGAGTGACAAGTGGTGATACTTGTTTCTCTGCTGGGTTCTGTAGCTAGAGTGTGATAGGAGTTTTCTGTACTGCATTATGTTAACTGTAATCAATACAACAAAGTGTCTGACAGGTTTGAAAATCTAACCCATAGTAGCTTTATTTGGTAGCATATGTTAGCTACTATATTTACAATTTATCCCCCTACCAAAGAAGAGTGCAGATGTGAAGAATGTTGCTCATTAGTAATTGAATGTCTTAAAATCTACGTCCCCTGTCCACACATCTACAAGTAAAAATGTGCTAATGAATGACTCATTTCCTCCTTGGCAAGCTGTAGGTTTCCAGTCAATGGTGTTCTCTTAAAGACCCTCTTTTTATATATACTCTATCTATAGAGAGTGATAGTTTTTAAATGTAATGTTTTTAAATTTTGCTTGAAAATAGGGGTGCTGCTTAAATATTTAACAAGAGTTAGGCTTCAAACTGCAGTAAGTAATTCAGTGCTAATAATGCTACCAGGTGGCACCTTTTTCTAGCATTTGCATAATGCTAAAAATGTGTGAGTTCCACTCAAGCATTAAATTTATGAGACCACAGGTGGGAACAGGAGAAAGGTGTTTGGAGAGACCACAGATGGGAACAGGAGAAAGGTGTTTGGAAAGACTCCTGTGAAGGGTACTTTGAGATCTCTTTTGGTGTGGAGGAGAAGAGGCCAAGGAGGGCGTTCAGCATTCCTGGGCCTCGCCAGCTGGAGTGTAGCTGCCTTCAAAGAGTTTGCTGTAAGAGCTTGGAGCTCTTGTTGCTGTGGGAAACCTCCAGCGAGGTGTTAAGGAATGTACCCACCAACTGCATGTAATGTTACAGCTTTTTACCTAGGGTTTTTAGGATATCTGTGTACCATGACTCTGATAATTACCTGATTTTCAAGAGAGCTATTCTGGAATCTTGAAGAACTAGTGCTCAGTGTGAAGTTACGCACTCGTATTTGAGTCTTTCTCATTCAGGTGTTCTTCTTCGTTGGAATGGAAGCAGAATGGACATGTAGCATCTTTACTTTCTTGATGTAAAAATGGTGTGTGCTTAATCATATAGGCGCTAAAATTTCAATCTTCTGCCTTTTTAATGATTTTTCTCTTTCTATGTGGCTACATTTGGAGGAAAAAAGGAAGTTAAAATGATAGGGTACTGTAAAGATACAGGGAAAGGTAAGACTTCAGACAAATAGTGCAAAAATACATTGTGAACTAAGATAACATAATTAAAAACAGTGCTTTGATAGTGCAGATGGCAAAGCTTAAAATTATAGAGATTGACCATCTCCAAGGGCAGGTTATCGTTTCACATAAACATGTTCTTGTTACTCCAGTACACTCATGCAAAAACCCCTGTATGTTTAGAATAGCAAAATAAAGATGTTCTATGAAAAATAAGATAAATAATACTACGTAGTACATTTTCCAGCATGCCAAAACTGATTTACATTTTTTTTGTGTTGTTTGTTTTTTTTTTTTCCAGTTCAGTCAGTGATATTAGTTAAGTGAAAGAAATGTTAGGAAGATCATAACTGTAGTTAAGATTAGACTTCATCTTTCTTGGAATTGGAGCTTACCTTTCTGACTGATAGCTCTATGTGGTCCCTTTCTTGCTCCAGCAGTAGACTGCCTTCCAGCTGCGGGAAGAGGAAGGCAGGGGAAGGAAAGGAGGGGATATTTTCCTAGCTGAAAAACTCGAGTTGCTTCATGCTCTACTAATTTTATTTTAATTAAGATTATATTTCCCTATTTTAGTTGGCTTCAGGAAGAGCTCAGCTACTCTAATGGCCTATTAAGTGAGGCTTTCTTAACTTCAAAATCTGTACTTTGTGTCGAAGGACAGTCTGCTATTATTCCCTATGGAATGTCAAAGTTGTGTTTTGAAGCAGATCATCTAGTGAAGTCTTGAGAACCCACTATACTAAACTCAAATATGAATATTTCATTGAAAATGTCTTAGAGTTCAGTAGTTCTTATTTTTATCCACAGTAATAATTTTTAATTGTGGTTCTCTTCTTACAATCTTAGTTCAGAGAAAGCAGGAATACACCTTTGTTCTGATTGGGCTGGCAGTGTGTTTTCGTGTGCTGTGTGGCGTAGGTGTCACTTTCTGGCATTGTCTTGCAAGAAGCTCAGGCGGTTCTTGGTACACAAACAGTTCGGCCTTCTGAGCACCCCCTGGCCTCAATAAGAGGATACTGGGCTGTAAATTAAGGTGCTTCAATGTGGTCACGCTTGGTGATTAGCTTTATCCAAATCTTCTATTTAGAGATTGCTAGATTATTGAGAAGACTTAACTATATTATAACAGATTTGCTGTGTAAATCAATGTCCCGGTACATTGAAAGGATTTTCTTTATAATCACCAGAGCTAGCACTATATTTTCCTATGTGTTTCTATATACTTTAATGTATATTCGTGTTTCAAAATGGAAGTTTTAGGATTCTGAAGACCAGTCTTGGGCAGGCGAGTAACTCGCATAGTTCTGGCTTTGGGCTCGGATCAGAAAATAGCAGAGCTGATCACATGGCACTGCAGTGTAGTGAAGAACATGAAAACAACAGTAAGTACCTATTAGAATTGCTCATGTGGTGGGGCTTAAGCCAGTTGTGGATCCATGTATGTTCAGATAGGATAACTAGTACTGTAAATAGAAAACTTTATTTGAAAGAAAAATATGTGTGCTGTTGGTACCAAAGACATTAAATTTGATGTGAATTAATTTAGATGCTTTTAATATCATTCCTGGGGTTGGGGCAGTCCCAAACACACATACAGGCTAGGTGCAGAATGGATTAAGAGCAGCCCTGAGGAGGAGGGCTTGGAGGTATTGGTTGACGAGAAGCTTAACGTGAGCTGACCACAGAGTCATAGAATCTTCATGGTTGGAAAGGACGTTTGAGATCAAGTCCAACCATACACGCAAAAGAAAAAGACCATGTCTGCTCACAGTCCAGAAAGCCAACTGTGTACTGGGCTGCATCAACAGAAGCAGGTCGAGGGAGGTGATTCTGCCCCCCTACTCTGCTCCGGTGAGACCCCACCTAGAGTACTGTGTCCAACTTTGGAGCCCCCAACATAAGAAGGACATGGACCTGTTGGAGCAAGTCCAGAGGAGGGCTGTGAAAATGGTCAGAGGGCTGGAGCACCTATGCTATGAGGACAGGCTAAGAGAGTTGGGCTTGTTCAGCCTGGAGAAGGCTCTGGGGGAGACCTTATAGCTGCCTTCCAGTACGTAACGAAGGCCTACAGGAAAGATGGGGAGGGAGTCTTTATCGGGGAATGTAGTGATAGGACAAGGGGTAACAGTTTTAAGGTGAAAGAAGGGAGATTTAGATTGTATATTAGGAAGAAGTTCTTTACTGTGAGGGTGGTGAGTCTCTAGAACGGGTTGCCCAGAGAAGCTGTGGATGCCCCAGCCCTGGAAGTGTTCAAGGCCAGGCTGGATGGGGCTTTGAGCAGCCTGGTCTAGTGGGAGGCGTCCCTGCCCATGGCAGGGGCGTTGGAACTAGATGAGCTTTAAGGTCCCTTCCAACACAAACCATTCTATGGTTCTACTAATGTGATTTAAAATGTAGTTAACAAATACACTTGGTTTTGCTTTTTCCTCCTCTGTTGACATATAAAACTAAGTATAGTGAGAATAAGTGAACACTGAACAAAACTGATACAGTTGTGTGGACACCGGATTAGGCAAACAGGAGTTTCCACAGGAGCATGTCATCTTTCCTTAGTCATCCAGGAACTTGCAGGTAGAAAGAATGGAATCTGCTCTTGTGAGACGTTGAGCTGTGGGTGACAGTTATGACCGCTTGAGAAAACTTACATGTTCTTATAAGTCTCATCAACATAAGATCTCGTTAACACTGTAAATGTTACAGAATTGCTTAATGTTATCGCAGAATTATACTTTGCATGAGAGTACATATTACTTGTATTTCTTATTCATTCCCCACTAAATTTGGCTGTGCATTTCTTAAATGGAAAAGTGGTAGAAGCTTGCTTCCAGTTTCTAAAGATTGCCAGACGCTTTACTAGACTTCAGGGTGGGGACTCCTATGCTGTTTTTTCTCCACTATGTATAATTTTTGTGTAATAACATACAAAATGTTAATTTCCTATAGCTGAAGTTAGTAAAAAGTCAGTTCTTATTTGGATACCTGATCATTCCCTTAAAAAAAGGAAGAAATCTGTAACTGAATACGTCAGATAAAGGCGAGGAGAAAACGAATCTTGTATCACATCCTAAACAGAAGCTGAAGTAAGGAAACACCAAACTAGTCCACTGAAAATGGCTGAGGCTAAAATCCAAGGAAGCAGGCAATACTTCAGCTTAACTGGTATCTCAAGAGAAAGGGAGTTTTCGGTGTCATGACTCAAACTAACTTTTGACAGATCAATATTGCTGTGCAATACCCTTCTCATAAGCAAACAGGATGATGATGAAATCGTCTGAGGGTGGATGCAAGAGAATTTTTGAAGAGTTAGGGAGACAAACTGATGAGTAGCTGTGTGAGTCTTTAAAACGTTACTAGATCTGTCTTTATATGATTTAGATACTATGAATTTGTTTGCAGGGGGTGTGTGTGTGTTCGCAAAATTAATCACAAAAATACATTGTTTGATTTATCTAATGAGCTTATACGTTGATTAAAAATATAAGTTGCATTCATGCAGGAAAAAAAATGGCAGTTATGCTAGTCTCAGTTATTTTCTTTTGCCCTTAGTTTCTGATGAAAGAGTGGTAAGTCTTATGTACTTCCTTGGTTTTTTGGTACTTGAACTATTAGGAGAGTTGTAGCAGACTGGTACGAACGTGTTAAATAGCGTGAAATGGTACTGTGCCAGCTCTTCTAGAGTTGCGTTTTTTTCCCTTAAGGATATTGTTGTGTTTTTAGTTCTATTAACTGTGTTGCATCTTAAAAAGTAGTTGATATAGGGGGAAGGAAACACTCCAGACTTTTTTAATATGGAGAGAGATGGTTTTTTGTATTTACTGTTTTTTCCTTTTTTAATGTTCATAGCTTTTTGTAACAATTCCAATAATAGGAAAGAATTTGGAATGGAAATCATATTTCAACCTCTTCCTGCTCTTGACTTGGTTTTAGGAACTTTTCTCATTGTCAATCTTGTGAGCTGAGCAATGGAAATATTCTGTTTTTTCAGACGTGCTTTTCCTTTTTGTTCCTGTGCACTTCTAAATTTCATTTACTAAGACAAGCCAGGTTTCCTCTGGAGCTTCACCATGGTCATTATCAGTCTACGTCTTGTTGGTAACCTCTGAATTATATTTCAGTTGCTTTTAAAATTCTTTTTAAGTAATCCCTGTGTAACACTGTGATAGTGGTAGTGAAGGGGATTGAGAGGCTATAAAAGACTTCTACCTCTTCTACATTTGAGACAAGATGAACAAAATCTTGGCCTTCCTAGAAGCTTCTAACTTCTGGTGGAAAATAATTACTTTCCAGATTTGAAAAACATCTTATCTGATGTGGAAGAAGGGATGAACCAATGAAGATGTGCGTGTGCATGCTTCGCTTTACTTTAAGTCACTAAACTATCAGTACAAAGAAGAAAATATTAGTTGCTCAGTGTAGAGTGCAGCAAAGCCTTTGTTATTATATTGGACAGTAATGCCGCTGGGATTCCTGTTACTGGCTCCTAAGCATGCTCATTTCTTAACTAGACAGATGAAGTAATAACTAGGTTTGCTTAGAATGGGACTTCCTCAGTTCATTTGTGTTCTCAGTTCAGTCATCGTTTACTGAAGTACATTTTCCATGCTCAACTCTTAAAAGATAACCTTGGAGAGTCATTTTTATGCAATAGCATAAAGATTCACTGTGCCTTCATACACCAGCATGTTCTCTAGTGATACCTTGACTAGAATTGGCTTAATGGGCAAAAAAAAGGTTTTCTGTAGTAAAGGATTTACTTTCAGAGAACTTGGTGCTCTAAGTTCTGAATGGCATCTTTTTGGGACATGCTTCAGTGTGTGCTGATGATTCTGAGAAATAATGAGTTGAGGAAGTTATGTTTCTTATCTGGTTTTACCTTAGTTACCTCAAAATACTGAGATTGTAAACCTGCAGTTTTTAACGCCAGGGGAAAACATTAGACTTTGTGATGGGAAGTCTTTGAGCGGACATGATGCTTTGCCCAGGCTCTTATTTCTTAAGTTAATAAGTTAATAAATCACATAACTGAGCTTCAACTTTATTGTATTCCTGGAATTTTAAGTGCTCATCATTATTTTAGGGGGAGGAAAACTGACCAGCAGTAGAACTTCAAAACCTGGATGCCATCATCACCTTTTTTGCAGTTGAAGCTCAGTGTATGACAAGGAAGTCTGGGCAACTGGACACTGAGACCTTTGGAGCCTGCTAACATTGATGTGTGTCCTCTGTTTTGTGTTCTCTGTCATTCTCTAGTTAGGCAATGGGTGCCTCTTTAAATGCTCTGTTGGCCTCTTTATACTCCAAATTGGAAATTAAATGTGAAAGCCTTTTAAATTTTGGGCAAAACTTTATAAACTTCTAAAAAGTTTTAAATATTTACAACACAGATTATTTTGGTTTTGTTTTTGCATTAAACCTTTTTTTTTAAAAGGGAGGCATTAGTAAATTGAGTGTTGAAGGTAAGAAGGGAAGCCCTCTGTTTATTGTATGCCTCGTTTAAGGAGGTTCCATCAATTCTTGTGCGCTTGCAGAAGAAACTTGGAAGCTGAATCTCCTAAGCATAGTTAACCTCGCTTAGGAGAAATAAATAAGGTCTTCCAAAAAACATGTTAACAGTAAAGAAAGTAAGGTTAGAATGGAGGAGTGCTAAGATAGTGGAATTTGATTTAACCTTCTAGCAGGGAGGAAATTGTCTTTTGTAAATGAGAGAGCAATTATCAGGCTAGCTGAAGATTATCAGAAACAGTTTTCAGTAATGGCAGATCAAATTTACAAGTACATAGAGGAAAATTTTGAGAAAGGGTCAGTTTTAAGCAATAACTGCAACCTACTGTTGAAGGTGCTGCTCTGGCATCAGTTTCAGAGCTCCTCCTTTTATCTACGAGACTTCAGTAAAGACTCAAGCTTGCAAAAATGGTCCTTACCTCGTTCTATACCTATTGGAATTTACAAACACTTTGATAGTGATTTTTTTTGTGGTAGCTGTCAGGCCAATACTGATTATTTCTGAAAATGTTGTCCCGCTGCTCTATATTGTTATTTATGTTTTTATGTGCAGTATTTAGACACTTCTGCATGAATTGCAGTGGTACAAAAGAATGTCCTTAAAACAGTTTTGAAAATGAATGCCAAAAACTAACAGGTTAATAATGGCTGCTGATTTTATGGGAAGAGTTGCACAAATTTGATTCTGAGGTTTAACGGACTCAATTTTGGTTTTTATATCATACTGTGCAGCAGAAGACTTTTAATATACTATGTTGAATACTTTAGTAGGAGTTTGAGTATTTCATAAGGAATAAATACTGAGTAATACTTTATGGATCTTAAAGTAGATAACTGATAATGAAACCGATCACTGCACAATTGTACTAAAATACAGTTTACGAAGAACCTGGTTGATGATGTTTTTAGTACAAAACAGCAGTCTTCTCTTAATTTTTCAGATCTCCTTTCCCTTCTTCCTTCCACCTTACTTAGTTGATGACAATATTTTTCCCCAGTGCAACTAAGGTGCAGCAGGCCCCTTTTCCAGCCGTGCGCAGGCTGCCCCACACGTTCTGCCAGCATCGCTGCTGCTGGGTCCTTCTTTGTTCCAGCGTTCCTGTCCTGGAGACTTCGCTGCCTCATTCTGCTCCAGCAGCTCTGCAGTAACCCCCAGCTCTGTAAGACCTTACCAAACATGCTCCCTCTCCAAGATTTCTTAAGCTTGGGTAGTTATGATGTCTGTTGTGAGGAAGTGTATCTGTTCCACCTAGTAATAGTTGCTAAGCAGAACATTTCTTCTAGCCCCTTGTCAGCAAAGGCTGCTTCAGTGCAGACCATTTAACTTGTATGAGGAGATTTTATTGTTTTAATATCTCAAGCTCTTTAATGCTGTAAGTAATTTTTCTGCGGCCACATTCATTTTGTGTCATGTTGCACTGATGCTACTGTTCTTTTTTGTAGTTAGGCGTTGTATGGATAATGGAGAATCTCTGCCATGTACATCTTAAAATGAACCAGAATAGATTTATTGTACACAACTGGCTTGGAAGTTTGCAGACTGCTCACGTTGGTGAGAAGGGAAGAGGTTGGCTTGGACTCTGGCATTAATTCCCAGGGCCCTTGGGAAGAGAAATTAGAACAAGATTTTTTGTTTGGTTTACTTAAAACAAACGAGGCCTTATTTGTATAACTGTTTCAAAGTTACAAGCTGCTATTTGGCCACGCCATTTGTTTGACCCTCATGTACAAGTTTGTTTTATTTCCAGGCTGCTTTTCCAGCACAGATTTTCTTTCACATTTGAAGTACTCCTCAGTTGTTTGGCTGTTATTGAACCAAAGGGCAAATTGGCCACCTGTTCCTGTAGCCATTCCTCCATACTTTCCCAAGATAGAAGACTCTCTTCCATCTCACAGATGTTCTTCCTTGAGGCAGAGCAGGAGTGCTGATGCAAACAGAAGGCAGCCCATCTCATACACATCCCATCTCCTGTGTTACCCTTATCCTGCTCTCACTGGAGGGGCAGCTGAGCCTGGGAATGGGGGGACCCTGAGGCCCGTTTTCTGCAGGACTGTTTCTGCTTGTTCCTTGGCTTCAGGTCAGAAGGTCTGGGTTCTGAGAGGTGCTTGGGGTCTCAAACACACTTCAGACAAATAACACGTTCTAGTTTTAAATTATTTTGAGCTACAGCCAGTAGATAAAGCCTTGTCTGTCTGTTTCTGAAGCATTTGTTAGTTAATTATGAGGTTTAAACTGCAGATTATTGTAAGTTGTTTCCATGACTAATAGTTTGTGTAATCATCAGATAAAATGTGTATGTTCCTGTGGAAACACATTTCCTGTATTTCTGAATTTCATCTTTGAAGGGGAAAGGGGAATACAAGGTAGGCAGTCAAGATACAGAAGTTGAGGTGCATGCTGAAGCGGGACAGTTGTTTGCAGATAGCAAAAAAGAAATACGTAAAGGAAGAAAGAAATTTTCCAACACTTCTGGAGTTTCTCAGGATCCCTCTGGTGTTGCATCTTCGTTTCCCTATCAATAGGGCTGTCATCCTTCATTACAGAAGGCAGACAGTGTTTCTGTGCAGTGCTAACAGTACTCTGATAGGTTTGAAGGGGAGTCTGCCGTTTAAGAACCCAAAGCAGATGAACCCATGTAATTTTCATGAAAACTGTGAAGTTCTTCAGACTTAGAAAAGTTGCTGATATTGTGTTGTGTTTAAAATAGGAGAGCTAAGCTTTTGAATGTCATGAAAATACAGAAGCCATCATCACAGCTGTGCCTAAGCAAGTTTAAGATTCATATGATATGAATTATTACACTAAATTGTTGATATTCAGACCAGTTGCAGCAGCAGCAGAAATGAAGGTGGGGGGAGGGAGAACAAGGACAGTTTGAGAGCACCTTTCTGGGTTTGCTTTAGTGATATTTCTTAGGATGTTCTTGTTTCCTATTTTTTTCCCCAAGAATGCATAATTTGGCAGCTTCGGAAGTATTATTTTGAAGAATGTTATGCAGTTCTGTCAGTTTATTCCGTTGACTTGACACATGGTTGGGGTGGGAAGGGAAACTGAACAGGAAGGAAGGTCCTTGTTCCTGAATGTCATTACTGCATAGCTCTCATATCCTCGAGGATCACCCGGACAAAAGCTGAGTCAGAGCACAGCAGCAGTCTGCGCTAGAGCGAGACATGGCCCAGCTCAGGATTTTGGACTGCATGATCAATCACAACTGGAGTTTCATATGTAACCTGTATTGTGCGTGGAGCGGTCAGGTTTGTTGTTTGCTTATCCTTACGTATTTTAATATGATTATATAATTTAGCATAAGGGGAAAAAAAATAAAGGCTCCAGTTGGTCTCTTCTCCCCACCCCCAATCCTATTGAGGATGTAATATTAGAAATGTTGCCATTTAGTAAGGAGTTTTCTAGAGTTATTAAGCATATAAAGCATGCTTTGACTATATAATTGTTTTTTTTAACACTTTGAGTACTTTAGATTGTTCTTCTAGAGTCCTAAGCTTTGAGGGGTTTCACTTCATGAATTGTACAAAAAGATAAATATCACAAACAGGAAGGGTGAGATATGCCAGGATAAACTGCCTTGTTAATAAAGACAAAGCTGATTTGTTTTCCTGCTTTAAAAGGACTCAAATATCTTGTCTGTTTCAAAATACTTGATCATGAATATGATTTAAAAAAATAGTGTGAGGGAAGGTTGTTAACATATTTTTTAAACATACAGGATAAAATAAATTTCCACAGGATGTTATTCATTTCTTAATATGGACAGATTTAAGTCTAATTTACTGACTGACTGCAGAACTGGAGGGGGAGTAAAAACAAACCCAAACCTGCCTGGATTTTGAATGGAAATATTTTAAAATAGAATCCACTTAATAAAGGATTTAAAATAGTGCTATGCAGTTGTAATACTGCTTTCAAAGTACTCTAGATGTTACCTGTATTTCCCATATAATATTCAGCCAGTCACTGAAGAAAATTTATTTGATTTTGCTGTGGTGTAAGGGAAAGGTAATCACTTCTTATAAAGTTGTAGTTTCAGTACAGTAACTAGATGCAGGTGATTCAAAAATATTCCCACCATAGAAGTCCTTTGAAATAATATGCCATTTAAAACACAAACATCCCTTGTATGTCATGTCTGTACTGAAACATCTTAATTGAGAAAATGCATTGCTGTGTCTTGTTTTTTTTGCTTGTTTGGTGTTTTTTTTGTTGTTGTTGTGTTTGTTTTTTCTTTTAATGATGCAGAAGCTGATTCACAATGTCTGGGTTTTTTGAGTCATCTCCTTAATGTTATAGGTTAAAGAAGTCTCTTCCTTTGAATTCAAAAAATCAGAGGAGACATGAGGCATTCTCCGAGAGTCTTAATTTTCACAGATGCTTTACTGTTTGCTTACACATGTGTAAGAATTCACCTGTACAGGCAAAGTCAATATGACAATTGCTTCCCATAGTTGAGAAGTCAAGAAGTAAGAAAAGGCTTGGGCTTGTGATGTGGGCAGTCCTGTGAAGTTTTAAAATGGGTTTGCTGTAACTAGGGGGAAGAGAAAGGGGGAATGTCTTTTGAATGCATGGAAGTGAAAGGTTTAAAAAAAAACCCACAAAATAAAACCCCAACCCCCCTAAACCAACCAAAAAAACCCCACCCCCCAGGACAGGGTTCACATAACCTAAAAGCTCTTTCTTACCAAACTGGAAAGAAAAACCAAGACTTGTATCAATATACTTCAAATTAGTTGCATGCTTGAGTTAGAAATGTTGCTGAACTGTTTGATCTTGATAGTTTTTATTAAGTAGAATATACAATTGCTGCGTTTTGTGTTTTTTAACTGGAGTCCCTGTATACTATACATTTTATTGAGTTGCTGCTGATATTTTCTTTGAAATAAAGCTGAAAGTTCATCTATGGGATATTACAGTGCAGCTGCTCTCTTCCTGCTGCATTGAAATGCTGTGGCAGAAGTGGATGCTGTCAGGCCTGGTGAGAGATGAGGGCTGCCTTGTATAGCACTGTTGCTCTCCACATTCTCCACTTAGCAGTGTCCAAGCAGGCTGCTGGTGAGAAAGCACATGGGTGACCTGTGAAGTCTGAGACTAACAGCTCTTTCTCAAGTGTAACCTCAAAGCACGATTCTGGTTTGGCTCACAGTATCCTTGAATTAGCAGAAGTTACGCAGCTTTTTTGGCAATTTCTGTCTATCCTGACCCTGGTGGAACATCAGGGGATGAATTACTGCTTGTGATCTGAGGGCTGAGTTGGAGGGTTGCCTTATAGGAAAACAAGTTTTCTTGTAAAGAGTCATCAGAAATATATATTCAAGGAGAAAATACAAACCTACTTAATTGTCTGTGGTACTAATAATGTCACGTTACGGAATTATTCTAAGGATTGATTTTGTTTTTACTGCCCGCCTCCTCACCTGGCATACATTTCCCAAAGTTTGCTTTTTAAAACAGGAAGCGAACAAGTATGAAAGAAGCAGGAATATTTTCTTCTGTCCACCATGACAATTTAGGTTTTACAAAAGGTACTGTCACAGCGCAGCGTGAAAGTTACTATGACTGGATTCAGTTGCCCTTTGCACACTGATACAGCAAGCTTTTGTATGTATTAAAATGTTTTCAAAGGATATGCAGTGTTTTGTACTAAAGCAGAAACCTCTAAAAGTAAATTATTAGATGATGCAGATCAGCGTAGTTCTGTTGAGGTCAGTGTATTGCAGTTTTTAGCTCATACCTTGGATGAGATTGATGGCTGTCCCATGGTGATCCATGAATAATCAGTCACTCAGTAGCCTTCTGCTCTCACAGTAATCCAAGAGTACAAAAATAAACAAAATTGCCTGCGACTTTTCATCTTTCACGCTCTGGTCATGGCACAGCTTCATTACTCGCCTTCTAATATTTCTTAAAATGAGTTATCGCAGAGTACCAAAGTGTCTTGGTTGTTCTTTTTCTCTTGTCTGTGACTGTTGTCTTGTGGGACATGGGGTAGATTCAAGTGTGGGAGTTTTATGGGTAATTTAGACCTTAAATTTGATTGCAAATGTAGGATTAGTGAAGGAGAGTAGCAGGTAAAAAAGTTTGTATACTGTGGGAGACAACTGTAACTAGATTTGTGTGCAGATTTGTGTCTGTACTTACTCAGACTACACGAACAGTATCATAGATGATTAATCCTCTTATTAATATAGTCTTGTCTGGGTAAACAAGGAATGTCTTAAAAATAAAGCTAAGCAATTTCTTTTTTCTTTGATAGTCTGGTGTTTACGGAGTTGTAGTCTCAGAGTCATAACTTAGCATACTAGCTGTGATACGACTTCTTCAATAAATGTATGGAAGTGCCAAGTCACATGTTTACTCAGTAACATAACAACTAGGCCCATCTTCAGTAAGATGCAGAAGGAGCTACCCCCTCTGTTCTTGTGAGGACATCCGTTAACGGGCTTCAGCATGCAGGTAGACTCTTGAGATGCTTGGTATGTCTATTCACCTTGTGGCCAAGGTGGGATATATTAGATCAAGTGTGTCTAAAACAACAAATGGGTGGTTGGAATAATTACTGATAGGTAACATAAAGTAGATGATGTAACAGTTTTGATTTTTTTTATCCTTGCATCACAAATACCTTGATTTGAAGTGTTGGATAAGAAACAGTAGACTCCAAGTTGAATGTAGGTTGTCTTCTTACTAGCAAAGAGCATAGATCATCACTGTCCTCTAACCAGGCTTTTGTTAGTTTGAGGAGAGCAGATCTTCTCATGTGCTGTTCCCATTGGTTCTTTGCTGAACATCTGGCTTCTGTTTTTTCTTATTGCTGCATCCTGACCTCTAAAAGTAAGAATAATGTTCTTTCAGCCATGTAAATGCTTAAATCTTGGTTTTCTCAACCAGAGATGGGTATTCTGCAAAGTTCTGTAAACTTGGTCAGATATCATTGCATAGGATGGGCCTGACCATTGAAGTTGTTCGGCTTGGAGGGACCTTCTCATCAAAAGACTATATTGATGTATGTGGAAGTAAGTTAGTATGTTGTGACATTACAGCAGCCAAGATCTCTTATTTCTACTGTTTTTAACTTGAGTTCGTTATTGCGGGCTATGTTTTCTGTGAGGCAGTACATGAGAATGAGATGTTGCAGTGCAGGCCCGGCTCCCACATTGCCTTCAAGCCCCAGGACGCAGCAGTACTGCAGCAGCTGCTGCACTGCAGCTATTTCCCTTCCTTTGGAGGATCCCCGATAACATGAAAAAAAGCTTCTCGGTCTTCCAAATGTGTCACTTGAAGGATGAAACAACAAAGGTGTCTGCATTCCTCCTGAGATATTTGTAGCTGATAATGGTTTTGAAATGTGATATTTATGTTATCTAACTGTGCTCTTATTTCTGTTGATCTGCTGCCTTGAGGAGGGAGGGACTATGATAAAAATCTCGTCTCATAGCAGTGCAGGGTGTGATGTTTTGAGTTTTATTGAGTAAAAGGTGTAAAATCATCGCAGGAAATAGCTGGTGGCTTTACTCATTGTGGGAATTCAAATTGCTGGAGAAACATTCTGTAATGTTCAGAAGTACAGGGAAGTAACTCGGCAACAGTGAGCAATTCAAGTCATAGTAATAGGCATGCAAAGACAAGTAGTTCTTAAATAAGCAAACAGACTTGTGTTAAAATAGATTTCTTCTCTCCCCTCACCTCAATCTCCAGACAGAGGTACCAAATGTAGATTTAGTCATCTGTATCATCTACTCTTGCTGACATTTTCAGTGCAAACTGTGAGGAAACACACAGGTCACATATGATCACATCATAAGTCAGCGTTCAAAAGCTTCTGGATTTGCAGCTAAACTGAAAATCCTGTAGACCACTTTCTCCTCTTTATCCTCTTAGTGATATCTCATCTCCAGGCATAAAGATTTAAGATTTTTTTTCAGGTCAGTGACTTTACAGTCCTTTTTTAAGCATCTTCCTGTGCATTGATATCTTTGTAAATGAAGTTCTTCACTGAAAAAGCTGCTTTTCTTCCTCTGTTGTATAGGCACAATTGATAAATTATTTCAAACCCCTAAATTTTGTTGACTTGGATGTCTGGATATGTGGCTTTGCATCTGTGTATGCTAACTATTTTTTAATTTTTTTGGGGGGGTGGTATAAACCCCAAGCCTTTTCACTTCGGAGTTTTCAGACTTTTAAAACTTGCAGTACATCAGTTTGCACGTTATATAGTACTTTCAAATTAAATATCTTGAAATACAGAACTAGGATTATATTTAAGTGGTGGGTTTGTCTGCACGAATTTATTAATAGTCTCTATATTGGAAAGCTTTCACACTGAGTAGCGCGAGTTGTATATTTAGACATTATTTTTGAGAGAGAAGCAGTGTAACGTGGGGATGTAAAGTATCCTGAAGCATTTGTCTTAAATGTTTTGTGGTGTTTTGAGCCATATTGTCTATGTTAAACTTCCGAAGAAGTTTAGGCTTGATACAAATAGTTCTTCTCTCAAGTCAGTTCTTAAAACTCTCCCCATGTGTCTAGGTAAATCTTTTGCAAATAGTCGGACTCTGAAATAACGACTCACTTGCCATAATCATGTTTTCAGGATGACTGTTTGGATTTTGATATTGAAGGTCAATTCCCCGATCTCCCAAAGGCTTCCTTTTGGCTTTGGGCAGATCAGAGACATTTCTGTTGTACATGAAAAAATCTTAAGTAAAGCTGCAGTGTTGCAGAATTGAATGATCTTAAGTCTTAACAGCTTGAATTATCAGCAGGTACGATGATGCATTTACGCAGGTGAAGTGGGGCGGCTAGTCTCTAAACTATTCTATTTTCTTGTTTTTATAACAGGAATGAGCATATTCTGTTCATGTTGAAAAGTTCAGCAGCTTCAGTAAGAGAAGCTTCATACCTCCATTCGATAGAGAGCAGGTGTAAGGTGTGTTTCTGTCCCATTGCTGAGCCCATAAAGTAAAGCCTCAGCGTTGTAGCCGCAGCATGGAATAGTCTAGTCTGAGCCCAGGGGCCTGCTGTGGAAAAGCGGATGCTCTCTTGGGTGGTTTGGCCAACTTAAACTACGTCCCTTGTAGAACTGATAATTTTTTAAGCCAAGACATAGCCTCTGGCTGTGGTGGAGAGAAGCAGTATGAACTGAAGGAAATGTGTAGGCAGTTTCAGAGCTGACAGTAGTTTAAAGCTGTGCTGCATCTGGTTATTGAAAGGGGGTCTGTGCAGGTCATGTTTTACACTGTGCGGTGATTTTGCTTTCCTTAATGGCTTCTGCAAAACTATTTTGTCTGTAAATAAGTATGTTATAATAGTCTGGTGAGAGTGTAGTGGAAGCTATCTGGTATGTTGTGTGTTTGATAAAGTCCATGTTAGTCTAGAAAGCAACTTTGTTGTAACTCATGTCTATTTTTCCAGTAGCGTACTTAGCTGAGGACATTGGCGGTGTTCCTTATTGTTCTCTCTGCATTTGTAGGAAGCAGAGTGGGTCATGGGGTGGCTCATATTCTTGGGTCTATCAAAAGTTCCCATAGGCTGAAAGCAGCAGTGTAAGGCAGCCCTCGACAGACGGTGACTATGCAAATCACTGTAACACTCTGTCAGACTGCTGGGAAGGTTCTTTTATCATGCATGGAGTAACCTCAAACACTGCTTCAATGCTGAGGGGTAGGAGCATGCTTTCTTGTCTCCTGTCTCTGATATTTCCAGATTAGACTGTAAGGTGAGGACAAAGCATTTCCTATTCTTAACAAGCAACGACAGAACAAGCAGAGTAGGAAACGCTTCAATTTAGCTAAATTAAGATCACATGACATTTTGCTGTTATGCTACCAGCCCTGCAGATGTTTCCTTTCTTTCCAGTTTAAGGATGTAGCTGTTAAGAGGGGAGGCTTTTGCTAATGAGCCTATAAGAAAACAAGGAAGCTCTCAATTTCTTTTTTGTTTTTAAATGTTTTTCTGACTAAATTTAATACTACAACTTGCATTTAGTATTTACAATAAAAAGCACACAGTTCATAAACACAAACACACGGTGAAAATAGTGTGCATCTCTGTCCTATGAAGTCCCAGTACTTTTTACTCTGTTTCTTGGTGCTGTTGCTTGAAACTGGCTGTTACTCTGTGGAAGTACAAGGCATGATCTAAACTGAAGTGCAGTTCAGATCTGTGTTTCAGATCTAATGTAGCTATGGAAAGAATCTTGATAAAGTAGTACAGCTTTTGGATGTGGACTTGCTACTACAAATGTATGTATGTATATGTGCATGCACACAAAATACAGTATACTTTTTTTTGTGTGTATATATGTGTATAAAACCAAAATAGATATATGGTAGATTGGGATCATTTTAATGAGTTGAAGAATGCTAAACTTGCTAGTATGTAGTGTTGAAAGGGAGATCTGGTAAGTCAGTTACATCTGGATGATTCGGGGATTAGGTGCTGACTGGAGAAGCCCTGTTTGAGCTGTAGTGGCGCACTAGTCGTGCCAGACCTGATCTTGCTCTTGGTGAAGTTAAGAGCATAATGCAAAAAGTCCAGGTTACCAGAACTACAGTATAAGAAGACCAGAGCCTGCTCTGTGTAAAAGGCTATTTCAAGTCTCGCCAGACTTAGTACGTTGAGATTCTCCCTGCTTCAAAGGAGAAAAACTGTTTCTGGATCTCCCCTGGCCTGGAAAGCTGCATGCTCCTTCCATTTGAGCAAGTACGTCTAGCGGGGCTCAGTTTACAGAGCCAGTTGCGTCACTGCGTTTAATGCAGAGCTAGGTAAACTAATTTTCAGTTGATCAGACACATGGAAGCAACATTTTGAGATCATCCTATTTCAGACTGTCACATGTCGCTAAATCTTTGAGTGGTGTGGCAGCGTAAAGCTAGTTATTTGTGATGGAGAGACTTGATTTCAAATCAAGAAGATGGAGGTTTTTCAGGGATAGGCTTCCTCTAACCCTTCTTGCTTTTCTGTATTTGAGCTCGGGGGAAAAATGCAATATAAATGTGAGAGCATTTTAAGGTGAGGGAGGAAAATAAAAGTTGCTGTAGATAGCCTTCGGCTTTGCTTTTCAGGTCTTGCGGAGTAGTGATGAGGCTGAGGTGAGCACCAGTTGCTGTGTGTTGCAGAGTGGCCTTTTGTGAACAGTAGAGCACATTAAGGAAAGTTTAAGCTGTGTAATAAGCAGCATGTGTGGAAGTTTTTATTACTTATTTTCTGTGCACTTCGACGTTTTCAAGAACTGAAATCCTTTATCTTGAAAATACCATTTTTCCTTTGAATGATTGTGTTTACCACAACAGTAGTTATAAAACCACACAGAAACACATGTCCCTCTGTCCTCCTCCTCCCATCCCCAGGCCAGCTCTGTAGCCTGTGTGGTGCATGGCAGCAATGGATGTCTCCTTTCCTGTGCCTCCTAGCCATCTGCCGTGCTGGCACAGGCGCTTTGTTTTTGAAAGGTTGCAGATTTCCCACTTACTTCATATATTTGAGTAGTCCTGTATCGCTTTCTTGAGCCTTTCTCCTCACCTGGCCTTGGTTTGAGGACATCGTTTAGGTATTTTATTCAACTGGATTATTCAGTTCTGAGATGCGTTTCAAAGTCTGTGTTTACGTGCTCACTGATCTCTGCTGCAGGCAGACACTGCCTTCATTATTGAATTAAAAGAATATTCCAGGTTTATATTCCATCAGGGTGGGATTCGCACTCCTAAAAGAAAGTGGCAGGTTTGCTGCTAGGACCACCTCCTAGGAAACACCTGAATTAACTTCAGTTAGTCCCCCCCAAAAGGACCTGTTGCTGCGGCCGCCTAGGCTTAGTGCCATAACAGTGCAGCAAACTGATAAAAAGTGGGCTTCTGTGAGGAAGACACCCACGGTTGCTCCATTGTCCTGCCCTTTCTCCATCGGCTCGTCAGGGCTATGGGCAAGTCCCGTTAGAGGGCTGAATGATGCACAGCTGTTCACAGAGGCTGCCTCACTGCAGCTGGTGGCTGTTCAGGGACCGCCTGCACAGCCAAGGGGAGCAACAAATGTGAGAAATGGCATTGCCCATCCTTGCCCTTAGTCTATGGCAATCACTAATAATTTATTTCTGTTTTCCTGTTTGACACTGAAAGCATGTAGTAACTTCCCATCTGGAGTGGTAAAGAATTTGGATCTTGTTCTGGAGAGCTAGTTGAGTTCTTCAGTTTGCCTTTATTATCCTTTCCAGTTACTGCATCCCCCTCAGCTGCACCTCCGGAGAAATGTTAGTGTTGGGGAGTGTCAGCAAATATCCTGCGCTTCGTGTATGCCTACCACCCGCCCCATAGGAGATGAATGGGATCCCCTGATGACTCTCAAGAGCTGACATGTTCCCTGAGTTTCAGATATGAAGTCTTCCTCTGGAGACTGGCTCTTCTCTTCTCTTCTCTTCTCTTCTCTTCTCTTCTCTTCTCTTCTCTTCTCTTCTCTTCTCTTCTCTTCTCTTCTCTTCTCTTCTCTTCTCTTCTCTTCTCTTCTCTTCTCTTCTCTTCTCTTCTCTTCTCTTCTCTTCTCTTCTCTTCTCTTCTCTTCTCTTCTCTTCCTCTTCTCTTCCTCTTCTCTTCTTCTCTTCTTCTCCTCTCCTCCTCTCCTCCTCTCCTCCTCTCCTCTCCTCCTCCTCTCCTCCTCCTCTCCTCCTCCTCTCCTCCTCCTCTCCTCCTCCTCTCCTCCTCCTCTCCTCCTCCTCTCCTCCTCCTCTCCTCCTCCTCTCCTCCTCCTCTCCTCCTCCTCTCCTCCTCCTCTCCTCCTCCTCTCCTCCTCCTCTCCTCCTCCTCTCCTCCTCCTCTCCTCCTCCTCTCCTCCTCCTCTCCTCCTCCTCTCCTCCTCCTCTCCTCCTCCTCTCCTCCTCCTCTCCTCCTCCTCTCCTCCTCCTCTCCTCCTCCTCTCCTCCTCCTCTCCTCCTCCTCTCCTCCTCCTCTCCTCCTCCTCTCCTCCTCCTCTCCTCCTCCTCTCCTCCTCCTCTCCTCCTCCTCTCCTCCTCCTCTCCTCCTCCTCTCCTCCTCCTCTCCTCCTCCTCTCCTCCTCCTCTCCTCCTCCTCTCCTCCTCCTCTCCTCCTCCTCTCCTCCTCCTCTCCTCCTCCTCTCCTCCTCCTCTCCTCCTCCTCTCCTCCTCCTCTCCTCCTCCTCTCCTCCTCCTCTCCTCCTCCTCTCCTCCTCCTCTCCTCCTCCTCTCCTCCTCCTCTCCTCCTCCTCTCCTCCTCCTCTCCTCCTCCTCTCCTCCTCCTCTCCTCCTCCTCTCCTCCTCCTCTCCTCCTCCTCTCCTCCTCCTCTCCTCCTCCTCTCCTCCTCTTCTCCTCCTCTTCTCCTCCTCTTCTCCTCCTCTTCTCCTCCTCTTCTCCTCCTCTTCTCCTCCTCTTCTCCTCCTCTTCTTCTTCTTTTTTCCTGCCTTCATGAAGAGCTGCTGCATGGAAGAAGAGCTGTGCCTCCCAATTCCAAAAGCAGACTGTCTTCTGTTGTTAGCAGTGGCCCTAGAGAGAGGGCCTTGACTGGACCAGTTTTGTCTGCCTTTGTGAATGCCATCTACTGATGGTTGTACATGTAAGGACTCCTCTGTTTATCTCCACATCTCAGCTTTCTCTTGTGGTGAGAGTGGTTCTGCATCTGTTTGATTTTTTTTTTTTTAAGCTTTGAGGGCTTGTTTACATCTTCATTTCCAGTTTCAGGTGCTTCATGGCAAGGCAGCCTGCACTTGATACCTACTGAAAACAGGCTTAGCAGTTACTCTCACTGAGCAGCTGAGTCCTTCCTGAAGCTTTCTTAAATACGTAGCACCGAAGTGGACAGGATGGAGACAGGTATCTTCTGTTTCCCACTCTGAGAGTCTTGCTACCAGTCAGTAGGTCCAGCAGGGTCTGTTCAGGGGTGTCCGTTTCCCTGTGGCCAATTCTGCAAAAGAATATAGGAATAGATATTTTGAGGTAGCAAAAACTTTCCTCGCATGTGCTTCAGTATGTTTCTGTGTCTCAAAACTGCCCAGTCCTTCTGTTCAAGACGTGCTCTTACAGAGTCACTCCTGTAGGTAAAGGCTCATTTATCCTGAACTACTTTCACTCCAGTCTGCCATGTTACAGTCCCGTCTAGTTCTAGGGAAGTGCTGTTAATAAAAAGTACCTGTCAGCACACAGTAAATGTCAGCAGTTATATAAATGTATTGTATATACTGGTGTTTGGTGTATACTGTGAACCTGTATTGCATGTAAATTGTATACTGAGTCAAACTCATTATCGGATAGAGGGAGGCTTTTATTTTTAACATTATAGTTATTTATTTCTACTTCATACAGTTCAGTTTAACATATAGGCAGGAGGTGACTATAGTTACCCATGCCCAAGTAATGTTGGTATTTCTAAAAGGTAGACAAGAAAAAGATTATTTTTTTTTCTGATTAAAGTAGAAGTCACAAGAATGCTTAATGGCAGGGTTTGAACATAATGAGAATTTAGTTTGAGAGGACTATGCCTACACAAGAGAGTCAGAGAAAAAGCCATATTTAAGGCAGAGGCTTTGTGTACACTTAAGGCTGTCTAATGTCTTGTTGGGGGTGGTGGGGTGGACAGAGAGAAGTCCCGTGGAGTTGCTGAGGTTGAAAGTGATGGAACTCATTTGTTTGTTTTGAAGACAAAGGTATGTCCTGGATATCTGGAGGGTGGATTTGCTTAAGGTGTTACCTTTGTATCAGTGATTATTTTTCTTCATCTGGAAATGACTTCTGCTTAAGATGCTGTTTGCACATTCCAGTTTGATTTAAAGACATTAGAAATGTCTTATCTCACCATGGCTGGAAACCATTTCAGTATGTGATAGTAGTATTTATCTCTATAAATGTGACCTATCTCCCTTGAAATCTTTGATATATGAGCTTGAGGAGAACTGAAAGGGAAAGACTCCTTTTGCACCTTGTGTGAGTAATCCTGCTTCTGAGGTGCTACTGACATAAAACATTGGCTGGCTTTCTCTGTGTGCTGGAAGTACCTCCCTATACCGCAGGTGAAGGTAGAGATTATACAACCTTTCTTTGAGATGTATTACCTTTTCTTTGGTTGTCTCAACTCTCTTTCTCGGTTGCTTCTTAGAGGAGGTGTTACATGTTCTAAGAACATGGAAGAGCTGTGTGTGTTGGAGGATTTATGTTTGTTTTCTATCATATTGGAGGACCAGGGTCTGTGTGTTCTCCAATGGATTGAACTTTTACTCTGAGTTCACTGTTGTGCAGGAGTCCAGGTCTGTGACCAGAGGAGAAAATGATAAGGGTTGAAGGGATATGCTGTCCTCTAGGCATAACATGTTTCTTTGCTTCATTGTTTCTGATCAGATAGCTGTACCAAAAAAGCAGAAGGGGTTTTTTTGAGGGTTATACTTATTATTGCTTCATTTGATTTTTTGTCGGCTTCTAGCAAAGTGATCTGAAGCGCTCTGTATGGTTGAGACTGAAAGGGTCAGTGGCTTATTAGAACTTTATTTGAAAATCATTTGTGGAAGAACCTGGTTATTAAAGAAAGAAAGACTGACTTGCAGTGAAACCTGCCCTTGTTCTGTGGGTAATGTTTTCTTGCCCATATAGACATGGGTTTTTTTCTCCTATTCTGTAGCCTTAGCCAGAAGACCTTTTTCTTTTCTCTGTTACCTTTTTAAAGTTACTTATACTGTGTCACATAAAATAAGATGAAACTGTTCTAGAAAAGCCTTTTTTCTCTGAAATTGCAGATTTAACAGGGCAGTTAGCTAAGTGATAACTACTTGGGTACAAAACCTAGGGAAAATAAACGACCTGATGCCAGTAATATCACTGTTTTCAAGCGAGCCCAGCAGTTAGTATAGTATTTGGAATATCCTTTTGGTGTCCCAGGATGATTTTACGGATTAATAACAGTTTTCACGATCCTTTTTCATCTGTCTTACGTCAGTAGTGACTAAAAAAAATAAATGATGTGATGGCTGTTGAAGTAGTATCAGTCTATATTCTTATCAGTATATATCTGTCTAGCTATTTCGGGTTATCACATGTCTTGGTAGACTTGCTAAAATTTTAACATTGTTAATGCAGCTGAAGCAGGCCCTGTTCAGCACAGGCTGTCTCCATACTCTTATTGAGTTATTGATAGGTAAGTCCCCTGGTTGTTCTGGTGTGTTTTGTTTGCTTGTTTGTTTATTTATAAAACACAGATTTAGGCTCCAGAAAATGTAGTTTGAGTAACATGCTTACAATGAGACTTTTTTTCATTTGTGAAGTGCTCTATGTGGTTAAAAAAAGGCAAAACAAAGTTTAAAAAACAGCATAGAGCAAATCTGGATGCCAGTCCTAAGCATCTTTAGAAATAATTTTGAACTTGTGTACTGAACACAAAGATGAAATACAGATGAAAACTGATTACTCACACCAACTTTAAAATGCCCTGAATGGTTTTTCAAGGATGAGTAGTGCAATATATCAATTATTTCTTGTTCACTATTATTCATCAATAAAGACAGTATTCAGAAGTCAGAGTATACCTATTTGTCTGTTCAGACAGTCAAGAAGACAATTCTTTTTTGATATCTTGTATTGCTATTACCTATGACTGTCACTTAAGGATTGTTCCATATAGATCTGTCTTTAAATTGTTCAGAAGATGAAAAATCAAGCGGGCTTTGGAGAGTGTGCAGGTTTGGGTGTGTTTGCCTTTTAAAAATTTTCTTTGGACTGATGTAATGGGAAATTATAGGTTTGGAATTTACTTTTAGTTAGAAGTACTATCCTTTACAAACATCAATGTGATTTACTGATTTTACATAATTCTTACTGTGTCTTAAGCTCCTGGTGATTCGTGTAGTTCTTTAAGGTGCCATCTGATTTTTCATGGATGCTTTTTATTGCTCAGAAAAAAGGGTTAAATACAGTATTAGAAACAAAGCATGCATTTTACAATGCACGTAAGCATCTGTTGTATGTCCTTGTAATTGCATTTAACAGGAAATGATGCTTTGAGATACTTTGTGCAGAAACCTTGTATGAAGAAATCCTGAGGGAAATGATGCTTGAATAATTTTTAGTAGCCTGGGATTCTTCAGTCCTTGAACTCGATAGAATGCATTCTGACTTCAATTTTGAGCATTTAATCTATAGAGAAACAAGCATACAGATCTTTGGTAAGGAATATGGCTAAATAATCTCTGGTTTGTTGGATTTTGTATGAAATGAAAAGAAAATAAAGCATTCACTTTTCATTCTCTCAAAATGCAAAGACAAATAACCTCAAGGATATGAGATATTTATGTATTCGTAACTTGATTACTATCATTTTTGGCTCGCAAGGAAAACCATGTAGGAACTCTGCCTTCAGTAACATATTCTTGCCTATGCTAAACATCATCTGGTTCTTGCTTGCTGTCTTGCATCCTTGTTTTGTTTGTGTTTTTGAAAACTTTTCTTGTTCCTTTTTAAAGCCTTCTCTGGCAAGGGGTATTCTGGTGGATGTGTTGTGGTTGGACATGTCACGGGGTTACTCAGCAGATGTTGACTCTCTTTTTCTTTACAATTCAGATTCTTTCTTGTGCATAGTAGTGGCTGAAAGTTGATGTTACTGAACATCTCACATTTATTATTAATATTGGCTTTTTCTGTTGCCCTGTTGGCAGACCTCATGGAGGTCCAAGGATGGCATGGAGACAATCTTTCACTTCTCGCGTGCTCTTTCAAGAAGTGATGGTTTGAGTAGGGAATACCGTTGTTTATGAATAGCTGTTAGTACGGCAACTTCTATGAATGCTAAAAGTTCACATGAAATTACAAGGAAAATAGAGGTTCTCTTCTCTGTAATCAAATGCCGCATCTCCCGTTTCTCAGACCTAGTGAAGTTCTCTGTATGACTGTATTTTGAACTCAGGTTATAGTACTTCTATATGTAAACCTCAGTGATCAGTTGTTATACATACTGAAACTACTTTTGGGGCTGATTAGGGAGATTTTTGTCAGGAAAAAAAAATAGAAGCACGTTGTTGACTTCTGTTTTTCAGTGCTACATGTAAGCTTGCTGTTTACATATCTATAACAGTAGGTATTTGCTTATTAAAGTTTTGACTTTGTGTGATACCTGTGGTTGTTTACAACTGTTCAGAACTTCTGCATCAAGCATTGCCTATAAAAATTCCAGAGAAGAAACAAAAGATTGCAAGGGAATGTTAAATAGATGGATTGCTGCCCGTCACTTAATGGAGGAAATCACTGTCATTTTTTGAGAAGCCAGTGATATTTGTTTTATTAGGAGCTGTTTCTTTTGCCAGTTTACTAGGATCAAAATGTTCTTACTGGCTCCGGTTTCTGCTCATGTCATGAGATTGAAAGACTGAGAAGGGACATTTCTTTGTGCAGAACTGAAAAAATGCTGTCATGTTTGGAAGCTCAACACACCTCAGTAACAAACCCCATCCTTAGGCTAAAGGATGATGGGATTTTTACCTTAATCTTTGCATTGCTTGAATTTTAAACTAAAGCCACTCATCTTGGCAGTTCCATAGTTCTCACTCATTTTTCATTCGTTAGTCATCTAATTGCACAGTCATTTCGGTTTCACACTAACACTTTAAAACGTGAATGAAGATGATAGATGAGGACAGACGAGGCTGAGATCGAGTCCTTGTTATTTAATTATTGTTCTTTCCAAAATCTGCTGATAATCCTTGCAGGCTGTTCAGAGGAGGAGTCCTGTTGGGCTGCGCTGGATTCTCTGCCTTTTCTGATTCCAGAAGTGGCTCCATTTTCTTGGCTTGGCTGTAGCACTGAGACCCTTCTGTATTTGTGTGTTTTCCCTTGCTGAAAAACAGGGTTGTTGGAGGTAGGGAGGCTGGTCTTTAAGCAATGGCTAGTATTTCCTTGTCCTCCCAGTTGGATGTACCTAGATGTGGGGTTCCCAAACCGTAGCATCTGTGTAGAAATGCATCGTGTTTTACTTACCTTAATGCAGAATGTTGGTCTGTTCTAGTGGGTTAACTGTCTCACCAAGCAGCTGCAACATTTTCCTTAAGTGTTGCTGTCATTGTGGTTCGAGTGGAAATGCTTTGTCTCTCTGAAGATGTTGATTGGAGTTGTCTGGGCCCACCTTGCTGATAAGCACTGCAGTTCGAGATCCCAGCTGTAAGGCTGAATCAAAAGGGATTATTTTGGAGCAGCTCAGGAAGAAAAACAAGCAGTAAATTCTGACACGTATCAGCCAGTTGCTGAGCCACAGCAGCAGAGCTACAGAAAGACAAGACGACTATTATTTCTGTTTGAATACCCTTTGAATAGGCTATAGGCTCTGGTATCTAAATTTGTTTCACGCATCGTTGAACTAGAATATTTAAAGGAGGGTCATAGGGTTTTGCATGCTTTCTTTGTATGTCTTCTGCCTTTGATTTGAAATGTTGTGTGTGGTGTGGCACTCACTTTGAAAATTGAAATGGAAGATTTCATATAAGGCTGAGAAGATAAATCTTTTTACAATGTTTTTGAGTCACAGGCATATAATATTACCCTTAAGAAAAAAAACGCAAGATGTCTTATTTCTGCATGAGAGGAGGGATTGCAGTAGGACTGTAAAAGGAAACTAGACCCTTTTACTTGTGTATTCAGAATTTGCATACTGAAATGTTCAGAGAAAGTAGCTAAGGGTGGAAAAAACAAAAGTGAAGGCAAAGACATGACTAGAGGAGAAGTCTCTTGCTGAAGAAGGCTAATGTTGCTAACACTGTGTATGTCCAACTGTGTTTTACTTGTTAAGTGAGGAGATACTAGTTGAGAAAAGCATGCATGTGTTATAAGTGAGGAAAAGAGGATTTGGTTTTGTGCGTATGTGTGTGAGCTATGTGGACCCGTAAATGGGGTCCAGAAGACCCACCTTTGTATCTGAAGTAGAAAGCAAATAAAGCATGCAAGCTGTACACCTTTCTTGCGGTGTACAGTCGTTCACTCTTGCACACTGACTTTCTTAATATCTAACTTCATTTAAGATTTAAGAGTAATTCTGTATGTGATATGACCAGAGCTGTAATGCTGTAAGGGATGCTACTTTACAATACACATTTCTTTTGAAAATATTAGTGATCATTAAGTTATTTTGGTTATGGGGGAGAATTTTTATTTTGAAGTGCACAGTAATGTTTGTTTGTTTTTAAATTCTCCACACTACTACTACTGTGTATGTCTTTATTTCAGGCATCAAAAAATAAAGATGGAAAAGAGCAGAGTGAAGCTGTATCACCATCGGAGGAAGAAGAAACTTTTTCTTGGCCTGGTCCCAAAACTGTCGTGCTAAGGAGGACATCTCAGGGTTTTGGCTTCACCTTAAGACACTTCATAGTTTACCCTCCAGAATCTGCAGTTCAGTTTTCTTTTAAAGTAAGTGACATTAATGATGAAGCGTTTACATATAGCTTTATTACACTTTCTAGGGTCAAAAATCCAGCTTGCGTGAAAGTAAATGTATGTATAGGTGTCTTACACAGAGGAAAGATCCCTTGTGTGTAAGGTGGGTGGACTCACTTATTGCATCATTTTATAACCATGCACTGATCTGTTCCAAGAAAATGGAATTGACTGGGTATGATCTCAACTGAGTTAAAAATACTTGTTACCATGGGTAAGACCGGTGGCTATTTCAGAATATGGAAATATTTCTCTGTACAGAATTTTTATACCCAAAGCCAGTGTGATTAGTCTGTACATCTTTTAAAGTGTAGACTTCAAGGGTGGGAGGCTTGGGTTTTTTCTTTTTTGTTATTGGTTTTGTCCTGTCTTTCCCCCCGCCCTGCCTTTTACCCCCTCCGCCCCCCATTAAAGTTTGTCATACCATCATACAAAAAGAACAGCCTGGAAAAAAGTTACTTTACTATAGTTTCTAACTGAGTATCTTAAAATTAATGTATGTTAGAAAGACGGGTTGTATTTCTATAATATGTTCTTTGTGCTGAAAAATAACAACAATCCGCTGTTCCCTCTTAGTCAAGAGACAAATATATACAAAATACATAAAGGCCTACATTAAAGGACAACTTTCTTAAATAAACTGTAAAATATTGTAAGATAAAAGAAGTAGTTCTAAATGTTAAGGAGCTAATTGGTATGCATTACTCAAAGGGTGTATGTATTCTCCTATGTGACTGAACCATTTGAAAGTTGCTGTAGTACCTGGTGTTGAAGAAAAAATCCATTTAATAGTGATAGAAATTTGACTATTGAGAGGGTTTTTCCTGGTGAGTTCAGATGAAGTTTACTTCTTTTAAAGTCGTCAAGTATGCAAGTTCTCATAATCATAGAATGGTTTGGGTTGGAAGGGACCTTAAAGCTCATCTAGTTCCAACCCCCGGCCATGGGCAGGGACACCTCCCACTAGACCAGGCTGCTCAAAGCCCCATCCAGCCTGGCCTTGAACACTTCCAGGGCTGGGGCATCCACAGCTTCTCTGGGCAACCTGTGCCAGTGCCTCACCACCCTCTCAGTAAAGAATTTCTTCCTAAAATCTAACATGCCACCTCTCATTTTCACTTTTGCTTTTCCAGTTAAGCAGAAGAGTAGATTCTTATCAGGATGGGGAACGGGTATCGAAGCTTCACGCTCTTTCCAGATAGCCAATCGACTCATGTGTCTCTGCAGGAAACTTTCATTAAGGTTGTCTTTTTTACCTGTCCTAGGTGGCAATAAGTTTTCTTCTGAAGTAGCAAAAGCTTTGCAGGAGAGAGGTGGCACATTTTTCCAGTTAACTTCAGCTATTCATCCTGCACTTGAGTGGCCAAATTTTTTCCCTTTGACAAGGAGTCACTGAAGCTAACTGGAAGTGAGACTATTACCAGTATCAGGTGATCCCCACATCTCTGTCTTTCAACACAGCTTATAGAGTCAGCCAAGAGTAGTATCTGGTTGAATTCCAATGGGAAGCAAAGGAAGGAGGGTGGAGAAGCCTTAGTGAGCAGAACAAATTACGTGCCCTTGCTAGCATCTCCCAACAACAACCCCTGTTCACACTGAGGGTGAAAATACAAACACCATGAGCAGGATGAATCTCCTTAACTGAGAATTGACTGGGTAAGTTTCTTCATGGAATGTATCACTAGATCTCTCTGAGGAGGATGATATCTTTTTCTCATGCAGAACAAGACAGGCACAAGGAAGGGCAAGTAATATAAAAAAGTAAAAAGAAATGTCAGCCCTTTCCCTCTCATTCACATCCGATGGTTTCTGAGAGAGACCCAAGCAGTACGTAGTGAGCCTGATACCTATAAATCTCAAGACATGTCTGGAAGTTTTTATCTCCCTCTTTTTCTGCAAGAGATCTCTTAGCGCCTTTTTTTTTTTTCCTCTGTTTCTTCTCTGTTAATGTCAGAATATGGTTAATTCATTCCCATTTCTGTCTGATTTTTGAGAAAGGGAGTGATGAGAATGTTGGATAGTTGTAATACCTTTATTCAGGGATTCAGTTATATCTAAAAGTGATAAAGTTCATTTGACAGAGCCCTAGTCAGTACTTCTGTAAATTAACCTGAACTGTTACATTCTTTTTTTTCTTCCTTTTAATGTCTACGAAGTGATAGAAAAAAAGAACAGGTCTTCAAAATTATTACTCCTGGGTCTTCACAGACTTTCACGGAAGTCTGTGTTGGGATGTTCACAGACTTTCACGGAAGTCTGTGTACCTAAGTTACGGTACTAAAACGTGAAATTCACCTATTATCAGCCTAATCTGAATATGAGGCAAATCTGATTTCTCTGACGTTTTTACTCAACCAAAGATCCTATTGTTTATCAGCTAATAACAGTCCCTGTTACTGATTCTAAGCTCAAGTATCATTCCTCTCTCTTTACTCATTGATCAAAATTGTAAGGGTCTTGGAAGATGGAGATGTTTCATTTTGCACACCTTAGAGGTAGTGTAATAATGGTAACTATGATTTGGTTTTCTGACTGTCTTACGTCTTGTAGTAGCCTTGTCCCTTCTTCACACCTGAGAATACATGCAATTACCTCTGATGTAAGATAGAAGTTACAGCTGGAAGTTAAAGATGCCATTGACATAACAGCCAGAGTTACTCAGTCCTCTACTAGTTTCTCAGAGCCACAGTCCTTTTGTTATCACAAGTGTCAACCTGATGCTGTCACTTTCCCTCTAGATCAGTGCAGAGGTCGTCTTTTACTCCAGGGAGGATTTTGTATTCTAGCTCCTTTGATTGCTTTCAAGTTAGGCAAGCAGTCTCTTGCAAGAGAGGCTTGCTTACCTAGAGATTTCAAGATCTCTAAATCTTACTGCAAGTCAACACAAACTGGTAGAGACAGTAAAGAGAGAAAAACATCTTAAAAAGAGCTTTCCTTAAATGAGTCTTTCCACATTCTTTGTGGATTTATTTTTTTTAATAGCCACTCTTGGTTCCAGTTCAGAAATATCTAGTGAGAATTTCTGCGTTAAAAGTTCTGCTCCTGTTGCTTGCAGTTTGTGTGTGTGTTTGAAAAGCTGTTGACAAGTCAGGTGGAATTCTCTGGGCAGAAGACGACAAGGCTCCTTGCATGGGGGAATGGTGGGTATCTCTAAGATAGAGAACATAACGCTCCTAGACTGCAGGGTGTGGTAAACGTCACACCACAGATGGATATTCCATGGGAGTGGGAATAAAAGCTTCCTGAAGGCCAGAGAAGGCTGCAACTTGGAAAGCCACTGAGGTGAATTTTCTTGGAAGCAAAGAACTCTACCTCAAAGTATGTATTGAGTGGAGAAGAGTGGATGTTATTTTACAAAAATCTTTAATAATCTGTTCTCCGCCTATGTGCGTTTGGGATGTTGGGTTTTTATTTAAATTTTAAGAAGTGTAGTGTTCTAGTTGTTAGTCTAATAAAACCTATGTTCAGTTGAAAAGCCTTTTTTTAGTTGTCCTGGGGAGCTTGGCTACAAGGAAGAGGTCTAGGCAGATCTGCCTCAAAGCTCTGGCTGACTGGGAGTCCCAAAACACACCTGTCTTTTAATGTATTAACAACTAATAGTAGCTGCCTTGAGTTATCTTCAGTGCTTCAGGTGATTTTTACTTTTATTTATTTATTTATGTAGTGACACCTTACTTTAATGTTTCACAGACTGGAGGCAGACCTTACCCTTGCTATTCAATAAGGAGGGAGCTGTGAGGCTTCTCCTCCCGTTATTCAGAAGTGCAGAGCACGAGTTTAACAGAGTGAGGGTTACTTTTGTGCAGAAACAAAGTCCAGTTTACCATCAGGCACATGAAATTCTAACTATCTGGTCCATCTCGTGAATGTCTCTAAATGTTGCAGAACTTCAACACTGAAACAAAAGAAACCCCTGTTGAGAAAAACCCAACAGTGCTAAACTTTCATTTTATTTTTAATGATGCTACTGATCTGTTCTGAAAAGAATGAACTGTTCAAAACTTGAGTAAAATAGGTGGAGTCGCGTTGATCAAGAGACTTAGGGTTTAGCTGAGGGTAAACTCTAGTTGCAGGCCATTTGTAGCCTTACACGTACAAAGCTGATGTCTGCTTTTCATAGACTTCCACTGTTGTCAACGTGAAACTACAATTCCTGGTGAGACAGCTAGACCAGTGCTTTAACTGGCGCTGTGGGTCACCTCAGTTAGATGTGTAACACCTGAATAAGCAGGGTGAGTTGCAAGAATAAAACTTGATACCTCAGTGACAAGGTGATAGTGACTCTCTCTGCATAACTCTGTATGAGGGGCATCCACAAAGCTTTTTCTTCATTTACATTTACATCTGACTGGAAAAAAGGCCTTGCTTGCTGTCATTAAAATGATTGAATGTCATTGGTTATAATTAATTCAGGGAAGTATCTCTGCATATTTTAATACTGAGTACCAGTATGTTATTTTAAAATTATATTATTTATGGTTTTACTATATTATATGTATTTTTATAGCATATTTAATTCTTTTAATTTTAACATTTAATGTGTACGTAATACTGCAGGTCTAGGTCAAATTCAGGATATTGTACTAAATTCTAGTATCTTTTCATGGTTCCTGCACAAACCGGCTATTTAACGACAAATTAACGGACTCTTTCTCGTTGTAATTATTTATAAATTAGTTAATTAATAACATTATGATAGAGAGAAGTTATGGAAGAAAGTGTTGATTGGTAGGTCTGTTGGGGAGGAACAGCCCTGTGTGAAGGATGACATGAAAGATGATCTTGGAACCTGAGATTGTGGTTTAACACATTTCATTTTGGCAGAAGTACTTGGCTGTGGTTGTGTGGGGCCACACACCAAACCGGGAATGGCTGCACATTAGGAATGACCCATTATGTATCCTCCTTGTTTTCCATGCCTCCTTTCCCTTAAAGTGAATAAGGAGCGTATAGAGGATTTCTTAAGCTAGCATTGCAAAAAACCTCTGTTAAATTACACTTTTAACATCAGATATTTATTAAGATTTGTTAGTCAGCAGCATGATTTTTCTGCATGTGAAGTTTGTTCTCCAAGTTCAATCAGTCTGAGAAGCAAGTAATTGATAAAAGAAAACCACCTCTTTAGGTATGGAAGCCGCACGTACTAACATCTTGCAATGCGTAAGAGGTAAATGTGGGAGGGAAAGTTAATTCCAAAACATTTGTGTTATAAAGCATTCTATTTTTAAAGGCCTGAGCTCATTGGCTTGATACCATGACAAACTAATGTTTTGCAGCTGTCTTTTATAACAGAGCTTTGCATACCCGGTGACAAACTGACAAACTCGCTGCAGTATCTCATAAATGATGGCAATTCTATATTAGGTAACTTGTCACTTCCATATTTTTTTTGTTTTATAGCATCAAACCAGGTAGACACCCCTACCTGTGACTCGTATTTTCCAGACTATAAGCTCTAATATTCAAAGTCCTAAAGATGTTTTTTCACTTGACAGATTGGGTGGAAACCAGAGATGTGCAGATGTCAGCCTTGTCTAATTCTTTGCTGATGATAAATTTTAACAGTACTTGTCTTACTAGTGTGGTATTTTTGCCAAAGTATAGAGCAGATGAGACTGTCCAACTTAAGAGTATAATGTTTTCCGCTTTTGGGTGGTAATGAAATTGTCGTGGCTTTTTAAAAGTAGAATGAGTAACAGAATTCTGTTAACTCAGTGTTTTGTGGTTTTGGGGTTTCTTTTGTTGGTTACTTTTCTTCCTTAAAGTTATCTTTCTATAGTATCTTACAAAGCTCCAGCAGAACTCTTGTTTATCTCACAAGAAATATATTGCACCTAAGAGAGACTTGTCGCATCCTTATCATTATGTAGTGTTCATATCCAGGTCTCACTCCCTCTCTTTCTTCAAGTCTTCCTCTCTTGAATAGTTTTCTCAGATCAGTGTGCAATTGCTTTGAAAATATTTAATATGAAAAAGAGAGTGATTTGTCTTTAAATGCAAAAGACCTAGAAATTTTGAATGAATCCATTTAAAAATAGGAGGGAATACACAGGTGATAATTATTTCTGTGATAATCTCCCTCCTCCTTTCCTTGAGGACAAAGCTGTTTTAATTAGCTGAGGTGAATTGTTAGAAATACTTCCCAAATAATACATATTAGTCTAAGAAATTGTATTTAGGTTGAACGTTTATTACGTTATTGTAATTATAAAGTTATATTTCAGAAAGAAAGCACCTATTTCCCTATTCAAAGAATTGTGCTTTTCAAAGGGTAGAATTTTGTAGAGGAGATTTAGCCATGATCTTTCAAAAGCCTTTCATTCATTTTAAAAAAATGACAAGAAAGTAACTTAAGTAATCATTTTCTATTTTAAGCAAAGCATGCCATTCTCTCTCCCACACAACATTCCAGTTGTGTGATTTCTTTTTTTTTTTTTTTTTTTTTTTTAGGACTGTCAGTGATACCTGGTAGTTACAAGCTGTGTATATATAGTGCAATGAGCAGGAGAATCTTAGAGGTTGTTACTAAATAGTGTTTGGTTGGGATAGGGTGTGTTTTTTTTTTTTTTTTTTCCTCTCTAGGTAGTAGTACTGAAGGCAAAATAAATGATGTTTCTAATTTCAAGAAGCATATTTAGAGCTTACTTAGAAAATATTTTCTATCTCTTGCGTATTATCTAGCTTTGAATCCTTAGGTGATTGAAGTATAACCTCTCCTGCCTGGCTTTCAGGGTGAAAAGATGCTTGCAAAAACACACACAGTACAGTACTAGGCTTCATGGCAGTGTTTCAGGGCGTTTTGGTACCTTTATTTTCAGATAATGCTGTTCATGTTTTTTCTGTGGGGATGTTTCATGGAACTGTGCTTAGTTGTTTTTGTTTTTTAAAAACAGGTATTACACTACATTCTTAGAATGAAAGCCTTAATTCTGTAAAGTTGAATATTTGTGAAAAAGTATGAGAGATCAGAATGCACTATATCTTATAAATTCACTTCAAGTCTTCATAGCTTATAGATGCCTATGCCTTTTTTTTCACTTACTGAATTTTTAATATGTACTCTTTCTTTTTCCTTAGGATGAAGAGAATGGGAATAGACAAGGTATGTCTTATTTTTATTCTTTCCCAGATCCAATATGTTGACCATTTCTCTTCAACTTAGTAATACACTTCAATGGCTACCTAAGAGTTTGAAATGTAAAATTTCAAAACTTCAGTATGACCATCGGGCTCATTGAATTTCATGGCATTGGAGGAGCAAAACACAGAAAGTATCTGTCTTTTGGCTTCACTTATTTAGTGTAGGTGTTTGTGTGGCCACTAAGTTAATTTAAAATATGTCCTGTATTGCTTCTGTCACCTTGCCATGTATGTCACCTTGCCATATGTATGATAAGAAGAGAAGAAACCGGCTTTGTTACCTTTTTAGTGCCAAAGTTTCACACTCTTAATTTGATCTGCATGTAAGACCCACAGTTACTTGTGCAAAGTACTACTGTAAAGGGTTGAGTCTCCTTGGATATATTTATATACATGTATTTAAAAAAAAAAAAGTGCCATGCAGCGTGTCTAAGAGCAGCCAGTATGAAATTTGAGTTTTCTTGCAAACTTACTCTAGTAAAAGCAACTGTAAGTATATAAACCTAATGTTAGTAGTGATGGTAAAAATTATCCACAAAAGTGGTATACAATGGTTTTAAAAACAGAAGATAAAGAAGGTTATTCCTGTTAGCTTTGGGATACTTTCTTCAGTATTTAACAGAACTGATCTAACTTATTTCATCAGTTTTGGTAATCTCATGTGTGTTTTAAGAGATACATGAAACATACTTCAATAATGTCAGATAAGATGTGTGAATAAAATTCTCACACTTGATTTAGGAGGGATGGAAAAATGACTTTTTCCTAAGTTATGCTTTTAAGTTCCCCTCCATCTTCATAGCTTTCTCCCTCTCACATTGCCTATGTCTACTCTCTTTCTTAATTCATCAATTACTTATTTTTTATTAATTGGTGCTATCATCAGTCCCAGTTAATTTTAATTTCTCTTTGGTATTTAGCTATTTACTTGTCCACGTTTCCCTTTTTGCTGATATCTTGTTTTTAGAAGGGTGAAAAACGTGTTGATTTGGGTAAGGAAACTGGGTTTTCAGGTTGAGAGCCCAGTCCCACTTTCTTTTTTTTTCCCAATCTGTCATGATGGTAAGGTAAGCAGAGGAGGTGGGATTAGCTGCATCGCAAATGTGATGTGCAGGGCTTCAGCTTGTGCTTCATCTGGCAAAGCAGTGCCACTTGTTGAGGACAGGCTTGTTCAAAGGTGGTACCTTTGCTCAGAGACAGTGCGGGGTCAGTTCTTGTTTTGCTGGTGGTTTACAGTTTGCTTGACACTGTAGCAGAGAATGGTACCCAGTTTCAATGTACTTTTTAAAATTTCATTTAGTTGGAAGACAGAGAACATGTCTGAACTCTTGTTTCTGGCTTTTTGTGTAGTTGTGATATATTAGAAGTGTTCTAGGAAGTATGAACTTAATTGAACTTACTTGCTTTTCTCTTGGAAGCAGATGAATTAATCCATTTCATCTTCCTAGTCTTACTCAGCTGTCCTTACCTGCTTGTTAAACAGTGAAATTCCTCATCACCCCCCAGATTTGCGACCTCCTTTATCTGTTTTGGCATCAAAAAGAAATGTCTAATTCCTTTGGGAAGGGAAAGGAGTCAACCCTCTGGGCCAAACCAGCATGGAAGATACCCCCTGTGGTCCAGAGAAAAGTTCTGCAGTACTCTTCTTGTCATAGGGAGAACTGGATCAGCTGAAGAGGCATAATGGGGGTCTGTTTGTGTAAAATGTTATCTGAGATCTGTTTTTCAGTAGAGGAACAGCAGTAAACAAACGTTTATTTGGTTCGCTGTGCGACCTGTGCAGGTGGGAGCAAGATTACTTTCTGGAAATTTTTGTGTAGCTACTTAAACTATGAATCATAGCTCAACTATTGCTTATTTATAGCAACGTAGTACATTGTATGCCTTGAAATACAGATCAAAGGGCACAAAGTGCTGTGGAAAGATAACAGTATTCTCATTGGCAGGAGAGAAGGTTGGACTTGTGCTCCTTCTGGAAAGGGAAGAGATGACTGTGAGGTGGAGGATGTGGGTGTCAGTAGAACTTAACCCGCCAGTTCTGTGTATTATACCTTTTAAAATAACAAAATGGGACAAAGTGTGTAAGACATTTTTCTCCAGCATTTAGTATGATCTTGGGAGGTGGGGGGATGAAATGATTTCTTACTTAACATTGCTACTAGTTGTTCCTGTTCCCCTGTGAGGTGAATAGGTAGCTTGTGAGGAGAAAATCATGAAAAGCGTATCTCATTTTTCATGTTCATAAACATAACGTTAATTTAGCTAAAGCAGGTATGTCAGAAATTCTGTGAAGGATTATCACAAGGATTCTTAAAGTAATTAACATTGGAAAATTAGGCCGAGCCGCTTTGGAGCCTGTGCCTGGCTGCTGGCTGGGGGGTCCCTTGCTGAAAGCACCAGTGGCTTCACCAGCTTGAGGAAGAGCATGTTGCTGGGCCGGCTGCGTGGGTGTCGTACAGAGGAGCCATCTAGTGGCAAATGGCATGTATTTTCCTTCAAACTTAATTGGAAAATTTGCCTCAGAATCTGTGTCTTAATTAACAATCAAAATATCTTAATGATAAACATTTTCCTTTTGAAGTCTGTAGATAAGTCACTTAATTCACTTGAGCTTTCCTCTCTCAAATACTAAGCTTTTCATTTTTGTGAAGCAGTGTGTGCCAGTGCAAAACTGTCGGGTTTTTTTTATTGATTTTGAAGATTTCTAATTACCTGCACTTTCTGCTTTGCACTTTTCACAGGTTAAATTTACCTCTAAAAGTTGAAATTTTTGTCAGGTTCAGCATTTACAGATTTGAGTAGATGAGTGTAGAGTAAAGCGTCTCTGTTATTATTGCCTTTTATTGAAAGCACTTGAATATTTTTTCAAAGGAGCTGAGTGCCTAATTAAGTCTAGAGGGCAGAAGATAAAGGCGTGTACCGTGTTTGAGGTATTCTAACAGTGAAGGAAGTATTTTCATATGTTTTTATGTTCTAGTACAGAATTTTAGTGCAACTTTTTAAGTATGTATTTTGATCATGCTCCTGGCTTGCATTAATTTTGCTTTTGGTAAGCAGTAAGATTTCAAAGCATTTAGAATAAAAGGTAATGCAAATTTGTCCGGGAGCGCTCTAAACTAGGAATGACACAGGAAGGAGATGATGGCCAAGAAGCAAGTGAGGAAGCGGTGGATCAGATTGTCAAGCAAAGGGGTTAGGGTGCTGTGGACAGGAAACACCTCATGGTCAACAGTTGGGACAGAAGGGGACCACCTCAAGTGTGTGCACATCAGTAAGGGAATGTCTACAGGACAGTGTGATGGGGAGAGCTCTCATGCCTTTCTTGAGGACCTCTCTGAAGCCCCTATGTACTCATGCATGCAGTATGGGGAATAAGCAGGAGGAACTGGAAGTCTGCATGCAGTTGCAGGGCTGTGATCTCATTAGGGTCACAGGAGTGGGCTAGAGTGCTGCAGTGGACGGGTACAGGCACTTTGGGAAGGACAGGCTTGGGAGAGCATAGAGTTTGAGTTGCCCTTGTTGTAAAGTTGTAAGAGAGCAGTGAGGATGTCTGGAGCTCTGGCTTGGGATGGATGGGCCGGCTTAGAGTTTATGGTCAGGATTTGCAGGCAGACGCATGTTTTCATGGGGGTCTGCTACAGACCACCTGATCAGGGAAGAAGTAGATGAGGCTTTCTTCAGACAGCTGGTGGAAGCTTCACATGTGCAGGTCCTGGCCCCTATAATGGTGCTAAAGTCCCCCATCTGCTGGAGGGGCATCACAGCAGATTTACCCTAAATATTTTGTAGTTATTATTTGAAAGATTTCTGTTCTTTCCTACTTTTTCTGCTCCAAGTCGTGACCTTAAGCTAGGGTATTAAAATGCTTTTCTGGCAGATGCAGTTTATCAGAAGGTGCAGACCTTTCTCAGTAGGTTCCTCCATCACTGACTGGAAACTTGTATCAGTGTCTGCTGTTTTCTTGAGAATTTCTGTTATACTGACCAGCCTGTATTAACTTGGAGTATTTTTTTATCTGTTTTGAGGATGGCACACTGTCAGTATTATTCCTGTTTTCTGGAGTTGTGCTATTTAAAAATTTTATTTAAGAGGTATCACACAGGCAGAACTCTCTCAGAAGGGCATTGTAGGAATATTTGGAGACAAGCCGAAAAACACCTATGCCTATTAAAAAGAGTAATATTTTATATTAAAAACTTGCCCTGTCAACCCATGGTAAGTGGTGCTGGAGAAAACCATCTCCATTGCCATGCTGTATCCATGCCATTTCATTGTGCACTTAATATGGTGAATATGTTGTTGTCCTTCAAAGAATCCTCAAAGCTGTAGTTGTTAAAATACAAGTGCGGTACATATTAAATGGGTTGGTTGTTTCTTGTATCTTGTCCTAAAACATGTTTTTCTTCAAAAATGTCTGGCTTGGGGATCATGATTAAAATGAACAGTGATAAGCATATAGAAATAGTCTGAAAGGAATTTCATTTTTTTTCGGTGAGAACTAAGGTAATTTAAGTTTCATACAGCGCCTGGAAACCCAGTATCATATTTTTTAACATGATGTTCTTGCTTTTCTACTTTATCTTCTGTGTCTATGTAGAAGTATCTATAGCAAGTAGCAGCTTATCTTCCCATAAAAATGAAGGGCAAGATAGGTGTATTGCTCAGTGTCCTTTTCAGTAAAGATTGAGTGTGCATTTTCTAATGAGACTTCAGATATCTGTTTTCACTGAGATGTCTAGATTTTTAAATTGTGATCACCAGGCTATTTATTTTTTTATGTGCCTAACTGTGGATTAAAGTTTCTACCCTTCAGTTGTCCAAGCTAAATCATTCCAATTTATTACTTGAGGTCCTTCAGCTCTGTGCAAGTTTGGTTTGATGTAGAACCTTTGGGTGAAGGGTGGAAAAAAAGCCGGAGAACCTTTTTATTCCTTTCTGCTGCTTACTTAATTCCTCAAGTTTTTGATGTTTTATTTCTTTTATTCTGTTGACTTCTGTAATGTCGTTTGTGTTCTCCCAAGATTTAATTTTCTAACATCATCACCTATTGGCTTAGTCTGTTATGAAATAAACTAATTGTGCCTGTGATGATGGGAACAAGGTAGATAAGGAAAAAGAGAATGAACATTAAAGCAAATACTTGGAAAGTCACAGATTGCTGGGATGATACGGTCTAAGTTATATGATAGCAGAATAGGAGTAAAAGACAAGAGGTATATAACACTAATGCTTTAGGATAGTGCCACAGTAAATTGTCCTTTTTATGGATTTTTAATCCAACACTAAATGTTGAGAATGCCAAAAGAGGGGTCATTTAGTTTTCCAGAGACCAGAGCCTGATGATTCCTTGTTCCTATAAAGTACACCCAGAACATCCAGCAGAGTGGCCTTCCAACTTCACACATGTATAGTGTTTCTCAGTGACTACTGTTGAGTTCAAATCATTTTTGACTTTTTATTAAAAGTTGACGGCACCAAGCTGTGTGGCACGGTTGACTCACTGGAGGGAAGGGATGCCATCCAGAGGGACCTTGACAGGCTTGAGAGGCGGGCCCCTGTGAACCTCATGAAGTTCAACCAGGCCAAGTTCAAGGTCCTGCACCTGGGTCATGGCAATCCCAGGCACAGATACAGGTTGGGCAGAGAATGGATTAAGAGCAACCCTGAGGAGAAGGACTTGAGGGTGCTGGTGGACAAGAAGCTCAATATGAGCAGGCAATGCGCATTTGCAGCCCAGAAAGCCAACTGCATCCTGGGCTGCATCAAAAGAAGCGTGGCCAGCAGGTCAAGGGAGGTGATTCTGCCCCTCTACTTTGCTCTGGTGAGACCCCACCTGGAGTACTGCATCCAGCTCTGGAGTCCACAGCACAAGATGGACATGGACCTGTTGGAGCGGGTCCAGAGGAGGGCCACGAAGATCGTCAGAGGGCTGGAGCACCTCTCCTATGAAGACAGGCTGAGAGAGTTGGGCTTGTTCAGCCTGGAGAAGGCTCCGGGGTGACCTTATAGCAGCCTTTCAGTACCTAAAGGGGGCCTACAGGAAGGATGGGGAGGGATTCTTTATCAGGCAGTGTAATGATAGGACAAGGGGTAACGGTTTCAAACTGAAAGAGGGGAGATTTAGATTGGATATCAGGAAGAAATTCTTTACTCTGAGGGTGGTGAGGCACTGGAAGAGGTTGCCCAGAGAAGCTGTGGATGCCCCATCCCTGGAAGTGTTCAAGGCCAGGCTGGATGGGGCTTTGAGCAGCCTGGTCTAGTGGGAGGTGTCCCTGTTCATGGCAGGGGGGTTGGAACTAGATGAGCTTTAAGGTCCCTTCCAACCCAAACCATTCTGTGATTCTATTCTATGATTCTATAAAAACACTAAGAGCTGTGTAAATGTAATTCCCATGGATTTAGAGGAGAGTCTGTAGGTTCACTGCAGTAGGTATAAATTGAACAGCTCTGTGCTCATCTAAAAACTGAAGTAAATCCTCTAGACTGTTTAATCATAGGTTAAATTTTAAACTTGAAAAGGCTTAATTTTAGATTTGAGAGAATTGGGAAAAAAAGTCACAATATTGGCAAAGAGTGTTATGGGAAAACATGGTTTTTGAGAGTTTGTACTGAAGTTGGAACTGTGTTATATGTCTTCCATAACAATGCCAGATCATTTTCTCTCCTTCTCCCCTCCCCCATGAAGACAGAGTTGAGGTTGCATTAGTCAAACGGTTTAAGAGAAGGGTAAGCACGAAAAGAAATACCATCTTTGAGTTGCCTAATCAAAATGCCAGAGGTGCTTTGAGTAATAACAGAATGTATTTTTCCTGTATCACAGAGTGGAATGCCAGGTGTTTCTCTTATAAGTGACTCAACAGTGCTATTTTACTTGTATCATCCTCTTTTAGAAGCTTATCCTTGGCATTGTGTTTTGCTTGGTGTTTTTTAGTTGGATTAATTTGGGCTTTACAGTGGGTGAAATAAGCTCTGTCGAGGCTGGGCTGGGACCTTTGGGCTCCTTTTCTGCAATGGATTGCTAGTGGAGAAATGTTTACTATGTATGAAATTCAGTTTGCAGATTGTAAAATCCAGAATTGTCTTTAGTTGGACTCTCTCAGTTAAATGCAATCCTGACAGTTTTGTGATTTATAGTTAACTAAATGAAATCTCTGTTAATAAGTGTAAGTTCTGCTGTACTTTTAGCAGTCTCTTTTAGAGTAGCTTGGGAAATGATTAGCTGGCTTTTGATTCAGTAATCATTTAGAAATGCTTGTCCCTGCTGTAGCAGTAGATATTTCTCCTCCCTTTGCCTGAAAGGCATCCCAAGAATCGGTGCCACTTGGCATTGTTGAACCAACGGAGTGTGAACGCGTTGGATATCCAAAAGCATAATTGTAGATCTTCATGTTCAAGAGGAATGTTCCTCCCTCTTGGGTCAGAGAAAGATGTACGTAAGACCCTGCCTTAATAATTTGAGGTGTTTCATGGGGCCGGTGATTCTTTAGTATAAAAATGAAAGACCCCTTGCTGTCTACTGAGCATAAGGCTGGGAGTAAAAATATTCTGCAGAATGTTAACAAAACTCTGTAGCCTTTGTTCAGTTCCTGTGTTACAAGGACTTTTAAGCACAGTTCAGCTGCCCTGAGCAAAAGATTTTTTCCCCCCCCCTCTAGAAAGAGGAGAAATGGCATGTTTTTAAGCAGCAGATTCTTAGGAGAGACTTTGTAAGAAAGTATGTATTATACTGTGTCCCAAAACACTTGCAGGTTTGTGTTGTGCAGGTCAAAAAGAAGGGAAGAGCTAGTCAGCAGTAGTGCTTTGGTGTGGGGGGGTTTGTTTTGTTTTGTTTTTTCTTTTCAAAATGTAAAAGTTCTTTGTCAGAGGCGTCCTTTATGTAGTCTTTATGACTCGGATGTTTCTGTCTGACTCTGTTTTATATCGGAAGGTTAATGACTACAGAGAAGTGATGTGGTTCTTGCTATGTTGTAGTGTGTTGGTAGATTTGATAATGTAACTTCTGACATGTCATTTTGTTTGCCAAATGAATCACAGAGCAGTATAGTAATACTGTCTGGTCTGCAAAGTGTAGGTTAAAAACTAACTCAAGGTTACCACATTTGATATCAACTAGTTATGTTCCTTGTAGCAGCTGTATTCCAAACTCCCATTTTATGGGATTAAGATAGAATTGGCACCTGGATAAAATTAATTTCTATGTCAAGTTTCAGGGGAGTTAGAAGTAGTTTTGCTGTATGTGACCCCCTCCCCAAGTATAAGTCAATTATAAATGTTAACAGCTCTTAATTCTACAGTTCTTTTTAAAAGTGTTTGGTTTGTTTTTTTTATTATTCCCTTTATCAGGGAGAAAGAGCATATTGTAATTTTATTATTTTGCAAGTCAGATGGCTGTGCTAGTGCATCGTACTCCCCTCTGGACTTCTGGCATCTCAAACATTTGTCAGGAAAGCTTCCTTGTATACTCTACAATGGGGAACTTACTTTCCCCTGTCAGGCTGTGAAGGTGGATAATGACTTATAGTCTCAGCTGGTAGATCCAGGTAGTATAATGGTTAGATAATAAATGATGATAAATATATGTATTATGAAGAAAGTCTTTAATTTCATTTGACGTTAATTTGAACAACGGTTGAAACAAGATACTACTGTCTTCATTCTGTAGATTCTACTTTGATCTCACTGGTTATTGAAGATAGCAATTAATATTTTTTGGTTGAAAATTGATGACTAATTAGAAGATTTTCATACAGTTATGAAAAACATACATGTTGGCTAGGAAAAACCTTGTAATAAGCTGCTTTTCTGTATTTCTTACATTTGGCTACAGGTGTTTTTGCTTCTTCAAACTACTTTGGTTGTTTAGACTAAGGACTTCATTATAAAGGCTCTCCTGATTCCCTACTATCCTTGTTTAAGCCAATGAATTTTTGCCTTGAGCCTTCTATATACTTGGTGATTCATTTTTGTTTCCTTACTTCTGATGATACGGAATCTCTGAAGTAAAAGTTCAGACATCAGTTTGCCTTCTCTAAAGTTACATTTTCATTTGAATAGCATCACTTAAGGGGTGTGGATGCACTGCAAAGAATATTTTAGTTACTCCATTAATAAATGGACTGGACAATAACTTGAGTTTTAATTTATCCTGACTGGTGGCCATTTACTCATGCTGGAGATTTTTTTGTGTGCTCACAAGACTGATAAAGGAAAGGACAACTTTACAGACTGTTTTTCAGTTTCTGGTCAGCTAACTTGTGTATTCAGCAACTTTATATGCTTCTGTTTCTTTTATTGCCCTTACGTAAGACTTCATCTCTGTTTATATCTACATTTGTGGAGAAATGAAGTAAAGTTGTGCTGTCCATCTGCACTTCTTCCTTCCAGGTGTGTTCCTGGCAGCTCACACTTTCACCTGTTCTTTGTATGCGTGATGTTTTGGTTTTAACTTGCAGACGAAGATGTGGGAGAAATTGTCTTATTTGCTGGTAGTCTGCAACTTAATGCTTAATTATAAAGTTGTTAACAAAAGTATGGAGAAGGAAGGAGGAGGCAAAGGAGCATGCAGTAATGAGCACTGGAAAAGCACTGGTGAATAGAATATTTCAGTTGAAGGGACCTACAACGATCATCTAGTCCAAATGCCTGACTACTTCAGGGCTGACCAAAAGTTAAAGCATGTTGTTGTGGGCATTGTCCAAATACCTCTTAAGCACTGACAGGCTTGGGGCATCAACCACTTCTCTAGGAAGCCTGTTCCAATGTTTGACCACCATCTCAGTAAAGAAATGCTTCCTAATCATAGAATCATTCAGCTTAGAAAAGACCTTTAAGATCATAGAGTCCAACCGGAATCCTAACACTGCCAAGTCCAGCACGAAACCATGTTCCAAAGCACCACATTGTATTTTAAATATCTCCAGGGATGGTGACTCAACCACTTCTCCAGGCATCCTGTTCCAATGCTTGACAGCCCTTTCAGTGAAGAAAATTTTTTCCTAATACCCAACCTGAACCTCCCCTGGCACAACCTGAGGCCATTTCCTCTTGTCTGATCGCTTGTTACTTGGGAGAAGAGACCAACACCCACCTCACTACTGTCCTGGTTTAGCCCCAGCCAGCAACACAGAACCACATGGCTGTTGCTCACACACCCCTCCTCAGCTGGGATGGGGACAGAATCAGAAGAAAAAGGCAAAACTTGTGGGTTGAGATAAAGTCAATTTAACAGCACAGCAGAGAAGAGAGGCAAACAACAACAATAGTACTAATAAAGGAGTAGAATCATAGAATCTGTTGGGTTGGAAGGGACCTCTAAAGGTCATCTAGTCCAACCCCCCTGCAGTAAGCAGGAACTTCTTCAACTAGATCAGGTTGCTCAGGGCCTCGTCAAGCCTGGCCTTGAATGTCTCCAGGGATGGGGCCTCCACCACCTCTCTGGGCAACCAGTTCCAGTGTCTCACCACCCTCATTGTAAAGAAATACTTCCTAATGTCTAATCTAAACCTACCCTGCTCTAGTTTAAAACCGTTGCCCCTCGTCCTGTCGCTACATGCCCTTGCAAACAGCCCCTCCCCAGCTTTCCTGTAGGCCCCCTTCAAGTACTCCTGGAAGGCTGCTATGAGGTCTCCCCGGAGCCTTTTCTTCTCTAGGCTGAACATCCCCAGCTCTCTCAGCCTGTCTTCATACGAGAGGTGCTCCAGCCCTCGGATCATCTTCGTGGCCCTCCTCTGGACCTGCTCCAACAGGTCCATGTCCTTCTTGTGCTGAGGGCTCCAGAGCTGTACACAGCACTCCAGATGGGGTCTCACGAGTAGAGGAGGAGAATCACCTCTCTGGATCTACTGGCCACGCTTCTTTTGATGCATCCCGGGATGCGATTGGCCATCTGGGCTGCAAGCGCGCATTGTCGGCTCGTGTCCAGCTTTTCATCCACCAGTACCCCCAAGTCCTTTTCTGCAGGGTTGCTCTCTATCACATTATCCCCCAGCCTGTATTGATAATGAGGATTGTCCCGACGCAAGTGTAGGACCTTGCACTTGGCCTTGTTGAACTTCATAAGGTTTGTTTGGGCCCACCTCTCTAGCTCGTTCGGGTCCCTCTGGATGGCATCCTGTCCCTCTGGCACATTGACTGTACCACTCAGCTTAGTGTTTTCGGCAAACTTGCTGAGGGTGTACTTGATCCCGCTGTCTGTGTCATTGATGAAGATGTTGAACAGCACTGGTCCCAGTACAGATCAAATATTCAATATGGATTGAATAGTCAAAACATGATTAATGTACCAGTGCTGACCGACCGAACTCGGGAAGCCCCCAGCCTGCTCCAAGCAGCAATTCCTGCCCCTCCCCATGCCAGCTCCCTGGCTATAGACTGGGCATCGCTCACCTGGTATGGGATACCCCTTTGGCTAGTTTGGGTCAGCCAGCTGGGCTGTGTCCAGTCCCAGCTCCTTGTGACAATTAACCCTATCCCCACTGGGACCAGGACAGCTACAACCTCCTTTCAGGTAGTCGTCCAGTCTAAACCTCCCCTAGCACAGCTTTGAACCATTCCCACGTGTTCTATCACTGGATCTCAGGGAGGAGGGCTCAGCATCTCCCTCTCCACTTCTCCTTCTCAGGAAGCTGTAGAGAGTAATGAGGTTGCCCCTCAGCCTCCTTTTCTCCAAACTAGACAAGCCCACAGCCCTTAGCCGCTCCTCATAGGACAGCCCTTTCATCGGTTTTGTTGCCCTCCTCTGGATGCATTTGAGTACCTTAACATCCTTCTTAAATTGTGGGGCCCAGAACTGTGCACAGCACTCAAGGTGAGGCCATACCAGCACTGAACATAGCAAGATAATTGCCTCTTTTGACCTCTTTTGAGCATTTTATAAAGGAAGCTGTGGTAGGCCCTTGGTGTTGGGTTATAAATATCAGATATTAGGTGTTATAAATGAAATGTGCCATGGGAGCGCCATTATTTTAACTTTTCTTGTCACTTTTGGGATCGTAAATTTCTTCAGTAAAAGATAAAGCGACAACACTGGGAGGGATGTTTGGGGGTCCTATCAAAGGTCATGCTTTAACTTCACCCTTGTAAGTGGCTGAAGCAACCTTTTGTTCACGGCATCTGGGTAAATTATTCTTGGAACTTGTCTAAACTTGCTGAAACGTTACTGCCCCTTAAAGGACGAGACCCATCATGTGTTCAGTGTCTATTTAAATCAGCAGATTAAAAATGACAGATAATAGCTTTGGCTCACAAAGAGCATTTTGTATGTCTTGTAGCTGTGTCCCACTAATCAAATTTTAAAGTATTTGGGGACTGAGCTGCCTGCCAGCTGGAGTTTCTTGATTTATAATTCAGTTGCTTTGTATATAGTAGTTATCCTATTCTATCAAATCAACTTTTTGATTATTTTCTACCAATTTGGAGTTATTTTGAGAAGGCCATTTAGAGCCACATGAGTAAGCCATTTTGTGCAACTGTTTTGTGGTAAAATGGCAGGACACCGAGGGTCTGCAGAATAAAGGCATTAGGCTAAAACTTGCATTTGAAATATGCGAATCGGTCAGAGGGAAGTGTAGTTTTGTGCAATTTATTAAAATTCTTCAAATAATGAGCTTTTTCCCATATGGAAACTGAACCAAAAAAGGGGTAAGGGGCACACCTTATTTATGATATTCAATAAATAATGCTGTGGCTTAGTAAACATGGCCAGGTGGGATATTTAAAGCTGTTGCAAAAGTACTTCCAAAAGCAGTGCCGTTTGTCCCTAAGTCAGAGATGAGTCACTGAAGAAGCGATTAGAACCTAATGCTCCAGTTTCAAGGAGTGTTTCTCTTATCAGCACTGCCAGTTTTAAGCAATCCGTTTATTCCCTCCTGCTGTTCCTGCTTTTTCTGCAGTTCATACCGCCCCCTCCGCTATGCCAAGGTTTCCTGGTAAGCTGGAGTCCAGACCCAGCTTATTTTCAACGCACGTCCATTCCTCAGCCTGGGGCTTGTTGTGTGTCCTCCAAAGGGTGGTGCTTCCCAGCTGAGAGCATGGTCCAAGGATAGTAATTTGCGATAGGATTTGGGAGGGACCGAGGCTGTTAAAGCTAGCACTGGCACCATAGCATACATACATACCCTAACATACAGCCTGTCTGGCTGTAACCTCTGAGGTTCTGCCGCTGTTTCTGTGAGTGCTCATGTTTTGCACCATGTAGGACAGGGGTTTCCTGGAGAGACCAAGAACACTGTAGAACAAATTAATTTCTGTGCAGTCTTCTGGCAGACTGGAAATAAAGTTTCAAGTTTTATTTTTGGGTGGGTTGTTTGTGTTTTTTGGTCTTGGGTGGTTTTTTTATTTTGGTTCACTGGCATAAAAAAATCACACTCGTGAAGCTGTGTAGAAGCCGTAAACTTATTCCAGCTATGTACATGTAGCTCAGATCAGCGTCACTGCATTTTAGCCTGCAGTGTAACTCTGGAGGGTTTTTGTTGCAGTTTTGTTTGTATTAGGGTTTTTGTTTATTTGTTTGTTCTGGGTTTTGTTATATTTTGTTTCTTACTGCACTGCCCCCTTTGGCCGACTCCCCTGCCTGTGCCCTTCCCCTAGATATTTGGAAGCAGTGGCTATGTCAATTAAGAATTACTTAGATTTGGTGGCATGCATGTAAAAGCATAAGGTACCTGTGTTTCTGGAAGTGTAGAGATAAAGTGTATACTGAGAAAGTGAGAAGAAAAAAAGTGTTACGGTTTCTAACTACTGTAGATTAACTTCTGTGTTTAGGTTGTGTATATATGGATACATACAGCATGTGCAGACATAATTTACTTTGAATTACACATTGCTTTTTGAATTTTGATAAATCTTCAAGAAAACTTTAGACTTCATCTTGGAGCACCTGAAAAACGCCATTAGAATATCAGTGTTACAGTTCCATGAGGACTATGAATCCAGGTTATGTTTTTTCTTCTAAGAAAAGATTTGCACTACTAATTCTTACTCAGTTTGTCTGCCTTTATATCCTATGCCAGATAACAATCTAGAAGAGGAAGGGGTAATTCTTACTGGATAGTATAGGCATCAGCATGAGGATGAAGTAGCAATGAGCTGATAAAACGAACCTGAAAAAAATCACTTACTGGGCCATATTTGCAAGCTTAAGTTTGAGATACATCTCTCTCACCACCTCTCTCCCTCTTCTTTTTTCCCCAGACATCTAAAAGATCTTTAGTGCAGCCAAATGAAATGCTGTCTCTAGGACTCCTGGTCTCTCTTCCTTCCCTCACCCCAAATTGAACTTGAGTATTTAATGTAATGATGACCATGGCAGGATTACATTTCAAAATAATTCTTAAAGTAAAAACATTGTAATGCAGTGTAATTAAATGCTTTAAGAAATATTCTTTCTTTCTTCCTCAGGCAAACAAAGAAATAGACTGGAGCCAATGGATACCATATTTGTTAAACAAGTCAAAGAGGGTGGACCTGCTTTTGAAGCTGGATTGTGCACAGGTACTGTTCTTCCATAACACCGACAACGTGTTTGTGCGCATGATGTAAAATATACGTGATTTAAGTAGTGGAACTGCATGTAGTTCTGTCTTCCATTTAAACCTTGTTCTTTCCTTCAGAAGTTTGGAATCTCTCTTTCAAATTGTTCTCCAGTTTACCCTGAAAAGCACTGTTGCGTTCTCTCAGGGGGTGCTATATAAAATTTATTAAGGTATTAAAGTCTAAATCTTTTTGTATTACTGTCTTTAAAAAGGTAAGAATAAATATATGATAAAATATATTAAGAGAAAGAGAAAAAGGAGGAAAATGACACCTCTAAGCTCCTATTTCTTGTGCTTTGTGATAAATTGATAACCTCAAAACATTCAGGTTATTCTCCTGTAAATTAAGTTATTCTACCCCCTTTAAATTACAGGGGAACAATCCAAGTCTTATCCCTTCTTATCAAATTTTGTTCAGTTGTTTGATTTAATCAAATTGGAGAGCAGAAAGCATGTTTTTTTGTGAAGTGCTAGGTACTTTGCCGCTCCTTTATGTGTCAGAGGAAAAAAAGCTATGTTAAAATGGGAAGTCTTACAAGTATTAAAACAATAAATTACTTACATAGATGGACACTACTACAAACACAGGTTTCTGTTCTTAAAAATATGGCAACACATATGTTCTATGAAAGGATTGTGTTTATGTTGATAGTGGGATGTTGATATTTTCTTTTAAAAACAGTTATGTACATTCATTTGACTGGAATAGAATAACTTTTGTGTGTTTCTTCCTAAAGAAGTGCAAAGATTCTAGGATGATAGCGACTGAAAAGCTGCACTAGATCCTACTTGTACAGCATAAGGCATTTTTATTTTTTAACTCCTTAAGTAGTTATTCAGGGGAGGACTACTTTGGCGTTATTTTAATGATATTATATAAAGAAATGTTTTGGTTTGATAAAGTGCAGCATATGTTGAAGTTGTACAGAGGAGCCACGTTAATTTCTGCTGTGTTCAGTGTTTGCCAAAAATCTGTAGAGAATACTTTATTTTTAGGCATAAAGAGATTTTTAGGAGCCCAGAGTAAAGAACAGAAAATAGATGAGAAAATATGTTTTTAAATTACCAGAATATTCTTCTTAAACACACTGCTGATAACGGTTATATCTAATTAGGTCATGCCACTATTTCTTGTTTAAAACTTTAGGGTGAAATATATTATTATATCTCTATCTTGAAATTGTATTATAAAACACTCAGGGAGCGATCAGCAAGGTATACTGCTTAACTTCCGATACAGACACTGTATACGTTTCTTACTTTGTAGAATCAACTGTATTTTTATTATTTATTTATCTTTTTTAATTCAGCCTGGCTTTGTTTCATGGTTACACTAATGGAAAGAAAATACTTGAAAATCTAGTATGAGTTTAAGTAGTTGTGTTTGTCAGTTCATATTTCAGTGCTGCAGGGTCCTTTGTAACACTGACGGCCTCAACCCAAGCTTCGTTACCCAGAACAGTGATCTCTGTTTCAGGAGCCTACCTGGCTGCTACTCACCAGAAAGCTCTTCCAAATTTGAGGAATAGGTTACAGTATCTTAAACGCAAGACAATTCAGTCTGAGTATTTTTGAATGCTCCTGTAAAATTATCTTTGTTAGAGTTAGAAAAGTCATGCTTCCCATATTTAACCTCCAAGGCATTTCATTAAAAAAGAACATATCTGTGAGTTCCAAACGTAAGTATTTTAGAAATACTGAAATACAGACAACCAAACCAGATCCCCATTTCCCACGTCTTGATCTTCGTGTTGTCGTTTATGTATATGCAAGAAAATAAAGAATTAAAACGTGTGTGGAAAGGGAGATGGTTTAAGTGTGTTCAGATTGATTCTTAGTTTGATCAAAGGTATTTAATGGGCCACCGGATTGATAGAGAGCTACTAGAAAAAGCCTTCATGCTTTTATACCCTTTTTTGCACTACAGGCACTGGCCTTCCCTTTTATATGTGCCTGAAACTGAGGAAAGTTGTATTCGGCAGAGTTCTTGCGCCCACTTCTTCCACGTAACCAGTTTTGCAGTGTGTCCCACCTGAGTTTTTTTTTTGTCACGGTCATTGGATGCAAACTTCAAGTAGACTGCTGTGTGTAACCTAGTATCTTTCTTTGAAAAATAAAATCTGCACAAGAATAGATAAGATAATATGACCTACTTTAAAGATAGTCCTAATTACAGTTTTCAGTGGGAATACTGAATAAAGATCTCCACCTGCGGGCAAGTTCTGAAACGGCCTGGAAAAAAGCCAGTTTTAAGTTCCAGAGAAGGATCTGTTGTATTCTGAGGAAGTCTTGCCATACAATGTAGCAGAACAGCGTTCAGCATATGTAAATAAGAAAAAATTTTGGCACAAACTATAGCATTTTTTTTTTCCTGCAACTTTTTGAAAGGTTTTATTTCGGTGTGATACTGGGCATTTCAAAGTCAACTTTCGTGGAAGTCCAGTTCCTCAGCCTAATTACATAAGGTGTCTGTGTGTATGCGACACGGCGATAGGGTTTGCCATCCATCACAGGTGCTTATCAGTCGTGTAGATTGCTAGCAGCCATTAAATGTTGCCACCAACCTTTCTTTCATCGCCTAGGAAGCAAGAGACAAAACTCTGAGCGTTCTTTCAGGTGAAGAAAAGGGCAATAACCAGCTGATAAAAGGGCATATATAAACTTTTACAAAGTTGAAAATATTGCACCAATTTATTTCCATGATGTTTCATTGTGTGTGCAGACCAAATTAAAAACAGTCATTGGATCCATGTGGTTTGGTAAGTCTGGAAATCCCTGGGGTCTGCATAGGGAACCTCCACAGAGCATGAGCATTCAGAGCGTTAGTGCCGCCAAGTCAGGCTGAGTGCTCAGAGTGAACAGCCTTTTCCTTGCTTTGACTTGATCACGCCAGAAACACAAAACAGGCTTTCAGTCTCTAAAGCAGTGTTGAAAAAGCCGTTCCCTTTGGCTCGCTTTGCATGGGTCCTTTCTTTCAGTTCTTCTTTTTCCAGCAGCTTTCCAAAGCTCCCTACCTGTAATCCTTTAGACCATTTTCGCCTCGTTAGTAAATTCAAGATACCTTTCTGCTCTTCTGATCAGAGATGACATAAATACCATTTTTGGTGAAGGAATTGGATGGGATTTTCATCAAAAGCTGAAAATAGCTCTACATGATATATTTGCTACTTAATTTATGAGAGTATATGAAGCTCTTAACGAGGAAGGTGCAACAAACTATTTGGAGAAATCTGATAAAAGTCCCGTTAGGTCTAAAGAGTTTGATCTATATGGATAAAGAAATAACCCATTACACAGTCCAAGATGCATTGAAGAGACAGTAATGTCTTGGAAACAACCCAGATCATTCTGAGAGAGGAGGAAACTGGAGCCTTTCAAAATAGTCATTCATTGTTTCTCAGGAGGACAAAGTACAAAATTGTAGTATTAGCTGCTATTGAAGGGGATATGTACAGCTACACCTGGCAGTGTTCTTAATTAAAGTCTGGTTTTGTTTTGAGGTTAAGTGATGAAATAAAATGTCTACTTATAATTTGCTTAGGAATTGGGCAGAGTTGTCAGTATGTGCTACCATACATCAAAAGCTTTATTTTGAAGATGGGATATTTAAGTGAGCCTCTGGTATAGCTTACACCTGCTTGTGGTTTTGTTTCTGTGAGTTTCTAGGTGATTCATTTGGAAGTTTGTAATAAGATACCACATCTGACAATGTTCTGAGAAAAGCCTAGAAACTTGGCATCCTGTGTATGGTTACACGTACTTGTATTGTGCATCTTTTATTTTCTTTTTTGTTTTTAAGGAAGACTAACCTTGAATTTAACAAATTGATCGTGATTATTGTGAGGTACAGAAATACACAATAAAAATGATCAAAAATGTCTGGACAAATTAATTTAAGGTATAACTTTTCCCGTTACAGGTGACAGAATTATAAAAGTCAATGGAGAAAGTGTTATTGGGAAGACATATTCTCAAGTCATTGCTTTAATACAGAACAGGTAAGATACTAGTATTTAACTATGTGCCACACTTACGTTTTTATATGAAGCAGGAAATGACCACTTCTGAAAAAGTCATCGTATTTTTAAATTTTCCTTAATATGCACTCGGTAGTTTTACTGTTTCTGTTTTCATGTATTTACTGAATGCTGAGAAAGGTCTGAGAATGGGCGTAATGAGTTGTGCCACAGTCCTTCTATGTCAGTACTTGTCCCTTGTTAGCAGATCGCACTGAGTGCTATAGAGGAAGGTTGTCTGAACTTAAAATAGACAGATTAAGTATACGTACACCACACATGTCGATTTAAAAAGAAAATCAGAAAAATCTACCTTGCTTATGAAACATGTTAACTAGAAATCAGCAGATCTGGTAAAGGAAAAATTTTGTGCTAGTTCACACCTGCAAAACATCTGCAGTACATCTTGGCTTTCCTCTGTTTTGCAGCAAGTTATGAACCTTGCCCAGAGTTGAGGAAATGGTAATATTTACTGCTACTGCAACTCACAAGGGCTTGTTAAATCATGTCCATGCATGAATACAGATACTTGTTTTCATGTCTCCCATCTACCTCCCTTTTTACAGTTTTCTTGGTGTCAACTTCTGTTCTACAGCAATAAGTTTCCAATATAATAATGAGATATGTGGAAAAAAGAGGTATTATGATCAGCATGGAAAAATGTTTTCTAAATACATCTCACACGTCCCATTCTATTTTTAGTGAATCTTCATGCATTAAGGCTTTGTTATGCTTACGGTTAGAAGTAGGAAAAATAAGATCCCGATCTTCCTATTTCAGTGGAATCTTTACTCAAGTGTTCATTCAAAATACGTGCATTCCAGGTGCATTTTTTTTGAAACAACAAAACTCCGTGTTCAAAGATATGACAGGCAAGGTAGACTGAAATGCGTTGTGTGTCATTAGTACTTTCTATACAACAGCTAGAAAGATGGAATCTTATCTTTTTTTATAACCTTTGCTGGAGATAACACTAGCCATGTGTAATTTTTTCATTTTGTATTATACAGAGAGTCATACTGTACAATAGTGTATACCCAAGACACAGGACATTCCTTTTACATGCCCAATAGGTACATCAGTCAATGAAATCTCTTTATCTTAATCCAAAAAAAGACAGAGATCAGTCACATCTTCCAGTGGCCTGTGTGGCCAGAGATTCCTAGCTCTAGGTCTGCCTGTGAATAAAGTTTTGTTTTCAGCCCCGTGAGTGTAGGTAGCAAACTGTCCCAGCAGAATGCAACCCCTGCTGCTGTGGATAAACCAGGAACATCTGAACAAGGCCTTATCAGTGATTATCTACTGCAGCCAGGAACAGTATAGTGCACTGCTGCATCAGTCCCTCTAATTTCCATGAGTGCACAGAAGATGAAGGGATGCTATTGTTAGTTAGGAGAGGAGAACAATTTGTTGTCTTGAGCCAGATGTGCACATCACAAAAGATTGTAACAAAAGGTCATGGATATCCTTGAGTGTTTCATAGGGAAAATATAACCATCAGGAAGTCTTTAGCTGAACCTCTTAAGATAAATAGATAAATACCAGTTCATAAAGAGAGCTCAGACTCCACATCAGGCAATGCTTCTTGTATGACTAAAGAATGAACTCTCTGTAATTCTTTGCTTGAAAACAGCATTTTTGAGCTCAGAGCAGTTTGTTCTGCACACTAAGTGTTTTATTTCTTGCACTGCCGTTTCATGGCAAGTAAAATTGTGTTATGGTGTATGCTTCTTGCTTTAGCGTGCCGTTCTGGCATCAGCGTAACCATCCTGGGTCAGACTGATGGTCTGTTTATGTCAGTATCCTCTCTGATAATAGCCAGTAATGGATTCTTGGGAGAAGACTATGAAAAGACTGAAAGTATAGAGTGATACTTTGTCAGATAGTACTAGCCCGCTTGCCAGAAATCCCTGGTTTAGGAACTTGTTGAACCAAAGGTTTTATCTGCATCACTTGATTTGATACTCCTTGATAGGTTGGTCTTGCACAAGTTTACTTTTGAATGTACTTAAACTCTTCATATTAAAAATACCCAGTGACACAGTTTTTGCTCTGTTTTGTGTCTTGGCTAATATTTCATCCACCACACCTTTGTTTCTTTAGTAGGCTTTGTGCAAGCAACTTGCTGAAAAGCTTTTTGAAAGGCTAAGTTGTCAGTTGAAGTCTCCTTATTCATGACTACAGACAGTTTCATTTATAGTCTCAGTATGTTGCATGATGGTTTTCTGGACATTTTAGTTACTGTATTATTAATTACTGTTTTTAATTGCCCCTTCATACATATTACTGACTGTAAACGCTTATTCTTTTGTAATTTTTCTGATCCTCTTCCGAACAGTTTTTAAGGATACAACACATTTTATCCTCTCACCTCTAAAGGAAAAGTTCCCCCCCACACTCACTGTTCAGCTGTTTTGCAATCAAAGTCAGTTTGGACTCACGGATTTTTGAATTCGATTTCTCCTGCAGCTCCATTTCCACAGCTGCTCAGTATTTTTCTAGAAAGTTGTTCAATTGTAGCTGTTTGTCCTCAGTATATAATGCTGCAGACATCAGAACTTAGCTGCCTTAAATGAAATGATCCCCATAAATTCCAGTGGGACTAATGGATGGGATATAATTCAGACACAATTTGTATTCTTCCCAGAAAAGTTTTAAGCTGTGTCTAGAACGTTACCTATTTTGCTCTGGTTGGAGATCACAAAGCTAAACTTACACTGATTATTTCCTCGGGAAGGTGAAGGGCACACCTCAAAAGAGTTGCTAGGAATAACTACGCCCTGTAAGATTAGTCAGGAGATCGCATTTAAGTCAAGGTTTCCTACTCTTTACCAGTAGTTATTTGTTGGACCATTAAGAATTTATTCTCATCTCTTTACGCAATGAACTTGTAGATGTGTTGATTAGTAATGTAAACTCCTGTAAATTATTTATGGTCCTAAATAAAACAAGAAACAAATTCTGATTCCCAGATTATTTATTTTTTTTTTGAACTGTGGGGAATTTGTGTATCCCGCTTGTTTCTCTTTGCGAGTTCTTCTGGAAAGTGTTGGGATTACTCAGAAATGTAACTCAGAACTCAGAGTTCAGGGACTGAATTTGTTTCATTAACGCAAAATAATGCATCAAAAGACAGTCTTTATGATGGCAGCACATCATAGTGCTTTAGTTTGAGTCAATACATTTAAATTTAACTCTTAAAATTTGTAATGAAAGTCATTTACATGATAGGTATCTCTGAGAATTCACAATACTGTATTTAATATTTTAGTGTAAATTGCCACTTTCTGTGTGGTGGTTCTTAGTAACACTTTCTAGTTCATAATTCGCATGCACTTTATACAGTACAATACACCAAAGCTATTCCTTAATACTGGTTTGTTTCTAATACGAGAATTGAAAAACATTCTGAGAGCACTTCACAAAATATAAAATAGGAAGATCCAAATTGTGTCCAGAAGGTTCTGACCACAAACTGTAATAGAACAGTTAAGTAGTTATTTGAATTATGTATAAAACATTGCTCCTGAACTGAACTCTTTTGGGTGGCTACTTAAAAAAGGTATTAAACTGTGTAAATGGATTTAATCCCTTTCTTTTCAAAAAAACCAAACAGACAAAAACTCAAAAAAGGGCACAAAATAAAAACCCAGGACACTTGTGTAAGAGAATAGTTTGCTCTGTGTTGTGTTGTATGTAGGAAACTTTCCTTTATATGCTGTTTATCAAATTTGTTATTTCCAAAGTCTTCATCCTGCAAATAAGCGTTGATTATTATCAAACCATACGTAGCCCAATACAGTTTATGCATACATGCTACCCACATGTGGAAATGAAATCTGAACACTTCATTGGAAATGCTTCAAGCTATGGAATCTCTTTCATATTCTCTTTTTGGCTTACAATTGCTAAATAGTTTAATATCCATACAAAGCAGTTTAGGCAAAAGTCAGCTCCCAATGACACTACTTTTTAAGAATAATTTAAATAGTTTTGGTGTTTATGCATTCAGTCAAAATGGGAAATGCTATTGTAAATGCACATACAGTCAATGCTTTCGTGTTTCTTAAAATTCAATTTTCTGAAAAATCTTTAAAGGACTTTCGAAGACTTATTTTTTCCTAGCTGTGCGTAGACTTAAAATGAAAAACTTAAATCTATTGCTGCGCATCTTTGGTTTTAAAACAAGTAATTTATGCTGCTTGGAGAACACTTTTTTAAAGAAATGAATAATGGTTTAAGAAGATTGTGAAACCAGATACCCTTACTCTGCTATTTTGGAATGCAACCTTATGTCTGTGGTTGCTAACAAATGGAAAAGGAACCACAAAATAAAAATATTTTTCATATAAGAAAGCATAATAAATCGCACGTTACATGTTTGAGAAGATGATTTTCTGCAGAAATAATAAACTGAGGTTCTTCTCAGTGCATTCATAGACTGTTCTGTGTGGCCTGTTTTGGTGCTGCTTTTGTCTTTTCTTAGCAAGTGCATTGTACTGAACAGTACAGGTAAGCTGATTTCTAGACTGATACATCCCGTTAGGTTGTATGCTTTTTTTTTTGGGCTGGTATGGGTCAGTTTATTTAAATAGCCTTTCTTCTTGTGACATGTAATGTGAGATTTATAGTTAACAGTTGTAATATCTTCATTTTCTGTTTTGTGAGCCTAGTTAAAATAGTCTGTATAAGCCATCTCTTTTTTTGTAGCCCTTATCTGTACCTGTTGCAGTTCACATTTAGTGAATGTGAACAGAGTATTCCTCTATCTCAAATTTTCAGATGAGATAAAGAATTCAGCTGTTCTGTATCCAGTGTTACAAGCATATACTTCTCTCTTGCTTGTGAAAATACTTTTTTTTTTGTGTGTGTGTGTGTCTATGTGGTAGATACTAACTGTGGGTTTCACTGTTTTACAATATTTGACTCTGGATAACCAATATATTGTACCTTCAGTGTCCTGGTTTTAGCTGTATTTGGATTATATTGATTGAACTGTCTGGATTCCTGGATCTTTATGCTGCTGCTGCTTTTGGTTTCAGCGATTCAGACTGACAAACTCAGCACTTATAAATAGCAAGCATTTTTCATCCGTATTTCAGATGTCATCTGACTGACTAAATATGTTTGAGTTGATTCTGCTAGGAGGTGATAGGAGCAGAAGGGTGTAAGTCAGTGCTTGCCTTGCTATTGCCCTACTTTTCACAGGATCTGGTGGTTATGACATTTCCCCAGCAGTTTTAAAGTCCACTAACAGACAGGTTTTAACTTGTGTTCACAGATTTGGCACCTTGTTTTGTTTGAGAGGCTCCAAACAATTAATGTACCTCAGAAGAAGAAAAAACAACAAAACCAAAACAAAAAGCCATCCACCAACAAAACTGACAAAGAGAGTGTGTTGGCTTAATGCCCTGGTTTTGCTGAGAACACAGATGTATTCTTCAGTCAGATTTCTGTTTTACTTTTACTTGCTAAGACTGCCATGGAAATCAGTGTTTATTTCTGTTGAGTGAAGCAATTTGAGAGAATAGCTGACTGTAGGAGTTCTTGAATGGTTTTGGTCTATGGAAGTTAATGGATCATCTTTGTTACAAGAACTTAAAATCTCTTCCAGAAGTTCACGTGTGGTGTTTTTTTTCTATTTGTTTCAGTGACAGCATATTGGAACTTAGTGTTATGCCAAAAGACGAGGACATCCTTCAATTGGTATGTTTATGAAGCTTATATTTAGACAGTATGTTGATTAAAGAAAAATGTCTTACTGTTGGCTACAAGGTCTTTGAACTGCACTACCAGTAAATAATTAAAGAGTTAACATTTATCTCTCCGTCATTCCTTAGATATTTTCCTACTTGCTTGCCATCCCTGAAATTTCAGAGGAATCCAAATATAGGGGACAATATCTTCTTCACATGATATTTCTAGCATCTTGTTAAAAAAAAAAACAGAATAGTGTTTGTATTTTTATTGTATATTGGATTAGTTTCCTTATGTTAGAATTTATGAATTGAATTGCTTTCTCTTACTGCGTTGTCTAATTCTAAAGAAGTTGGGAATCATTACTAAATTTGAATTAAAAGACTAGCATATGGCACTTAAAATTAGTTTTTGTTAACTAGCTAATTGTCAGTGGATTTCCAGGAAAGAAGCGAGGTGGTGAATGTTCTGAAGGTTATTACCGAATTTTTTAATTGTAACCACTGTAAATATTTTACTACACGAGGGTTAACAGTTTTAAACTGAAAGAGGGGAGATTTAGATTAGATATTAGGAAGAAATTCTTTGCTTGAAGGTTGCCTGGAGAAGCTACCGATGCCTCTTCCCTGGAAGCGTTCAAGGCCAGGCTGGATGAGCTTTGGGCAACCTGGTCTAGTGGGAGGTGTCCCTGCCCATGGCAGGGGGTTGGAACTAGATGATCTTTAAGGTTCCTTCCAACCCAAACCATTCTCTGATTATGTGGTTCTTGGTTTGAACTGAGGTCCTGCATATATAGTGAGATAATTCATCTCCCATTTAGTGTCTCCGAGTCCAAAAGAGCTGTGAATGAAGTACGATGTGTAAGTGCATATTGTGAAAAACACCGAATGTATTTATATGCTGTAGTTTATTTTTAGTTGGAAGTAGAGGAAAGGAGAAGACGACGAGCAGAGTAGAATTTCTGCTTAGTACTTAGAAAATTGCCTTTTCTAATCCATACAGAAATAGTAAGACTTGCAAGGTTTCAGTAGCTGTTTTCCAGTATTAAAGGATGAATCAACGGGTAAAGAAAAAAAACCCAAGCAATTCTTGTTTTGAGCTAAAGGTGAAGATGGAGGATAGTATAGGAACTCAGCCAGTTAGGCCAACAAGCCAAGATTATTAGAATAGAAGTGATATTTTGAGAAAAGATTGATGAGAGAGATTTGATAAAGAAATATTTCAGTAATCCAGTACAGAAAATGCTGGGGGCAGGGGGTGAGTTTTGATTGCGTGAATAAGTGGGAGCCTGGGGAAAAGTCTGGGGGTGCTTGGTGTTGTTTTGGGTTTTTTTTTTTTGGGGGGTGCTTGTTTTTTTTTTTTAATTGGAACTGTGAATATGCAGAAATGAAGGAATAGTTCTAAATGATCTGTATAGCCATATGCCTCTAATGCAGTTTTGTAGCCATAACAGTCTAATGATCTGGGAAGGCAAGATTTGTAGGTTTAAAGTTAAACCTTTGTATTTGGCTGGGCGAGAAGCCCTTAGGCACGTCTTCCCTCTGCTGATGAAACATGAAGCGCAAGCTTCAGCTGATGTATAGATGAAAAACAATTGATTTGAATTTAACTTGTTATATTAAGAAGTGAGATAACGGGGGTGGAGGAGAACAGACAGATGGTTGTTGCTTTTGGGCTAGAGAAGAATATTAGTAAAAAGAAAATTAAGGTCATTCTGCTGGAGGGGATGGAAGGGTAAAGGAAAAAGAAAAAATATCTTGCCTGTGGGAGTTCTAGAAAAAATTAGTTGTGTAGGAATAATTTCCAGGTGTCATTTTTTAAAAAGAAAAGTTTATTTTGAGAGTTTTAAGATGTGGTAGAATTGCGAATTCTGTATTCCAGGCTCCTTTTTTTGAAGCTAGAAAGAGGATTAGGTTTTAGAGGTGGAGTTGTCATTTTGCAAAAAATACTTTGCCTCTCTGGTTTGTATGAGTTCCTTCTGACAGTTGTTTGCTGTTGTGTTGGTTGGTACATGGTGATGATACATCGTGGAGGAGTTCATGCTCCGGTTTGCTATGATGCATTTGTTTGGGTAAAAGTGGACTTTGTCTTGAGAACTATCAGTTCCACATCGCATCTGCTAGAGGGAAGCCTTGAAGAGACAGATGTTTTCTGTAGTCTGCAAGACTGAGCATTGCGTGTTCTTGGGCCTATTGCAAAAGACTTCTGATAGCTGCAGTTTGTTCATGTGGTTCTGTCACGGTCCGTAATTTAGTATATATGTTTTTGGGTGTTGATCTTTGATGGCAGAGGTGCAACACGTGAAGATACAGGTGATAAAAATCAATTGCATTGTCCAACAGAAGTCGTCAGTTAGAGCCTGTAGTTTTCTCCCTTTTAGACCACCTCAGAGGAGGAAAAATCTTACCACTTCTAAAAATAACCATTAGCAGCCTTTGAGGCACAGTGCGCCACACTACCTTCAGTCAAATGAAAAATCTATGCAATTCCTCTGAAGATGGTGACTATTAATATTCAACCTTTAGATGTTAGGATCTACGGTTCTCATGACAAGATTTGAAGAACTTTGCTCTACTCAAAGCTGAACACTTAAGTTTAAAATATTTTCAGAGTAACAGCACAGAATGTTATTCCTTTCACTCCCTATGAAAAGACAGTAACTTTTTGTTTTCAGATGAGAAACTGCATACTTTCTTGTTTTGTTTTTCTATTTTTATCTTTGTGATTAATGCTGTGTTAGCTTTTGTGGAAATTTTATGTCTAAAGAAAATATAAACTTCAAGGCAAATTCTTATTCCTGAATGGAGTACAGCTCATATAAGTAAGTGATAACAATTTCTGTAGTGGTAGTGTTAATGCAAGTGCAATCTGAAAAATAAATGGTAAGGTACAGTGCCCATATTAATGGAGGAAAATCTTATAGTTTTGTCACTGAAGTTGTGTTATGTAAGTTATGATAGTATGTTAAAAAATTTAGCTTTCTTTGACATATGTCATAAATTTTACTGTAATATCACTCATTGTAAACCATTGATGTTAAATACCACCGTGCTGTAAAAACAGAAAAACACAAAGCACTACTGGATATTGTAATAGGAGCTAATGAAAGGTTTATCTAGTGCAATGAGGATGAAATAGTTTCATTATATTCAGGAAGGATACTGGTTGTGGTAATTTCTATAGTATTTGGCAGTCTCCTCCATGTGGTGATGACTGATGACTAGGTTAACTACATAAAGAGCACAGTTGCTTGTTTCTATCCTTAGTTTGCTATTTATAAACCTTCAGAAATATCCATGTATGTCTCTGAACCTCTTGGTATATTGAATTTCCTGAAAATGGGACTTTAAATCCATTCATCAATAGTAACAATGAAGTGGTACAACCCACAGGTCATCGCCTTCTGTGGCATCTGCACACCCCTTACTTAGAAGGGAATTACATGTGAAATCCTGCCATTAGTCAAGTCAGTGTCAGTCGTGTTCCTCACTGGCATGATCTTGGAAATGAGACTGTGGGGATGGGGGAAAGGATATGTAAAACCTCTCTGTCCATGACAAAAACTTGAACTCTTCACAGCTACAAATGCGTTGGGGTTTTGTCATGCTCCTCCTCAAATTTGAGATTAGTTTACTTAAAATAATCTCTTTTGATAATTTTGAAACATTTGTAGCTATGTAACCATTCTGAGACCAAGAGGAGGAGCAGTATTAAATTATACTCTACTCAGTGTTCAAATTTGATGTATCTGTATACAATTTCTGTAGCATTCTCAACCTTTTTTGACAGAATTTTGGCACCTTGTAGGTTTTAGTACCACTGACGTTATACAAATGGGAAGACACATTTAGGTCGACTACAAACAGTTCCTTTTCTCAAGTGTATTTAATGGAATTGCTGTTTTGTAGCCTTTGGATAACAAATTCAGTACTAAAAAGCTGTTCAAATTGTGACACCTTTTCAGTTGTTCAAAAGCTCTTTGTGCTACGCAGTAAATAATGTAAAGGTGCTCCCTAGAGGGGGAGAGCTGAATTGCTAAGCCCACTTACAGGTCAGCCTTATTATGACTCTTGTCAATAGACTTTGTAGTGTCTAATGTGTATGCGTTAGGGTGTCCTTAGTTTGCAGGACCATTTCTTTGAGGTATGTTCGTGTTGGAATTTGCTTGTTTTCTAATCATTCCTTGTGTATGTAAAGAGGAATATGGCATACAAGTCACTGAATTTTTAAGTATCAGGCACGTGAAAACATCACTCTTAAATTGCATCTTTAATATGATCTGGATTGGAGCTGTTCATTTGGAAGGTTACTTGTAATGTAGCTTATTGATGTTTATATATAGGATTTATTATATGTAAATATGTGTATCTGCTTTGTGTATGTGTATATAAGCACATACACGTTACAGGTAAGTTATCCTCATGTTTTATCTTTCATTTTCTGGCACTTCACTCGTTACCCACTCAAAAGTTCATCTTTCCTAACTTTTATCCTACGTCCAACGGTTTCATTTTGAATATGTTTTAAAAAATCATTTCCTTATAGGAGTTGCCCCAGAAGGTAGCTGGTGGTGTCACCATTAAATTTTAGTAGCGTGCAAATATGTTGAAACATGCCTTAGTATTACAGAAAGATCTCTGTAGTTTCATTTACAGAAAGATTTTATTGCGCATTTTGTGAATAATGGTAAATGTGGAAATTAAAGGCGGCTGTTTACTACTGATTTTTTTGGTAAGTTTAGTTCCCACTTGCATGTCTTTTAATTTGTATCTTAATCTTTCCTTAAAATTACAGACTATTGAAACTGCTTATTGATAACTGAAAGCTGACCATGTTTGAAGAGAAATGTTTCTTTTGCCATGGATAATAGGGGAACAAAAAAACATAGATGGGAATGACTGGGAAAAGTGAGTGAAAGTCAGTTGAAGCACCCGCGTGTGTGTGAGTCCCCTTCTAGTCAGGTGATACGGAAATTTTCAATCTATTGAGAGATCTGGGCAGAAGAGAAGAGCTTGCTGGTTTGTCATTTCTGATACTTAAAGTTTTTGTGGAATTTGGCAACTCTCAAGGCTTTGTAGTACCCTGAAAATGCCAGTGATGCACCTGTATTTAAAAAATAAGAAAAAAATAGCTTGCATAAGGAAATGTATTCTAGAGTTTTATACGCCCCAGTAACCTCATGCCTCTGACTACAGGTCTGCCCACAGTAAACTTTAACAGCATTGCCTTTTCTTTTTCCTGAGACCATCCAGTTGCATCAGACCTAATGGAGCAACATGGCTGTTTCATTGGCAAACTGTGAAATATTTTCATTTGCTTTACTTTAATACTTTAAATAGAGATGTTTTCATAAGTACCTGTATTTAGTCCAGAGTCTTGGAGCGTTTTGTTTACTTTCAGATTTTGTACTGACGCAGTTACTAATATGTGCAGAGGTTAATATTAAATCTCTGGCAGCAAATACAATGGAAGGGGAGGAGTGTGGTGTGAAGATGTAGTGACCTAGAAGAGACTTCAACTTTGGTATCCAACATTGCATATGTTGGAAAATACCATTTGCATCAACTCACCTTGATTTAGACTAATATATACAAGAAAGACTTGTATTTGGAAACTAAATTTCTTGACCTTAAGGCATTAAATGTAATATACTAAAATTTCCCTGCCATTTGGAAGAAAGGGTGTGTGGGTTTGACTTTTTTTTATTTTTTTTTTCCAAATAATGTTATCTGACTGTAGCATTTGCTGAGTGTCTCAGAATAAAATGAAACCACTTGAGCTGTATTACTAACATTCTTGCCAAAGCAAACTGTAACTGGAAAATCTTTCCTTTTAAGACAGCTGAAAACCTTTTCTGGTGTGCAGTTCCCGTATTCAGGCTAAATGTGAGAATAAGTTAGGACCAGGGAAGAGAAGAATTTAGTAGTAAAGAAACATAATCTGAAGTCAGACTGGTTGGAGAAGGAAGGAAGAATGCCTCAGGCTCAGTCTTGCAGGGTGCTGGGCAGATTAGCTTCTGATTCATCAAAACACTTTATCTCCAATTTTGCAAGTAGTTCGGTTGAAATCAGTGTTATTCATCATTTAGTGAAGCGTAGTGAAGCATACTCATCTTCAGTGAAGCATATGCCTCTGTGCTTTTATGGATTTGGACTAAGGGTTGTATGACATGGTTGACTCAAGCTCTTGAAAATACAGTGTTTTGCCATGATTCTTACGAAGAAGAATCCTTGTACGTCAGCTGTCATTATTCTGATATCAAATGGCATAAAATCAAGTGGGAAAGAATGTGAACAAAACCCTTCAGCTGAATTTTAGAGAGTTAATAAAATATCTTGTAAAATGCTTTATTTGCCTAAAATTTAGTTTGTGTATCATATGGCATGAATGTATTACCTTACCAGGTAAACCCTTAATGTGCTAATGGTTGTACAAATTCGCGGTAAGAAATTAATTCTTTGCCATAGGAGTTTGCAAACTTGGTGCAAACAAAACCAGATTGCAAGGTGGGGAAGAAATTGTACCCAGTAACTGGAAACATGCTGAGTTCTTACTGTAAGCACAACAGTTTTCTGCTAGTAATTGTTGCAGAGCTGTTATCCATCAAAGCCCTTTAAAGTCACTCTAAATTGTTGTATTTGTATGGTAAGCTTTCCATAACTGCTGTTGTTTTGAGAAGGTGCGAAAGAGCTCATAAAACTTCAAAAATGATTTTTCGATAATGTTGGAATTTATTCATAACTGTTGAGTACCCAACTCCTGTAGGAATTCAAGCGGCTTGGCTCTTGTCTAAATCGGGAACATCGCTGATCTGGATATTAAAAAAATTTTTTATTTTTTTTTTTTTTTTAGGTTAGAAGGGTTTTCTTTTTGAGGCTTTTTAAGTCCTACCCTAATGGCTTTTTAATGAGTATATCCTCTGTTGCAGTCACTTAGAGATTAAGGTAGTATTTCCACATGCTATATAATTTGAGGAACTAAAGGGAGGTGAGAATAATAATCAAACTGTGTTGTATATATAGTTGCAAAATATGTTAGGTATCAAAATAGTGTTCAGATGCTAATAAGTATATTGGTGCATACTTCGCATTTCTTAGTTTCTAAAACTCTTCTAAAAATTTAACCATCACCTTCTGGTTAAAGCAGTTAAAACATTTCATAGTAATGGGACACTATTCAGAATGGAGCCCTGCATTTTTTTGTGAGTTGCAATATTTCTCTGCAGGCCCTTAATCAGAATTATGAAACAAAGATACTTGATATTCCTTTGTGGAAATGTCCCAGCCCCTATTTACAAACTTCTTTCTTGGAAGAAGGTTCAGCTTTGTTTCGGTGATTTCTTGGGAAGTGGGTGGAATGAGGTTGAAAGGAGAACTGCACTTTCTAGTGTCAGAATCCAGTAACTCTGTCTTGCTGAGAACGGGCTGTCTGTCCGGCTGTACCTGCGATCATGGAAACGTACCCTTTATTGGGGGAGAGGGGAGAAAGCCTGGCTGATCTCATTTCGGACCCTGTGAGAATGGTGGCTTCTGAAGATGATGTTTTAATATCTGTGATAAATTTTGTCAAGAGCTGCAGACTGATTTTTATATTTGTTTGTAGTCTTCAGCTACAATCAGATCACATTGGTTTTGGAATTTAGGCTCTCTGCTGTCAAAGTCAGTGACGCATTGTTTGTCATGGACATGTTTTACACAAACATAAAAGCAGGGTATTTTGTATTGGTGTAATGTGTGCATATCCCAGGTTTTGAACTGTTTTATCAGCTGTATAAAGTAATAATTATTTTCTGATTGGGGGGGTGGGGGGATTATTGATTTAATTTGTCTTACATACCAGTAGTCTCTTGCCCTGTGTCCTGGGTTTTCAGCATTTTTTTTTTTTAAATTCTTACAGCCTATCAAGATCCCAAATAGCCATTTATTTAAAGATTTAGAAATATTTGTCTTTGTATAATCCTTCCGTCCATTAAATGTGCCAGTGGAAACCTGGCTTGATTTTTACTATGAGTGGAGGGAAAAAACCCCACAAATCACGTGAGCAGAGTGTTTCTGCAGCATCATTCCTCTAATTTCAGACGTACAGCTTGAAAGCAGCTGCAGTCAGCTGACAGCTTGTGGTCGTGTTCAGATATATGTGGGGAAGGGGCGTGCTGTTTTAAATGCATAATAAAGCCGTTGTTTCGTCACCAGGAAGCAGAGATGGTAGCAGCCCAGGGGAAACGAGAGACAGTAATGTTGCTGTAGTGGAAGGGAAGTCTTGTTGCGCGGAGCCAGAGCTGTCTGCAGGCAGCTGTAGGGATGCACCACGGCAAAATGGCACAAATGTCTTTTGCTCTCCGTAAGGGTAGAGGATAAACGCGAGGAGCAGGTAGAAGCCTGAGATGGACATGCTCACAAGGAGGGTGAAGTTATTCTTCATGCTGTACTGCCCTTTACCTCTGTTGGTACCTTCCAGTGAAATCGGTGTAGTTGTATTTTTAGCTTGCTGTATCCAACATCAATATGACAACATAATTCTGTCTCTACATCTGTAAGCAGCTTTTACTATGTTTTCCTGTTTTCTGCCAGCTGCAGTTTACAAAGGATGTCACAGCACTGGTAAGAAATGTACAGTAGCCATTTCTCTGATGGTTTTGTAAGGCATGTTTTTCTTAATGATTTGTGAGAAACAAGCATATGAAACAGCAAGTTTGTGGGAAATGAGCGAGATAGTCTGAGCTGAATTTTCTTCATAATGCTAATCTCTTAATTCGTTGTTTGTGCCTGTGTTATTTGGTCGGTTTTCTCTCAGTGTGCTTTAATATTTTGCACTTCATTAATGCTCGGTGTAACGTTGCAGCAGTATTGTAAATGCCTCACCCTCCTCTGTACTTTGCTCTGTATTAATTTTATGGCTGCACTTGGGCTTTTATTACCTGTCTAGTGTTAAGACAGGGCACATTGATATTCTGGAATTGAGCATGTTATGATTTGGACGGGAAATGCTGTGATATGATACCACGCCTAAGCGTGTAAAAGCCCTGAGAAATCATTTGAGTCTTCTGTTGCATTGGCAGGCTCTGCATTGGCTCTTTATTTCATTATGCCTAAACTGAACGAAGTCATGCTAAAGTTTTTCAATTATAGGATATTGTTTAAGTATGCTGTATGCTTCTCACTGATTTATTATTTTGAGCGTTCTGTTAATTTCACAATGACAAATGCTGCTTTTCAAAAAGGTTACAGAAACATACTGAGTAAAATATAACCATTTTTTCTCAGGAGTCAGGCTCTTAAACATAATGGTGCAAATAAATGCACTACGGGAAATCATTTCAGATTTTAGTTTGTGTTTTTATAGTGTGTGGACAGCAGTGAGTATGTATGAATTTTCATACTGTTCATACCTTGAAGTTAAAAATATTACAATTACTAGTATTTTTGCAGTAAGATTTGTGTGCCATATACTGGCTGCCTCCTATAAAATGTGAGGACTTATAGGCTGTTGGCTCACAACAAAGATGTTGCTGCTTCAATTTATTCATTTTATGTTTAAGAACAGTGGCTTTTATGTAGAAGACATCTTGGAGGAGTGTGTGTATGTATATTTGTGTGTACTTTTCGTATGCACTACATTAAGTGGACAGAGTTCTTTTATACAGTAAGTGAAAAGAGAATTTTCTAGTGCTGGTTGAATTCTTTATGCAGTATTTTAACCTGTCGATTGCTGTGAAATTCTGGTTTGCAGCAATGTGAAGCTTAAACGGGAAGAATCTGTGAAGCATCATGATAGAAAACAGAATTAAGGGGGAGAAAAATACTGTGGTTTGTGCTCATGGATTTTGGGAAACCTGCCTCAGTGCCCTATCTGCAGTATTTCCTACAATTGATAATCAGTTCAGTTTTTTAGTTGTAGAGGGAGGGAACGTACATTACATACATTCATTCATTACGTATGCTCATTCTATTTCTGTTCACTAAGGGAATGGAATGCTATTTTTATCTTTTTAACTAACGTGTTATCTAAAATTATAGATAGTGTGAATTTTGTACTTGTGTTCCCTCTCTTGAGGCTCGATCGAGCAAATGCTAGATGGTGAACTTTTCCATCTCCCTCACTACTGAATACTCACTTATTCTTCTCTCCACAGGCATATTCCCAAGATGCCTACCTGAAAGGCAATGAAGCCTACAGTGGTAATGCCCACAACATACCCGAACCACCGCCAATATGTTATCCGCGCCTGACATCCACAGCTTCTGTTATGGCACAAGCTGGTGACAAGCTATCTTCTGACTTCTCGCTGGGGAAACAGCAAGTCAGCAGACCAGTACGGGCATTGACACAGCCAGAGAGGGCCTACAGAATGGAAATACAAGTGCCTCCATCACCAACAGACATTGCAAAATCAAATACAGCTGTGTGTGTTTGCAATGAAACTGTAAGGACTGTTATTGTGCCTTCTGAGAAGGCTGTAGATTTGCCATCTTGTAGAAATAATCATGCTGGTCCATCACACAGGACAGAGGAAGTAAGATACGGCTTAAAAGATCAAACCAGTCTAAAAGCACGGACCACGTCACCATCTTCTTCAGTGTCCACTACCATTGTACTTCCCCAGACTCCAATAACAAGGCCAGTTGATCCAACTGGAACACTAAGTAAAGCTTCCAACTATGTAGTATGTCCAGAAGGAATCCCAAGCACTAGACCTCCTGCTCAAGCCACAGATTCGCCCTCAGTCTCTACTAATCATTACAGTTCTCCAGCATCCCACCAGCATATAGACTGGAAGACCTACAAAACTTACAAAGAGTACATTGATAATAGGCGCATGCACATGTATGGCTCCCGAACAATACAGGAAAGGTTAGATAGTTTAAGAGCAGCTTCTCAGAATACAACTGATTATAACCAAGTGGTGCCAAATCGCACTGCTTCACAGGTACGGCGCAGGAGCACCTCTCACGACAGGGTTCCGCAGTCTGTTCAGATCAGGCAGAGAAGTGTATCCCAGGAAAGACTTGAAGATCCCGTGTTGATGAAAGAGTGGCCACGAAGTGCTTCACAAGATACTCTAACTTCACCTTCGGTTAATGCTAGGAATCACAGGGCTCGGTCATGGGATTATCTCAGCAAACAGGGTGAAGTGCTAGAAAATTTTCATTCTGAGAATATGATTGCAGATACTAATGGAGATAGGAGAAAGACTTACAAGTGGACAGGGTTTACTGAACAGGATGACCGGCGAGGTATTTATGAGCGATCTAGACAGCATGCATTTCACATGTCCCTTCGAGGTCAAAATTTTTCTATGGCTCCAAGTGCTTATTTTTCAGACAACAGGAGAACAGGTAGCAGAGCTTCTCTGCCTGGTTCTCATTTTCAGAAAGTTCCACCAGATATAAAAATGTTGCAGCCTTCTCGAGATTTGCAAACTCCTGGGGGAGTTTCAAAACCTACAACTCTTTCACAAGAGAGATTGTCTCTCACACCAGCCAGAAGTTCTAAAAGTAGCTCTTTGAAGAGCTCTGCTCCCTATGCAGCAAAACCATCATTTCCCCTTAACCAGGGCCTGGATACTATTGCCAGCAAAGACCAAAGAACAGTAAATCACCTGCATCAGAGTGGTCTGTTAAACCAACAGTCAAGGGTCCGAGCAGAAGGTGCCCCAGATCACAAAACAGAAACTGGCAAAACCATCCAGCCCTCCTCTCTGTCTCTAGCTTCCGCCAAACTTGTTCAGCCAACGAGTGAGAGTTCAACTACCTCCGACAATGTAGATGGTTCCATCAGACAAAAGATTCATGATTTTGAAAGGGAAGAGGTTCATGAGCCTGAAATTCTGCAAACGGATGTTCAGGAAAATGACAAAGACACAGTGGTCATGCGGGACAAATCACCTTCTGGCCACCAAACTCCACAGCCTTTGAGGCATCAGTCGTACATTCTTGCTGTAAATGACCAAGAGGCAGCCTCGGACACTACCTGTTGGTTACCTAACGATGCTCGGAGAGAAGTCCACATAAAAAGAATAGAAGAACGGAAAGCATCAGGTTCCAGCCCACCTGGTGACTCCTTGGCTTCTATTCCGTTTATTGGTGAGTTAAAATATTCCCGTGTACATCATATGCTTTTCTCTGCTAAGGATGATGGAGAGCACTGTGCCAGGGAGCTGACTGCTGTGCTTGTAAATCCTGGGGTTGAGGGCCATTGGGGCTCTTTTCTCATCTAGAGTGCAATTAGGCTGGTAAAACTAAAAATATTCTTCAGTGGAGGAAAAAGATGTTCTGTTTTGTTTGGAGTCCTGGAGGATCAGTGTAAAAAAGTCTACAGTGACTTACTATTTCTCTAGAATTTTCCTTAACCCCCTGGAGAAGTCTACATTATATAACTGCATCTGGATATCACTCCACATAATGCTCTGGTGTTATTTATATGGACAACTAGCATTGTCAGCACCTTTCAAAATATTTTTACTTCTCTAGTATAAAATGTAGTTGGAATCCAGTAAAGAGAGAATATGGATGCAAATCCATGTAAGGGTGATTTGTGAAAAAAAAGTTTGTCATCAGAATAGGTAAGGTGAAAGCTTTCTAAGACAGATACAGGATGGAGGAAAGCTGTTTCAGGTGAAAGGATATCAATAAAATGAAGTGAATTTGCAAGTAAAAATGCTAATGTGGATATGAATGAAAGGGTTTGTGGAAGCAGAATGTGAGAAGGCACAAAGATTCGTCTGTGGACTGTGATACAAACAGGGTTGGGATTACAGGGAGTTTATAGGAAGGGAGCTGAGCACTTTTGAGATAATTTGGAAGAAGAGAGGAACTCATGGAAGGATTGTAAGTGGTAGAAAAAAATAACTGAAACTCCATTTTTGGATACGTGAGGAATTGGAGTAATCTGCTGAAGAGACAGTTTCAGTGACAGAGCATTTCTGTTCTGCTCAAGTAGTCAATACCTGTGTCGTCTTCACTGCGCTGTTGTTGTTGAGTTGGATTTTCTTTTCTTGTGGCTGGTTTAATCTTTTGGAGTCTGGATGTCTGCAGACCATTTTCCACACGGGTTGATTTATAATTGACGGTCCGTTCTTGAATGTGGTATAAGAAGTATTTAGAAAATATTGAATTTTATTCTCAAACTCATGTATGTGAGAAACAAAGCTTCTTTATGCTCTTCAGGTTGTGGTGTTTTTGTTTTGGTTTTTTTTTTTTACAGATCAGGTTAAGGGAGTTAGAGGTGCATTGTTTTAGCACAATTGTCTTCTGTTGTGGATCTGCAGCAATTGTCTGTACGAGTTTAAAGTAAATAACCAAAAATAGCAAAGCAGCTTTGTGTGCATCAAAGAATGGAAATCACATAAAAGATATAATAATTCTGTTCTTTTGACAGAATTTTAAGACATGACAAAAATCCTTTCTTAACTAGCATATGGTTTTTATATTGGGTTTGCCTTTTTGAATGGGAGTTGTGTAGATTTTTTTTTTATTATTATTATTTATTACTGGATGCATCATTATCCAGTGTAATTTTGGATTCTTCTTTAGACCTTTTCGATCTTTCTTTAAGGATTAGTACTGGTTTGTAAGGCACGTCAACTGATCTTTGTGCAGGGTTTTTTAATACTATGCCTAAAATCAACATTGGGCAGTTAAGTTACGTGTGGTATTTGTACTCACTTAGGAGTGCTTGCTGGGAGGTTTCTAATCCCGTACAACTTTAATGTCATGTAAAAGTTCGATCAAGATTGCCAAATCAAGCCCAACCTTTTCTACACAATCTTCTATCTTATATTTGACAAAGACTTGCCATGAACTCTAACTCATGTGGCTTGCTTCCAGATTTTAGGGAAATGTGATGATTAAAGTTCAAAGAAGCCTTAAACATGGCAATTGTACTGCGTTCCGGTAGCGGCTGAGTAGTTCAGAAGAAACAAAGTTGTAACTCTCCATTGCAGCCTTTTGGCATAACACCACGTGGGATTGTGCAAATTCATATGAGCTCCTTAGCCTTTTGGACTGAAACCTCCTTGAATACTCCAGAAATATCAAAAAGTGGTGCTGCTAGAGCATGGGCACAGTCTGAGGCAACACAGGACTTGTGGCTGTCTTCCTAACAAGAAGTTCTTGTACAGGTGCTGTGGAAAACTTCCACCACAGCTCCAGCACATTGAAGATGAAATAACCCTCTCTGAATAGGAAAAGCATCAAACGCCATTAAGAGTGGGCATCTTCTGAAGTTAGAATTAATATGCTTGATTTTAACTTTGCTTGTTACACTATCATTATGCCTAATTACAGCTTCACTTGTTAAAAGCCTTATTAATCAGACGGATAAACCCCTAGATCTACTTTGCAGCTCAGTTAAAGGGTATTTAACTCTTCTGAAGGAAAATTACTTGGATTTTTCCGTTTCGTATTTTAGTTTGGGGTGGGGTTTTGGTTTTGGTTTTTTTTTTCCTTTTTTCCTCTTCTGTCTGATGATGTTACTTTGAAAAAAGACATACTTGGGTGTTAGCAATCTCTCTGTTTATGTTTACATCAGCGTAATTGTTTTTTGCAGTATTAGGGTTTTTTTAGATACAGTTCATTTCATAAATGCACTTACTGAAGTTATTTGTACAGTAGATCTTTGGAGTAGTGTAAAAATGTAAATTTTGGGGGAATAAATATCTTCCAAGGTTATGTATCATTGCCATTTTAAATACTTCACGATGTGTTTATTTTTGTTATCACTTTGCTAATTAAAACTAGTAGGTGTGGCCAGACCATGTTTTGGTAGAAATTCAGCCAGGAACAGTTGGCTTCTGCAGCAGCGTTTTGTGACTAACCTGCTCTCGAGAATAGCGGAACATCAGGATTTGAGAGTATCTCTCTGTAAGTAGCATGGTGCCCTGCACCACAAACAGAAATTCAGGCAGAGTTTCCATCAGGCTTGTCTACGGCAGATTCTTGCAGAGATTATGGTGGGTTGCTGAAGAACTGCCTTTTGACAGTAGTCCTTTCACAAAAGGCTGTTCTGAAGCAGGAGATGAAATTTTGGGTTGCATTTGCTAATAGAAATGAGAGATCTGTTCAGAGCAAACCAAGTAGGGAGATGTTTTATAGGAGAAATTGATTTATTTGAAAAAAAATAGGCAAGATATTGCATCCTTAGTCTCTTCTTCAGGTAAGCAGGTGCTCTTGGGGGATGAGGAAGCTGCCAGTTGTACAGAAAAACAACCCCGGGCCTGCACGCTTCAGTACTTTCCATGTGTTCCATGTGCTACTAAATGCAGAGTATTGTTGTTAGCCTGGAAAGCTGCTGTTGCTATTTCAAGTCCAAAGAAAGGCTCGGTTCTTGAAATGCTCTCTATTGTTTCAAACTATACTAGTTAGTCTAATGAAAGGTTATTCCTTTTACCCAGGAAACAGTCTCACCTAGTCTCTAAAATACCATCTCTAAAATTGTAAAAATACCATTATCTCTATCAGTGCCTGTATTAGCAGTGGTGGTGTTTAATGTACATTTTTTCAGACTTGTAATTTGTACACAGTTTCTCTGTTAGAGAACAGCAAATGACAAATTTGTGACCTACTGTGTAATTTTGGATGTGTTAACCTGCGCTGGGACGGAAATTAGAATGCTACTTAACATCTTTGTAACTATTGAGAAGCAATTCATTTAGAATATAGTTATTTCAATACCTTTCTTAGACATAGACGTATGAATGTCTGAGATTCGCAGCTACCTTGAAACTATTTTTTTCCTTCGTAAACCATTTATTGTGGAGTAGAAAGCAATTTAAAAAAAGGATAATCCAAATCCCAGATTGAGTTGAAGGAACTACCCGTATGAGTGAAATGGAGAAACTCCTTCAGTATTGAACCTGATTGCAGTACGGGTAGCTGCCAGTGCAGTTTAGTGTTTTGGACATTACTGTTGTCTGAACGTTCTTTCCAACTTTGTGGTGGGTTGTCATGTGAAAATTAAGTTTAAATGGATATGTTTTAAAATACTTAGCCTAAATAAACATCATCTTGAAGTTTAAAATTCTTTTCAAATCAAACAAGTTTATAGTCATCCTGTTAGAGAGTTTTTCTTTTAGGCGTGCAGTAGCATCGGGTAAGTACAAAGACTTTTCCTCAGAGGTGTGATCCCATTTTTGAAAATATCTAGTACATCCTTACCCTAGAAAAATTTTAGGTCACTTCATTCCACTATTAATTTGTGAATAACTGAGAGAAAATTAGCCAGATAAAAATATTTGACCAGACTTTAATAACACCAAAGTGTTGTAAAAATTACATGAGTGTCCTCTCTCTGGCTGAAATTGGTACCTAAGGAAAGGTGTAAGAACAGGACAAGGATATATGGTTCTTAATGTTGCTACTCTCTATTCTCCAACCATTTGCATTTTACAACGTTCCTGAGCCAAATGTGATTTTAAGTGCTTCATAAATTTCTCCATTCTCTTTTGTACTCCAGTAAAATTTTGCTATCCAGTACCCTGTATTGATTTAAATAAAGATTTGCCAGGAGTTTCACAGCTTTTTTAACTACATGGTGTTCCCTTTTTCTTTTTTATGTATATGCGTCGTTTTTTAAAACCTGTCTCCTGGTGGCTGAATTTCTCATACAAATGTTGTAAAAGTGACCTGCAGAGTGCTGGTCTTAAGTCACCCTTTCCATGCCACTCATGGCTTTGTCTCTCTTGGCTTCTACCCTTAGTGCAACCAACCATACTGATTTCTGTACTAGTAATCAAGCACACTCTGCTTTTTACCTTGCTTTAAGAGCTGATCTTCATGCTGCTTTTCAAAAACAAAAAACCTTTTTCATTGTATTCCAATATTTATTTTTCTACAAATTTCTGTCATAATAAAAGCGTTTGGGCACTTGTTGACCAACAGGATAAATTTAGCTGGCTTCTAGTGAATTCTGCTCAACCTTCTTTAATTCCTTTTTTTGTTAGGAATTAGGAGGTGAAACATTCTAAAACATTCAGCATGAGTTAAATTTTTCAGGCATCTTTACTGTACATGTGATGGCATTCTTCTCTAATGCTAGAAGTAGAGGTGTATAAGGTTTACCTTGTCGGTATCTACCTTTAAATGATGTCATGTACGTAACTCCAAGTGCTTTTTTTGAAAGTGTAATGAGTTTACTGCCTTTTTTTAGTGAAATACGTGCCATACTTTTCCTCTCCTTCCCTTGCACCTTTATGCCGCTCTCTGCAGGCTGTTTAGGCTCTGGTACAGAAGACAACAATGTGAATGCACACATACTGAATGCAGTTCATTCCTGAAACTAGAAAATAAGTTGATCTACTTGCACAAAGCACTGTGAAAAGAGTTATGATGGCAGGAATAGTGAAAGGTTAGGGGAGACAACCAGAAATACTCTCATGTGCAATAAAGAAATAATTGAAAGAATGCACTTATTCGGTTTTCTCCTCATGAGAAGAGATAAACATCAAGCAGGAAGAAATTCAAGCCCTCAAACTTCTGCAGCGCAGGGATCGTGGCTTGTCAGCCCAGAATGTGTGGATACCTTAAGGGTGGCTGATACAAATGGTCGATATGGCATGTTTTAAGGAAACTTCAGTTTTAGCAAAATCTGTTAGCAGTCAAGATGAATATGAAAAGCTTCAGGTATTGGGATAATTTTTTTTCTACAAGCTACTGTCTAGCTATTCCAAACTATGAAAATATAAATGTAACTGGAATAGAAACTAGAGCTGACAGATGTTCATTTCTAAGGGACTGTTGCTTCTATTATTCTAGCGATAGCATTGGCACAGTTTTTAACATGTCATCGGTGTTTCTAGGATAAGCATCAGTCTTTTGTTTTTTTTTCAGGGTTTTACAGTGTGGCCTGCCAAATCACTATTCTCCAGGCTGAAAATTTCAGTGTTTCTTATCCAAAGAACAATTTTGAAATCATTGTGGCATTCTGAAGTATAGCAGCCAAAACACAAAATTACAAATTAACATTTTAAATACTGTTTAAATGCTTCAGTAACTCAAAAATCCTTTTTTTTTTTTTTAAATGGAAACTTAAAATTTAAAGTCAACAATTCATAACATCTAGTAGAGTTCTAATTGAATAGAAGTATCAGATTTGTTCGGTAATGGGTAATATTTTCACAGCATAAATCATCCTTATTATATCATTATAACTTAAAATAATTATTGCAGGTAATAAAGGAATGCTGTCAGGGTTCTTGGCCAACAAAAAAAGTGTATTGAGAATTGTACTTTTTTAATGTGTTGGGGTAATACTGTAAACAGGAACCTTTAGAATTGCTTTGTATTACTTTGTGTAGAAAGATGGTTATACATTTGTTTAACACTGAAATAAGCAACAGACTGTTGTAGATAAGGTTTTCAGAATAGTCTCACATGAAGAATAACCTTGGGAAGCCTTTTTCTGTTTGTGTGGAACTTGGTCAGTATAATGAACATATTATTTACATGAGCGTGTTAGCAGAGGACTGGATTTGATGATTCAGGAGGCTTGTTCCAGTCCTGTGTTTCCATGGCTTACAGAAATGAATGTGCTCAGCATGCAGACATGTTTCCATTATATTCTTTTGGCTACAAGAGGATAATTACGTAAAGTAGATATATGAACAAGTTCTTTGTAAAGGCAATCAGTGTTGTCAGTGCTGAAAGTACTTAAAAACCAACAAACAAAAAAAACCTTTTTAAAGGTTCTTTTTTGAAAAATTAGGTAGGGCGTCATGATGAACCAGGCAATAGCGTATCTTCTTTCCAGGTCACGTGTTTTAGGCTTGGAAGTCTTTAACTATTGTAGCTTTTACCCTTGCAGACTAAAGTATAAAATGCAGCAGCTTGTACTTCAAGATCTGTAACAGAAAGTCACCGCTGTGGGGTGTTTATTAGTCCTTTGTGCTATCTTGTGTGATAGCGGGGTTACTCCCATATAGTTTATTTTTGATTGAACAATTTGGTTTTGTGTATTGGTTATTTCTGGCCTTCTCACTATGGAGATGAAAGTGTATGCATGGTCTTTTTATTGGATTGTCTTCCTGACAGACTTTTAAGAAAAATGGTCCATATTAGTGTGTCTGTGTTTACCTTAAATTCAGCTTCTTTTGAGGTTTCTTGGAGACGGGGAGCCTCTGAGATAGACCTTTTTTTTTTTTTTTTTTTAACTGTCTTGCCTGTGTGTGGATGAAGAATCAGCTTCTACCTCCAGTATCCTGTCAGCCTTCTCTCCTTTCTTCTGCATTCTTCTCACTGATGCTCTTCCTCGTGCCCTCTGTCCCCCTGCTCTGTTGTCCCTCGCTCCGCTTGTGCTGGTGCCTCAGCAGCCTTTGCCTGACCCCTCATGTCCTGCCTGCCACCAAGGTGAAGGAAGGGACCACCGAGGTGGTCCATATGGCTGTACCACAAGGGAAGTGCTGCCTATAGCAAGCTGGACCAAACCTAAACTGACAGGCACGGAGGAGGTATTAGACATAGGACAAGATTTTAAAGCTTTCATGTACCGTATCGAAGAGGAATGCTTTGGAGCAAGGTGGTGTTGTGCGTTGTGATGCTGCAGAGCCTGTCGTGGTACCATGTACTGTGAAGTGCTTGGATAGGCCGAGGATGCAAAATGGTTGTTTATGAAGGGCTGGAAGTAAGGGAGTGCCTCTAGAGCCAGTCTTGCTGCAGCGTCTGTTCATGTCACTGGCATGTCCTGTCTGTCCTTCAGTAAAGAAACTATTTTAAATTTTTTTTTTTATTCTTCTAATGAGTGCTTGATAGTTTCATGTTGTCTTTTCTGCCATAAGCAAATGGACTTGCCATGTAAGAATAATTCTTAAATTACACCCCAAAAGCCATAACCTGTTGTTTGAGATTGAGAGAATTATTGAAGAAATAGAGAGGCAATGGTTAAAAAGCTGACTGTAATGGCTGTCAGGTAGATGCCATGTCAGTACATAGAAACCTTCACAGCTGTTCCTCTGTTGAATGAAGATAATGTTTTTAATGATTCTTTTAGCCCTTTGCTTTGGAGACAGAAAGCAGCATGAGTTACCTCCCTGTAGCCTTCTGCAGAAGGCTGAGCTTTCTACAAAGAGCAATCACTGTTACAACTCCACGAGATCTCTGAGTAACCAAAATTGCATTAGGTACTACAGGGGCATCTTTAAATACAGACCTAATCCAAGAGCTGGATACGGTTTTCAGAAAGCCAATAACATTAAAGTGCAGTTATCCTCTTCAGTGTATGCAGTTTGGGAAATTGTATGTTGAGTGTTTTTTGTGTCTGGGGGGTGCACACTGTCTGAATGTTCTTCATGTGAAAGGTGAAGTGTGTTTTAAGTGTGTGTTACTACATAGCTATTACATTTTTGTTATTTGAATCTTTAAATCAGATCATAGTCTTTGATAAAATACATACTTGTTGAATTAAGGTTTGTAGCCACATATTCAAACTGTCTGTTTAAATTAAAATGTCTAAATGGTGTTTTAAATGGTAATGTGGTCTGTAATACACTTACTAAATAATGCAATTCCTTTTACAGTCTGGTGTTGAAATACCGCTTGCAAGACTGCCATGTCCAAAGGGGAATAAATATGAAAGACGACTTTAGCTAGTTTTTTCAAGTCACTTTCTATTACCAGTGAAAAAAGATTTGGCAAGCTGAATCCCCAGGGGCTGGTGGGAGAAATCACCTTTCTCTGTCAGTCATATAGCCCAAGCATCCCTAGTGGTTAGCCTCTCTGGACTAAGTTAGTCTGTGAATTTGGTCTCCATGTTTATATGTTACAATTCAGTTAACTAAACCATTTCCTTAAATAAAAAAAAATATTAAAACAACAAAAACAAACAAGACCCACAATCATAATCGACTTGGGTAAATAGGGAACTCCTAAGACAGCTCCAGTGTAGCTCAACCCATACATGTCCATCTCACCTGATGAGATGCATCTGAAGTTGCTGAGAGAGTTGGCTGATGTCATTGCAGAGATACTGTCTATCATCTTTGAAGGAGCATGAGGACTGGGGGAGGTCCCCGCTAACTGGAAAAAAGCAAATTGTGCACCCATCTTGAAAAAGGATGAGAAGCACAGTCCAGGGAAGGCAGTCAGTTGGCCTTATGTCAGTCCTTAAGGAAATCACGGACTTGGTCCTCTTGGAACTTATGTCTGGGTATATGAAGGATTTGATTGGGAATACCTAGCATGGATTTACCAAGGGTAAATAGTGCTTGACCAACGTGATTGCCTTTTATAATGAGATGGCTAGATCTCTGAATGAGAGGAGAACACAAGGGGGTCAGCAACCTTGACTTTAGCAAGGCTTTTGACCTTTTCTGCAACACCATCCTTGTGCCATAGTCTAGGTGGGTGTACTGCTGGATACATAGGAAAACTGGATCGTTGGGTGTAAAGGGCAGTGGCTAAGGGTTCATATTTTACCTGGAGGCTGGTTACACGTGGTGTTCTCCGGGGTCCGTTTTGTTTAATATCTTTATTGGTGACATAGAGGGGAGATGGAATATGCTCATCAAGTTGCAGGCACCACCAGTTGCCAATACGCACGAAGGTGTGTTCAGAAGAGATCCCTAGAGGGATGGTTTGATAGGAACCTCTTGAAATTCAAGGATAAGTGCCAAGTCCTGCGCCTGGAATAGACTAACCTCCTGCAGCGGTACTGGCACCTTGCTGGTGAAGAAGGCGGCTAACACCATACTGGTCTGCATCAATAAGAGCACAGCCGGGATGTTATGGGAAGAGATTATTCCCCTCTGTTTGTCACTTGTTGGACAAAATCCCTGAGCAACGTGGTCTGAATTCAGCGCTAACCCTGCTCAGAGGAGGAGGTTGGGCTAAGGGACCTTCTGAGGTTTGCCTCCCACCTGAATAATTCTGTGGTTCATTTAAATTATATTTAAGGTTCTCAAAATGTGCTCCCTTTTGTGTTGAAGTGTTCAGGTTATTACTTTCAAATCTTCACATGTAATCCTGAAGGGACTGCTCCAGGAGATTTCAGGTATAAACAAAGACATTAAATATTATATTAAAAATGATAAAATCATATTGTAGCAGCATAGTAGGGTATGATACAGATCTACCCTTTTTTTCAGTGATTTTTTTGGGGTATTAATTTCTCTGAATCTTTGGAAAATTGGTTAATGCTTGTTCCTTAGTTCTTCATCCACAGAGTGGGGATAGCACGTCCTCTTTGTCGTGCTTTCTCACCCGTGTAATCCTCAGTTTTGAAATCTCTAGTTCTGCCACTGAGCCCATTCAGTGTAAATTTGTGTCTTTGCAGAGTCAGAAAGTTAATATTTTTCCAGTCCACTTACATTGTGTACAGATGCTCCTTCTCTTTGTTAGGTCCTTGATCTCCATCTGCACTGCAATAGAAATGTACTTTGATAATGAATTCCTCTCCGCTTTAGCTACCAAATCAGTTAATGCAGGTTGCCTGTACCAGTAGCTATGTTGCCTGTTTATTACAAGTTTTTAGTGTCTTACCCCCTATAAATGTGTTTGCACTGAAAGGCTTTTCCTGAAAATCACTAGTTGCAGTGCTGACCAGTTGCATGCTCATGTTCAAACAGAGGTGACAAGCGGCATCTTCCCCTTTGCCGGAGGTGCTCTGTCACTGTGCTGCCTTATTTTCCGATGGCCGGTCTCTTGGGTCGCTTCATAAACAATAGTGCCGAACAAATTGGATTCGTATCCTTTTCTCAAATGAAAAGTAAAACCTTAAGTAGTCCTGGAGTCTTTGACCCTTTTGTTACTAGTATTTAAAGGGACACCGGTAATCCGTGAGACAACAAACTGAAAGAGAATTATTTCGTGTGGCTTCTTCCCTGGCTTGTTTGTTCTGTATGCTTCACTGCGTTTCAGAGACAGTGGTTTTCATTGATTGGTGGGTTGAACACATCCTTTCGCGCACAGCGTGGGGAGTTTTGGGGTGCAAATACACCCATTAATCAAGGAGACTGAAAAGGGAGACAAATGTTTACAAGCACTAAAGAGGAAAGTCAAAATATAAGGGATAGATATAGTTGTCTGGATTGTGTGTTTTATTGGACAGCAGCGTTGGAGTTTGCCAGTGCATTAAATCAGTAGGCAGTAACTCATACGGCGTACATCATGGTTTGCTCTATAATCACTTTACGTTATGTAAAAGCTTGCCATTAGCTGACCTTCAACCTCTTCAGGGATTGAACAGAGTTATTTCCTTGCTGTACCAATGTCATTTGCAATTTCTTTAAAGCTTGCCTATTTCAAAAACCACTTTAATTTAGATTCATCTGGGGATTAGATCCACTGTGAAGTAATAATAATTTGAATAATTATTGTTGCTTTCAAGGACTTAAAAACTGTTTTTCCTCAGCTGAATTCTTGGATTCAAGTGTTGTGGGAGATCACATAGTGGTGTCTAACACTTCTCATTCACAGCTTGTGCAGATTTATTTCAAGCACTAGCATTTTTGTCACTTTTGGGAGTAGAGACTGTGACGTTTTAAGATAAGTCTGTAACATAAATAACTTAAAGCTGAGCAGTTCCAGTTTGCGTGCTATAAACTAATTAATTGTTCAGTGAATGGTTACATTCCTTAGCCAACGGTAGCGTTCTTCTCTCAGGGTTTGCTGCAGGGAAGCTGAGCAAATGAAAAAAGGCAGTAAGACAGTGAGCTGTTGTAGTTTTGAAATGGAAGTGTAACTGAGGTTCCTCCTATCTCCCAGTTGCTGTAAAGAAGAGGTCTGTAAATGCTTCTAATTTATGGCTGTGGATGCAAGTAAAATTTAAAAAAATTTAAATTGTAACATCACAGGTTTGCTGTGAGTTCTCTTGCTTTCCCTTTTTACTAATGTTTCTAGTTTGTGTCTGGTTTTTTTGGGGTATGATTTTTTAACATATAACTTCAAAAATTATTGTATTTTCCACTCCAGACAACTTAGAGGGCTGTTACTGCTAAACCTTCCTGTACTTTGTTTTATTGCCTTGTTTTAAATCTACATTGACAAATTTTGATGGTACAAGTGCTGCCTTAACAGAACTGTTACTGCCTGTTGGAAGAGCACAATGCAGCACACGCAGTTGTGTTCACACAAAGCAAAGAATAAACCTCTGTCTGTGAGTGTTCATTGATTTCAATAGGCTTTTCAGTAGCTCTGCATATTACAATTCTTAGCACCTAGAATACATTCATATTCATTATGGCAGTACAGTTCAGCCCCTGCTTGTGACTTGATTTTTCTTTTTTTCCCATCCTTTCTTCTACCGGAGCACGAAGTAGAATTATTTTTCTAGTCCTAGTAATGTGTTCTGGCAGATGTTACCGCTCTTTTCTCAGAATGATTGAAAGTGCATCTTTTGGCTTCTTCCGTCTTGTAAGGAACATGTTAACTATTAGAAATACTTAAAGGTTTTTGGACTCTTTCATGATGACCCTTGTGGCTATTGAGACTGTGAGGTGCTGGGCATGTATGGCATGCAATCGTTTGTATGAACAATTAGTGGAAGAACTAATTGGTATGTAGTAGTGCCATCTTTTAAAAATATGAATACTTCTTTCTTTGAGTGTATGGAGGATGGGGCGGGGGGGGGAATCTGTTGTTTGGATACTGGAAATCTATGTAAAGTGCTTTTTTGTTTGCTTGTAACTTGGCTTTATTATTTAAACACTTGTTTAAACCAAATGGTGGTTTTGGTAGTCTGAATGCCCATATTTTATTGTAGGAAATTGTACTTATCTGTCTGAATTTAGACTTCCTGATGTAATAAGTTTGTCTTTCACTTACGCACATAAACAAAAATAGTCTACTTGAAAATAACATTACAAGAGTTTAGCAAGTAATTCCTGTTTCATTCACTCACAGCAAAATCTATAATGGGGTATGATGTTCTTTGCCCTTATCTCTAACATACAGTTAACATTTTTACAAAGTAAAACAGGCTTCTCTTTCTTAAAACCAAACAAAAAAGTGTGCATTTAACACTGTGAATTAATAGGATCCTTACGCTTGTTTGAAAGATTTCACGTTTAAGATACTTAATCTGATACCCCAATAATGAGAAGTTCAGATGGCTAGTTAGTTTGAGCATTTGATTAATGCCTCTAATATATTAATATGTGATATATTACCTTTGTAGATGAACCGACTAGTCCTAGTATTGACCACGATATTGCACACATTCCTGCTTCTGCTGTTATTTCTGCATCTGCTTCTCAAGCACCAGCTATAACAACTGTTCCTCCCAGTCCCGCATCTCCAGTCCCTTTAATTCGGCGACAGCTTTCACATGATCATGGTGAGTGTTGATTTCATATTCTTTTTTCCTCATGCAACTTTTTGTCTTTTACACTCTGGGGAACAAGACTGAAAATTGTAAACTCTTTATTGCTGGAAATAAATTACAAAAATGTGATTCAGGTGCTTACATACTCAAAAATTTCTACTTGCTTGCAGAATCCATCCGGCCTAGTGTCCTGGATAGCCAGCCTGCTCCAAAAACTGAGAGATCAAAGTCATATGATGAAGGACTGGATGACTACAGAGAAGAGGGAAAATCGTAAGTTCATAAAAAAAAAAAATCCGTTAATTTGGAGATTTCTTTTTTTAAGTGTACAAAATCTCATTTTAACATTTGTTTTTCTCCCAACAGATCCATTAAGCATGTGTCTAGTTTAAAGGGGATTAAGGTATGTATATATGTATATAGCAACTCCTAAGAATCACAAATGGTACTGTGGCAAGTTGTACAAATTACACAACTCAATTTTACAAAGTGATACCTTAAACACAGATATTAAGTTTATTGGAATTGCTACTCCTGAAATTGTTCTTGATTTTGATTGATATTTAAATTGATTCTAATGTGTTTTTTTTTCCCTAATTGGTGCTGTATGCATCACGTAAGTAAACATAGTCTCTTTTTTCCTAGGCTCACCACATGATCCATGATTTTTCATTTTCCTCAGCTTCTGTAAACAAAGCATATCTATGGCATGCTTTTGTAAAAACTTACTAATGGGAGTCTAAGACTCCTGCAGTTTCTCAAAGTATTCTTGCAATATGTAAGGTCACTGTTGTTGTATGGAAACTTTAGCAATTGTATTTTTTTGTATTCTTAGGGGCTTTTTTGCTGAATGAGGTGTCAGCTTTTAAAGAGAGAAACATCTTGCATTTAGGGATTGTAGAGAAATGTATTTAGAAGTACACTGTGGGGTTCTTTCTGTGACATTTTCTTTAGGTCCCAGACAGCCAGAAATCTTCAGAAGACTCTGGTTCCCGAAAAGATTCTTCTTCAGAGGTCTTTGGTGATGCCTCCAAGGAAGGATGGCTCCATTTTCGTCAGCTTGTTACAGACAAGGGAAAGGTACCCGTCATGTTCAGTTATTTAACCTAGCACAAATAATAAGCTGGTGTAAACCTAAGATAAGAAATTTAGAGCTTTCCTGTTTTACTTTTTTAATTAGAATTTTTGGGGTATGAACATCAGTAAGATGGAGAAAATTTTAGACTTGTTAGACCTTTGACTTCAGTGACTTCCTCAGCTTCTTTTACAGCCTGCTTTCTGAACTGATGGGATGAGAGGAAATGGTCCCAAGTTGCGCCAGGGGAGGTTTAGATTGGATATTAGGAACAATTTCTTCACAGAAAGGGTTGTCAAGCATTGGAGCAGGCTACCCAGGGACGTGGTTGTGTGACCGACCATATCTGGGGATTATTTAAAAGATGTTTAGATGTGGTGCTGAGGGTTTAGTGGTGGGCTCAGCTGTGTTAGGTTTACGGTTGGACTCGCTGATCTTAAGGGTCTTTTCCAACCTGAATGATTCTATGATTCTAATTCTTACATTTCAAAGCATCTGTGAAGTAAACTTATTTCTAATGACTAATTAAGTAGGAAGAATCAATACCTTGATAACTGCAGTTTGGAAAAAAAAGCTGTAGTTTTCGTGAATGTTGTGGAGTTGAGTTCAGATTAGCCTTCTGCAAAGGTACAGACTAAAGGCTTAAGGAAAATAGTGAGTCTGGAATTGCGGTGGTGTGTAAATGTGAGTCTGACTTGAATGAAGTTTAAAAGGCACAGGCAAGAGTCTACTAAATATTTTTTACTATATTTGTTTAATGCCTCTGTGAAATTCTGGTCATTTTCTGTTTCTTGCTACTGTCGTATGCAAACACACACTTAAAGGGAGGGCAGGCTATTGACAATCCACTTCTCTCATTGAGAGCAATTAGTGTCCTTTTGTGTAATCTTTCCACAGGCCATTCTTAAGAATGGTGTAGGTAGGTGGTTAGTCTTTCTTTTTAAACCTTCTGGAGCTAGTTTTTTAATCCGGAAACATTCAGTGTAACAAATAAGCAAACTAACACATCTGTTGGTGTTTTCCAGCGAGTTGGTGGGAGCATTCGGCCATGGAAGCAATTGTATGTTGTTCTTCGAGGTCATTCACTTTATTTGTACAAGGATAAAAAGGAACAAGTCACCCCATCTGAAGAAGAACAACCTATAAGCATCAATGCTTGTTTGATAGACATCTCATACTGTGAAACCAAGAGAAAAAATGTATTTAGACTCACCACATCAGACTGCGAGTATCTATTTCAGGCTGAGGACAGAGATAATATGTTAGCATGGATTAAAGCAATACAAGACAACAGCAACTTAAATGATGAGGTAATCATATCATATATAATGCAGAAGCAATAGTTCTTGTCTCTAATCAAAAATGGATTCTATTCTCTTGTAATTAATACTTGAACAAAAGAAATAATTTGCCATTAAAAAATAGATCAAAACGTGTGCAGGAACATACAAGAAAATGAGGTGAAAGTCAAGGTAACTGAGTAAATAATTAAATTAAGTTTAAAAAATGAGTTATAATGAGCAGACTTTTGAAATAAATGAATTAATGTTGCTGCTGATTTGACTAAAGACACTTTATATTAACTTGATCTCTTAAAAATCCCTAGTCTTTTTTAAAAGATAATTGCAGTATTAAAACCATTGTGTTCTGTCTTCAGACTTGCATTGCAAAGTGGTGTGCGCGGTGGTACAGTGTGATGGGTTTCTCAGCAGTTAAAAAGTGAAACTTTGAAGGATGCCTGTTTCTCTGATTAAATGTTGATGCTTCTATGAATTAAATATTAATGCTAATTACAAAAGGCAAACATATACTGTCATATATAACATACCCATATCTGTACCAATATTGTCCTCAGCACATTTTCGTTTCAGTGATGAGCAACAAAGGAATATTTTTATGTCTGTGGTCAAGCATATCTGCTCAGATCTGAAATAATTATCCAAAGGAAAATGGATTAATAAAAGTTATTAGACAGATGGATAAAGCACATTTGAATTCGTGTCTGTTTCAGCTGTATCTGTAGTAGTAGTTAGTTATATAAGTACTCTGTGCACATAGGATTGGATTTTTCAGAGTAGGGTGTGTTGACTTGCATGTTTTCTATTTAAACTTACTTTCAATTTAACAGTATTTCATCAGATTGTATTGCTTTGGAAAAAAAAAGTGTAAACAGCAGCATTTAATTTGTATTTACTCACTTCAGTTTTACTCAGGGATTTTAAATGCTCTGTCCTTATTGTTGTAAAGGACTGCCTTTTAGATATTGTGGGGGTTTTTTCACTGTATTGAAATGATAATTTTTCATATGCGGTCTGATGGGAAGAGTCTTATAAGATTGTAAAGTAGATCTCAATTTGTTTTATAGGATACTGGTGTCACTAGTAGAGATCTAATTAGTCGAAGGATTAAAGAATACAGTACGATGATGAGGTAGGTGAAATATATGCTGCCAGTAGTTCTTGTAGACTTCTTATCTAGCGTCTTTTTACTGAAGTAATATATCCTGTTTCAGTTCTTCAAGCAGCAAATCGGAGCCATCTCCCAAAACACCTCGCCAGAGTCTAAGTATCAGACAGACTCTGCTTGGAACTAAGGCAGAACAGAGGACCCAGAGTCCGCATTCTCCTAAGGACGAGTCTGAAAGGAAGCTTCTCACTAAAGGTCTGTATGTTTTGTGTATTTCTTTAGTTCCTTATAGCTCCAGTGTGAGGCCATCGAGATGCCTATTCAGGTTTTTTGAACTCATGAATATACAGATGCAAATCAGGTATTAACCAGTTTAGTGATTTTTTTTTTTTTTTTTAAGCTGCAGCTATAATCACTCATTTCTTGTAGCTGCTTTATTTAGCTGTTATCTTAGACATACTTCAGGTCTTCTCAGATCCCTGAACCTTTTTATTCTAGTCCCCTCTCAAGGGGGTTTCAGGTTTTTTTTCCTACAGCTCCATGTAGTGTTAACGGCAGTAAAATACAGGTGTTATGCTTCTTGTCACCAAAATTTTGCCAAGCTTTGGAAGTAATTTTGTGTGTAATTCATACTTCTGTCTCCAGCTGACTTGGAAATAACACAGTAAACTCATATTTTAAATATGCTGTTAAGAAACCAGAGTTTTCCACTGAAGCGTTTCAGAAGTAGAGAACTTTTTTTTTTTTTGGTCTTAATCATTATACAGTACAGGAGTGAAACTCCATTATTTTTTCCAGAACAAAATTAACATCTACTGAGTTCTAAAAAAGTCCAAAGAGCTGGCACTGCAAACTTAAATCAGTAACTGAACTCCATCAAATAATGTCACAAGCTACTCCCCCCCCCCCCCCCCAGAATGTGTGAATGTGTGCTATTTCTGATCAGACTGTGGCTGTAAGGATGTTGCACACGAATTCAGGCAACTGGCTGAGCAATCAGTTTTGGTCAACCACTTCTGAACAATTCAGCCTTGCATTTAAGCTGTGTGTGAATTCTGTTTTATGTTATCAACAAACGACCCTTTGCTCCTGCTGTGCTACAGATTATATAACTAAATCACAGATGTTAAGTAAATGTTAAATCTGCTGAAAGAGTGTTTCCAGAAATACTTGAACAAGAAGGAAGTACTATTACATTAGCAACTTGCAGTATAGGATAAATGGGAATTGTAATTTGCTACATGAATTGTATAGGAGCGATAAACAGAGCAACTGAACTCTCTATCTGATTTTTTTAATGGATAATACCTTTAAGTGTTTGAGGCCTGTTTGGAATGATTTAGGACTGACTAAAATCTGGTAATTCTTGGAAGAGTAAGTAGGTCTGCACAAGTGTGAGCATGGCTGCCTAGTTTCACAGGTATTTTGTGCAGCACTGTGATTCGGCAGAGACTTAATCTTGCCTTACTAAATCTAGTTTTTAATTTTCTAAAATGTAATTTTAGACCTTTAGTCTAGAATGATGAAATCCCACAGTATCATCCAGCTACTTGCTTTCCTAAATCTGGGGTGTGAGTATGTTCAAATGTATATTTGGAATCACAGAAAAGTAGAAGGTATGTTTAAGACAGACTAATGTTTAGTGAGTTGTGGGAAGCTGGGAAAGTAAAAGAAGTAAAAATGCAGTAGGTATCATTTGATCTTTGCAAATCTGTTACCTGTATTTACAGTAGTTTTTGTGAGTTAAATGTTCTTATTTTTCTTCTTTATTTCCTTGTTTGCATTATACTAACAACAAAAAGATGAGACAAGCCCACCAAAAGACAAGGGAACATGGAGAAAAGGCATTCCAAGCATTATGAGGAAGACATTTGAAAAGAAGCCATCTGCTGTGGGAACGTTTGGTGTTAGGCTAGATGACTGCCCCCCAGCTCATACCAACAAAGTACGGAAGGACAATTTTTCTTTTTTTTGTGATTTTAAAATACTTTTTGTATGAATTACTTTGAAATGTACTTATAACTTTTCTTCTTCTTCAGTATATTCCACTGATTGTTGATATATGCTGCAAACTGGTTGAAGAAAGAGGTCTTGAGTACACAGGTATTTATAGAGTTCCTGGAAATAATGCTGCCATCTCAAGTATGCAGGAAGAGCTCAACAAAGGAATGACTGACATTGATGTTCATGATGATGTAAGTCTTCGATCACACTATTTCCAGGCTGAAGTCACAAAAACTTTTGGTTGTGTTGTGATTATAGAGATATAAAGTGTGTCTGTCCTTTTCTTCTAAATGTCTAGAAATGGCGAGACTTGAATGTGATAAGCAGTTTGCTGAAATCCTTCTTTAGAAAGCTTCCAGAACCACTTTTTACCAATGGTAAGTTGTTTACATTGTGATTTTGTCTTTAGAAGTTACTGTTGAACAGTTGTCTTACATCTTTCAGGTAATTTGAGAGAAAATCCAGTGAAACCATCCTAACTCTGTAACAAATGCCCTCTTTCTTCCCCAAATAGCAGGGAGTTGTCATGATCATAGAGCTTAAAAATGAGAGCTGTAAATAGAATTTCTCTGATGGTGGAGCAATTATGAATTTGCAAAAAAAATGAGTAAAACTTGCAATTTTTCTCTTGCAATATTCTATGAAAGCTGGTTTCTTTCCCTACTGCCATACTGTTATGTTATATACAATGTAATAGGCTAATTTGTGACTTCCGGAGGTCATTCATATAAATATATATATGTTACCTGTTTTCTTGAGGGGTGAGGGCTTATATACAAAGTATACATACATAGATATACACACGTATTTATATAAAAACATATATATGATTAATTTCTGTGGTTTTTTAACAGACAAATATGCAGACTTTATAGATGCCAATAGAAAAGAAGATCCTGTTGAACGTCTGAAAACACTGAAAAGACTGGTAAGCTAAAATCAGGTGTGTTGTAGGTGCACTACAAAATCAGCATTAAACATTTAATGTTCTGAATAGTGATTGTTTCTTTCAGATTCATGATTTACCTGAACATCATTACGAGACACTCAAGTTTCTTTCTGCACACTTGAAGACAGTAGCAGAGAACTCAGAAAAGAACAAGGTATCGGAAACAAAAATATAATTTATTTTGGTTTGTTTCATTCATTAAGTACAGTTTTTGTGCAGGATTATTTCTACTAAGGTGATAATTTATTATCGTAGATAAAATTAAGACCTTTGCTATACTGAGAAGATTTTTGCATTAGACTAAGGTCTCCTGCAAAATATGCACCTGTTTAGTGTGAATTGAGTTTATTGAAACTGGTATTCATTCTTATGGGAATGACTGTTTATATCCTAAATTTATCCCGAGTCTGTGAATTTCATGTAATCCCATCTAGATGCCAGTAGGAGTGTGTCTGGGCAGGGCAGAGGTGAATGTGTGGCCTGATTGAACCTGTTGACAGAGGCTGTCGCACCGGCTTTGTGTGAAGCCTGGCTTCCTGGATGCTTGAGTAATTTTTAAGACTAGGACTTGCTGTAATTCCTGGAATATTTCATGGCCCCATAGATGGTGGTTTGACTGGTTTTAAGAAAGAAAATTCATGAGGTAGAACATGGTACTTCACTACAGGGTGTTAGACCACCACAAAGAACAGCTTTTCATCATTCCTGTGGGGTGGGAGTTAGTTTGCATTAAGTGCTTCTGTGCATGCTATGATCCTACAGTAAATGCAAATAATAGTATCCCCTTTTTTTTTTTACCTCTCAGGGAGGGGTAGCTGAATGCTGTGCACAAAATGGGTGTGCTTATGGATGTTTACCTCAGGGCAGGTAACATAGTGGCTTGTTAATTGGCTACCAGTGTGCAGAGTACAGGAAAAAAAATTGATATGATTGATGCTATATAGAGGATCCTATGGCCAATCTTAAATCTTTTAAAAGATCAGGAAATTACTACATTCAAATGAATATGATAGGCTCCAAAATCAGTTCTGCAAATAATAACTTCTAGTTAAATATGAAAGAAAAATATGTGTGTGTATATAAAAAATATTTAACAAATTATAACCTTTAGTGGGGTTACAGCTGGCATTATAAGGAAATGATAGTAAATGTCATTTTTAAATGCAATGCCTAAAGTAAAACTTTATTTATTTTTGTATGGTTTTGGTGTGCTGTGTAAATGTTGTTTAAATAATGTTAATATTATAGAACATACAGGGCTAGATGAGTGAGGTGGGTACTATAATTGTATGACTTGTAAAAGGCCACAGTTCAAGTCAAAGTAAGTGTTAGGGGCTTGTGTCATGCTCACAACTTCCTTCTGGCAAGCCCAAGGACCTTGCCTCCTATGTGTTACTGGTCTATTCTATGTCACAAGAATAAACTGTAAGTCAGAGAAGTAAGCAAAAACACAAGGTAAGTCTTCTGCTGCTACTCTCTTGGAATTACTTGTCAGAGATATAATATTAAAAGTAAATTAAGCGGATGATTAATGTTGTGACATGATCGGATAACTCTTTTCTCATGAATAGATGTGTTAGGTCTATGATGTTGGCTGCTGCTGCCTCCTCCAAAGTAGCTGCAAATTGAATGAGCTCTTTGTCAGTAGACATAATACAGTATTTGATTACCAGCTTAATTTTTTCATGTGTCATGTAAACGTTTTCAGGAAGAAACCTCCAATGCCCTTTCCTAAAAAAAAAAATAAGTTCTTAGAACACCAGTGTTCCTAAACAAAAAAAAATGTCTTTATGGGAAGAAAAAAAAATTCCCCTGAAAGGGTAAAGAATGTATCTGAGTTCTTGAGTTTTCTGTGCTTTTGGAGCTATTTACTTGCAATGGGTTAGGTAAGGTTGAATTCTGAATTGCAGAAATGTTGAATGCATTTTTTGCAGCTGTGTATAGGAGAGTTTTAGTGCAGTGTAACATGCTACCTGAGTCAGTAATGTGTTTTTTAAAACCTTTTTTTTTTTGTTCTCATTTAAAATGGTTCTTGGATATTAATAGTGTTATATTAATGTGCTTAGCCCATAGTATTGTATTTTCTCATTATAAATGTATGATGTGGAAATATTTCATTTCTTAGATGGAACCAAGAAACCTGGCAATAGTATTTGGTCCAACACTTGTGAGGACATCTGATGATAACATGACACACATGGTTACGCACATGCCAGACCAATATAAAATTGTAGAAACACTCATCCAAAAAGTAAGTGGATGCATTTCATTACTTAAAAAATAAGATCGTACGCAGATCGACCAGCTTTTCTCTTATTGGGCCATTTCGGGTCTGGTATTTGTCCGTCAAACTCCAGGGTATCATTTTTAGTAATGCCCGTGTTTGATTGTTCCACGTTTGGGTTTTGTTTCCTGTGGGGTTTTCACCTTTTTTATTTTAAATTGTAGCATGACTGGTTTTTCACAGAAGATGATGCTGAAGAACCTCTTGTAAGTATTGTGTCATAAATATTTGTGTTCTATTATCTTAGTTTAGAGTCTGCTTCTGCTGCCTTAGAATGTCTATATATTTCTTACTACATCACTGTATGTGTGGTTTGCTCTTCAGAAGCACCTTTTTATCTCTCCAGTCCTTGCAGTAATGAATTAAAAAAAAAAAAAAGCCATGCATTTGTTTTAAAAGCATAAAGCAAAATGGGAAAATAAGAACACGTGAGGAAAGCGTGTCCTCAGGTGAATAATGCGATTTTCTAAATGCTATTGAATCGTAATGAATTATTTGTTGAAACGATGATGAAGAGATCTTTGTTTATTAACTATAGACAACAGTTCAGGAGGAAAACACTGTAGAATCTCAGCCAGTGCCAAACATAGATCATTTACTCACCAACATTGGAAGAACGGGAGTATCTCCTGGAGACGTATCAGGTAACTCTTGCCTGGACGGTGTTAGTCCGTAGGCTAGAATAACCTACTCTGTTAATCCACTGTAACTCTCTCTTCCTATTTCTTTTTACTAATAAACTGTTTTTCTCTTCCAAAAGATCATTAACACTTCTCAGAGACTTGAGTTGTTGATAATCATGCATGAGATAATTTGGAAAACTTTGTCTAACAGGAATATAATCATTAAAAAGATGGGGCTTGCACGTACTATTTTATTTATTCACAGTAACCCATGCAATCATCATCGTGAGGTGAAGCAGATACGCTGCTGTAAAGTGGTTTGTTGTGATGGCAGAAAGACTGATCTTCACTGGTGTTATAATGTTGCTCCTTCACAACATTAGGAATGCAAAAAATTGAGTTATGTTTTCTTGTGAAGCGGTGGGCACTTTTATAAGTATGTTGCAGTATGTCTATACTAAAGCTGATTTCCTTCTGTTTATAAATGCCATCCTCTTTTGTGGCTAAGGACAAGCATTGCAGGCTCTTTTTTGGTGACTTTTTCTCCCCTCCCTTCACTATACTATTGCACTAACCCAGCATGTTGTATCCCACAAATGTTATCCCTTCGTCTCTAGCTTTTATTTCAGTTTCCAAAGAGTTGTTCAGCACTTACTGAAACAGCCACTTTATACTGATGTTGTAACAGGCGAAGTGGGAGGAGTCTATCACACGGTGATGTCATTAGTGGATTCTGTGATGTCACTGATGGACAGCTGGAACTGTAGGAAGAAGGAGGACTGTTGCCCACACTGTAGCTGCCTTGTCTGCAGAAACCCCCGTTTCTTGTAAATGGAAAGAAAGAAAAAAAAGAAGTTGATCTGTGCTGTAAATTTTCTTTTAAGAGTATTTTAAACAGATCAATGCTACTTTTTAAAAGTTTTTCTGCTGTTTCTTGTTATCTCTGAAGCAGACCCTGAGGAGAAATAGCATGGTATGGTCTACCAGTCTTTCTAGTCATAAAGCATTAGCCATGTGTCAAAAAGGGGTGTGGCAGGGGGCTCAGCTCTTTCGTCCCAGCGAGGAAGTCCCTACAGCTGGAACACAGCCAAGTTCATATTTTTTAGTCATTGTGCTAGCCCCTTCCTACCCCCTTTGTAATTGTATAATCTTGGGTTTTGCGAGACAGTAAAACTATGGTGTCCATTTTTCATTTCATAATGGCGCTTGTTATGGAGAAGTTCAAAACTGGTAGCTGCTGAAATCTAGCTGATTTAAAAATAAAATTTTACCTATACATAGTCAGAGGTGGAGAGAGATGTATAATTGGGGTGTTACACACAAAATATGACTCAATTCCTTTAAAACCTCACCAAAAGAATATGACTACATGAGCCATGATTTGTACCTAGGCCAGCCAACAGTACTAAGACATTCAATTTTGCTTTGTGTATCCTCAATCTCAGGAGAGTACGCAGTACGATCCTGGAAAGGTCTCTCAGCTGCGGTTTTGCAGGGGCTGTATACTTAAAACATTGAATAAACATTAGTATTTCTGTTTTTTACTTAGAAGAACAGGGCTCCTTTGCCATTCCTATCATTGAGCTGGTTCTGCCTACAATTCACAGCATCCTTTCATGGCGGTGGCTTTCTGTGGTGCAGCTTGCATCTTTGTGAGCTCTGACTATTCACTCTGTTCTGGTTTTTATTTGCTTCACATTTTGTTCTGTGCTTGTCCTTTTCCATAAGTCCAGCATTGTCTGTAGCAACAATGAAAAAATCGCACAGAACTGAGCAGAATTGTGTTTGTTTTTTTAATTTTTCTACAGATTCAGCTACTAGTGACTCAGCAAAATCTAAGGTAAATCATTTTGTGAAATTACGTAGTTATAAGCTTCTGAAATCTGTTGGATATTTGATTGCTTAATTATAATGCTTATATGTAGGTGTACTGTAGAGCTTACGTAGGAATTTTTGAGTAAGTGGTAATACTGTTCTCTTATCAAATAATTCTAAAGCGTTACACTGGAGAAGTATCCCTTTAAAGTTAGTTAGCTCTAACTGCCAAAGCATCAGCTGCACACACAACCAGCTTTATTCCAAACTCTTGCAGTTGTGAGCGCTTACCTCCTTTTTGCATCTCATTTAGTAGAGGTAAATGTATATAGTTTGTTCCCTGTCATTGTTGGTATACTGCTTACTGACAGGCAGTGTTTGTGTTTCCCTATTTTGCTGAGAAAACTATTTGTAGAATTTAGGCTTGTCTTCCTCAGAAGGTAATAGCTCCTTCTCTTATAGGAAGCCAAAAGTTGTGGTTAAAGGTTGCTATGCAAAATCTCCCTAGGAAATATTGTTGTGCTTGGGAGGACAGCCTAGTAGATGGAGAAATTAACACTGGGACGTGGCCAATAGTTCCGTACTCAGTTTAATGCCGGGGTTCTCCTCTGACCCCTGGACAGATCTTTTGGTCTCTTAGGCTGTTGTCACTAACACGGGATGTCTGCAGCACCGCGCGATACGGCAGCAGGCAGCAGAGCTCAGTCAGCTGTGGTAGCGTGATGCGGCTTTATGCTGGTGTGCGTTCGAGGTGTATCACTGATGCCCCCTTTGAGCTGAGAATGTGACTTAATCCATCCTCCTGGTTCATTGCTGGGATGCCAGCCCAGCTGCTTTGTGATGCTTGCTGCCTCAGCCACTGCCTCGAAAAAGCCCAACTTCCAGGACACCCTGTCACGTTGCCCTTGCCAGGACAGCGCGCTGTTTGCGGGTTGCTTCTCACTGAACGCCACCCGCGAGCAGCACAGACCAGCAGCATCAGTCGGGCCACCCTCACAGGCCTGTGAGCAGCAGCGCGGGATGCCTGCAGATTGCCTGCGCCAGGAGCTTGCTTACGGCTCAGCCCGCCCTGCTTGCTGCAAGACATGTTCCAAGTGGAGCTCCAGCTGGCTGCATTGCTTGATATCCTTCTCGGCGAGAAGGACATGTGCCTGTTGCCAACCCATGGAAAAAAATGCACAGAGCTCGCCCATCCTTTATGTGGGGACGCTAGGTAATGCAAGAATACCATTTGAGTGGTGAGAAGAATTGCTGTGGTCACTTGGAAAATGGTAGGCCCCAACACACAGTGGTGCATTGCCAGTTGGTTTTTGATTGCCACTTGTCTGCTGGCACAGTGATTCAGAGGTGTCACCCGCTGACCAGAAGGTTCTTTGTCCATGCTGCCTGTAGGCAGTCGTTGTGCAGGAGTCCAGCAGTTGCTGTAGGTAGTCATCATGCAAGCTTCTCAGATGCTTGTTTCCATGGGTGCTCTCAGCAAGACTTAACACGTCTGCTGCCCATCTTGTCCTATCTCTGAGCTCTGCATCAAGAACATGGGATATTCTTTGTCATGCAGCACAAGGCTCTGGATAACCATAAATATTTTTGCTACTGTTGGTTGAATAGAAGTTTCTCCCAACTCTTCCCTGTCCATGTTCATGTAAACAAGTTAGTGCACCTTCATTGAGGCTGTCATGGTCAATATAGCTGCTCTATTATTGTGTGGCTGTTTGACCTTGGCTTGTGAAGTCATATAGCGCCAGTTTTCACCGTTGCAAGTACCTCTTTAATTTCTGAGGAGACAGTGAATAGGAATGAAATTTGCACCAAGAAAAAGTGTTCAAGCAGAAATAATAAATGCACTGTATCTGTTCAGTGCTTCGCTTTGTACGGTCAGTGCATTTATGCCACAGTGGTCGGCATCCTCTGGTAGTTTACCATGCTGTGATTCTGTGCTTATGGAGCAGAGAAGCATCTTGTTGGTCAACAGCTGAGAAGTTAGATGATGACTAGTGTGCGTTAGCTCTCCCTTTTTCTTTAAGCTTACTCTCTTACCTAGGTATCTGGAATCACTAGATGGTCCTTTCAGTAATGATGTCCCAGCTTTTTTTGTTAAAATGCTACCATGATGGTAGGTGGCTCTTCCCTCCCTACTTTCCCTCTCCCTCTCTGCATAGTAACAAACAATTGGGGTTTCTAAGACTTTTTGAGCGTAGCCCATCATGCTCGTCTGAGTTTTCCTTCCCTTGGGTCAGAAAGAGGGGCTAGACATCTGAACGTGGGCTTAGGTTCAGGTAGCGGACACCTAAACTGCTCTTGTTGAGCCTTAGACAGATGTCAAATTTCAGTCCCACTATGTTAAAGGCCTCCAATGCAAGCAGCTGCCCTTCTGAGTAGATACTGTTGCTGTATTCTTCTCCCAAGTGTCTGCAGTGTGCAAACCGCGCTGCTCAGCAGTCAGAGACAGGCTGGTACCTGCCCTAAACCTTCCACTTCTTCTAAAGGTAGCTGTGGGGCAGTAACTAGGAAGGGTACGTAGCTTTGAAGTGGCCAGGTAGTAATGCTGTCAGTGTACTGAAAATCCTCAAAAATCAGGAAGAAGTTATTTCTGTTAATTTTCTATACTTGTGCGTAAACTAGGCTTTCATTTTATTGATTCAATTTAAAAACTCAATCTGAAAGGTAATAGATCAACTGAAAAATAGTTTAGGAAGTTAGCCTTTTCACATAGGTGAGACCTTGAAAGGAGATTTAAACCACACTCGTACCTCGTCCGTGAAGCAGTTTCTGTTGCAAACCAGTCTTGAAAAGGTTGTCTTGGTGTAACGGAGCCTGCTTTATAAGTCAATTGAAAGCTGAATAGGTGTATATACAAACTAGTCTTTGTCAAGTTGAAGGGATTCAGATAAAAAGCAGAATTCTCAGGATGAAAATTGACTTCTTGGGCAATGTCATGTAGACTACAGAAAAAGCTTGGAAATGTTTCCTGAATAAAGACAGACTTTCTGCTGTGAAGTTTAGGATGTGTTTTTACAAAGTCTCAGGCTAACGAATGTTTCTTTGTGATTTCTGATCATGCGCTCTCCCTTTTCTTTTTAAACAGGGTTCTTGGGGTTCTGGAAAGGATCAGTATAGCAAGGAACTGCTTGTGTCCTCCATTTTTGCAGCAGCTAGTCGCAAGCGGAAAAAAACAAAAGAGAAACCACAACCAAGCAGCTCAGAGGATGAGTTGGATAATGTGTTTTTCAAGAAGGAGCTTGCAGAACAATCTCGTGGTGACACAACAAAAGAGGACATAGCTAAAGGGGAATATGAGAGAGAGAGAGACGCAGGGAGAAAACAGAGGATGTTTGTCCTGAAGGAAAGAGAGAACAGCAGTAAAAAAGATGTGAATGTTGTAAAGGATGAAAAGAAGTCATTAAAGAAAGAGAGTGTCCTGTCAGAGGAACCTTCACTGCCTTACCATGAAAAATGTACAAAATCACCGAATCTCAGATGTCTGCAAACCACACAGAAGAATAACCCAAAAATGCCTATTTCGCAATCTTCTTCCCAGGTTGAGGAGACAGTGTCTGACTCTGGCACTATGCTGAGCACTTCCTCCCAGGCTTCCCAGCACAAATACTCATGCAAAAAAGTAGCCAGCCCTGAAATTAAACACAGTGAGTTTTTAGCAGCTGATGTCAGTTCCATCACCTCAGATTATTCAACTACTTCATCTACGATGTACCTGACTGGCTTAGATGCCAGTATGCTGAGCCCTGAGGTGCAGTCAGTGACGGAAAGCAAGGGAGAAGATGCCGATGATGAAAGAAGTGAATTGATCAGCGAAGGGCGTCCTATGGAGACAGACAGTGAGAGTGACTTCCCTGTCTTTGCCACCAACGCAGCTGCTGAAAGGCTGTCCAAGGGGAAGGTTTCAGACGTGGTAAAGACCAGTCGGAGGAACTCTGAAGAAAGCGAAGTAAGTTGTACTGAGGGAAGTTCAACACCAAAGTTAGAGAGTCGCAGGCTTTTTAGCTCACACAAACTAATAGAATGTGATACGCTGTCTAGGAGAAAGTCTGCACGGCACAAAACAGACAGTGAGGGTTCAGGGGATGCGAAGAGCGAGAAGGACTTGCCTGCTGTGACCAAAATGTTTGACATAATGAAAAAAGGAAGATCGACGAGCAGTTTAGCTACATCAGCCAGAAGCGAGACTGACAAACAAGAACCTACCTGGAGACTTAAAATTACAGATAGGTTAAAGCTGCGACTCAGATCGTCTGCAGATGACATGTTTGGAGTTGGGAATCAAAAAGCTAACTCTGTGGAGACCGCAAAGAGGAAAAATATCAGGCGAAGGCATACGCTTGGAGGCCAGAGGGATTTCGCTGAAATAAGTGTCCTGAATGCTTGGAAAGCTCAAGAGCCGAGTCAAAGTAGGGAGAGAGAATCTGAGCTTTCAGCTGTGAATCGGTTGAAGCCAAAGTGTCCGGCGCAGGACCTCTCGATCTCAGACTGGCTTGCACGAGAACGTTTACGCACTAGCACAACTGACCTTAATACGGGTGAAACTGGAAAGCCCAGACTTGAGAACACTAGCTTAGCAGATGTATCCAAGGCAGATCTGCCTTTATCTGCAGAGGTGCAGGCAGATGAAGGCAGTTCTTCCAGCAGCTTGACTTTAATTAATAGAACACCACCTTCGGGACCATTTCAGCCACCAGACCAGGTAAATGGTGAAAATTATCAGAATATGAACAAAAACAACTTCAGCCCAGCAGTTGATGCCCATCCTCATAAACTGTCTGGGACCCAAGTGGTTAGATCTCGCTTCTACCAGTATCTTTGAAATGGGGAGATATGTCCACTACAGCAATTCATTAACTTACTGTTACACTTCCCAGTAACTGTGTGTATGTGTGTGTGTACATATATATATATATATATATTTTCCTGTACTGTTGTTGTTATGCAGCCTTCATTTGGGCTGGTTTCATCAATATGCTCTGTGGAACGTCTTCACAGTGCATTACCACAGCCAGAAGAACACTAAAGTTAAAGTATATATATATTTTAAGAAAAAGTATATTTGATGGCTGCATACAAATGTTGAACAAAGCATCTGATGCAACACGCTGTGTAGTGTATACATGGTTTTCTGACTGAGAGTTGGCCTGGCATTAGTATGCAGAAAAAATTGTTCTTTTGGTTTAGTCACTAACAAGTGCCTCATCATAAATTCATTTGGTTTGTTAGGGTGCCATATTGTTAAATTAGAGAAACTTATTACAAACAAATGAATGCATTTTACTGTTAACGAGTTTCATTACATTTTACAAATGTTAACACAGGTGGCTACAGAGCTTCCATTCCTTAGGCATTCCAGTAAATATTGGAGTTTTATATTTCCAATTTTAATACAGATTTTGAGTTTTATGTGACTTGAATTTTTAATCTTTCTGTAAAATAAGTAACTTAAATGTACATATTACATGTGTATCTTTTCTTCAGATACCAGATTTGATATAAATGTTGTAACATAGGCGTGTAGATAGTGGATACTGGATGGAACTGGTTTCTTTTATTGAGAATATAATTCTGCATGAAGACCTAATGAATCCAAACCTGTATCATGCCTGTGTGCATACCCACTTAAACACTGGAAATAAAATTGTTTTGGTGACTCTTTGCGTGAGGTGAATTCATTCTAGTGAACAGTTTTAAAATGTCACGTTCACAAGTTGCAGCCGGCAGCTGCCCTCAGGACCACGAGACTTGCAGTCGCTCCTGGCCGAAGGGCGCTTCTCCTCAAAGCCGTCTCTGTGGGATGAGGCCACATACGAGAGGGGGTCAGTTGATTAAATATTTTCATCTTGATATATAATCTGATTCTGAGGTATGTAGCAGATGGGTTTATGTTTAATATGCTGCTTTTGCAGGACAGAAAGCAACATGTCCATAGTCATCCCCAAGTCAGTGAGAGCAAATACCAGTGTCTGCCACTCAAAGCGTTACTGTGAGTCTTGGACTTTTTATAGTTTTAACTTTGAGGATGAGTTTCTACACTAAAAACCTGTCCGTGTGTGAACTCTCCACCAGTTACATTTTCTTTTCTGTTTCCTTGCATACCTGCTGGAGAACAAGGCAGCCGTTCATCGCTTCGGGTGTTCCAGGTCTTGCACTGTCCCTGGCTTGGCCGAGCATTAAACCTGGATCGATGACAAATAAGCAATGAACGTTGTGGGCATTGTGTCCTGCTACTGAGAAGAGAAGGAATGACAGCAGCCAGGATGTGTAGGCTGGCACGGTTGCCAACAAACTTCGTTACTTTACAGAGTGACTCTAATAGTCCTGTGCTTTGATCTGCTGTGGTTTTGATACTCGTGAGAAATCATTATAAAAATTGGCCGTCAAGAAAAGCATCGGATACAACAAATGAGGGTCTGTGAAAGTTCTCGCCATGGGGAACTTTGTGTGCATCTAATTGTGTGCATCTAATACGAATTCACACAAAAATGAATCATGTTCTTGCGGTCTCCTTGCAAACAGTAATGTCTTTTCCACCCCCAGAGCAAACAACTGGGGCTTCAGCAGCGTTTCCATGTGCAGCGTGAGGAAGAGCAGATGTGTCCTGTGAAACACTGAGGAATTGATGGTGGGTTTTGTTTCAATCCTAATAGTAATGTGTATTTGAACACAAGATTTCCGGACACGGTGTTGCGATGCCTCTGCGATGCTGTTCATCAGCAAATACCCATCGCCTCTTACTGGAGGTGTATTTTGTCCCATCAGTAGCCTCAGAAGCTTGTTAGAGTGGATGTTGAGCATCCACAGTAGGTCACAGGGGTCTTCTCGATGAGGCAGTGTACTCACAGAGGCACATAAGGGCTGCTGGGGGTCTGTGTCTTAGTCTGATTTGACAGCCGTTTTGATGGACCAAATTAATTTTCATTTTGTTGTGTTTACAGATAACTATGGATTTTAACTCCTGAGTCTAGATACATGGCTGCCAGCTCTTAGGCCGGAGAACACAGAACTTCTACTCCATTGACTGGACTAGAGCACAAGATCTTTTGAAAAGATCTCTTGAAAAATTAGAAATTTAAAAACCCACAAAAATCAGAAAACAAACAAAAAAATCCCGATAACACACAAAAGAGGACAAATTCAAGGCCTCGGCAGCTTCCATGGTGTCTTCTGCTGCTGCACTGGCTGCATGGAAGCTGCAGAGCAGTTGCAGAAGGAGCTTGGACACAAGTTGGGGATATCCCTGGGGGTGTGAGAAAAGGATTACAGCGGTTCAGCCCACCATGGCCTTGCCCTGTGTGTCCAGCAGGTCTTGCAGGAGAACCTGGAGGCGGAGTGGGAGGGGGGGAGCTCTGCGGAAGCGCTTGCAGGGGGGACGCAGAGGGATGTCGGATGCATCAGGGCCAGGTGATGACTGAGCTGGCCCTGAAGAAGGCAGCGGGTGGCAGCAGATTTGAGGCTGGAGAAACACTGATGGTTTTTGTGTTCTTTGAAGACTGCCAAGATTTGGGGCCACCTTATTGCAGCCATGTGGCAGTTGAGATGACAGACGTTTTTAGGAGGCATTGCTATGCCCTGTTCTTAACAGCAGCTACTTCAGACCCTTACCTGTGGTGCTTTGTTCTGTTCTGTTCTTTTTTTATCGTTGTGTTTTGGTTTGTTTTTTCCCCTCCTGCTGCGGAAGAGAAGGGTGACAGTCTGATCGCCGCAGGAAGGGAAATGCCTGCAGTAACCTGCCCGGAGGTGAATACCGTTAGTGCCAGCCTTTCCCCTGGAAGCTGGGTTGAGCGGGGTGGGCGACTCCAGGGGGTGGCAGAGCCGTGGAGGTGGGCAGGGACCCCTGGCGACCCCCTCGCCCTGCCCTGGCCTGGGCCGGCGCAGCCAGAGCTCAGGGCTGGGGCTGGCCGGGTTTTGAGTTATCTCCAAGGATGGAGCCTCCAAAACCTCCCTGGGCAACCTGTGGCTGATCACACAGTAAAAAGGGTTTGTTTGGTTTTTTTCCGATGTTTAATCAGAATTTCTTATATTTCAGTTTGTGCCTATTTTTCATTTTTACACTCATCGGAAGGATTCAAGCTGGCTTGGAAAGTACTTCAGGACTGAGGGCTGCTTGGAGCTGCAAGTCATTAGGAACAGGTCTAAGCTAAGATCTGATGGGGGAAGTAAAAAAAAAAAAAGGACAAACTGTGGTGGTAGTAATAGCGTTTGGATGTTTAAAATGGATCCAAACAGTGGTTCCTGTTTCAGTGGGGATCAGTGGTTGAGTTTGAAATGTTTTTTCGGGGATCTGGTCATGGTCATACAGCACCTCCAGCTTTTTAAGCCTCTCTGAAGGGCTTGTTACGTTCCCGTATCACAGCACCGATAATGTGGAATTAAGGCATGGCCACAGATGGCTTCCTCACTTCTTTCACACTGCAGAAGAGCTCAAGGAAAATCGTTTGCTGAGCTGCACGTCAGGGTCTGCAGCCATCTGGGGAGAACCCTCTCCATGTTGTCCAGGCAGGAGGAAGGAGTGTGAAGTGTGGCCTCATCTGCTATAAAAAGCTGTGTTCTTGTTTCTAAAGCCAGGTCATCCATTACACCATCCCCATTTAGATAGTAATCAAGCAATTAATTGCACCAGCCTGCCAAAAGAAGGGTGTAGTTTGATATATGACCGGGAGGGCGAATGACTTAAAACAGGCCTGCCACCATTGAAGTGGAGCGTGTGCCTGTGGCTCACAGCCGTGGGACTGTAAAAATCGGCTTTAATTGTTTGTTATCGAACCCCTGAGTGTTTAAAGCGTGCAGGAAGAGCTGCCTCTTGGTGGCGATCAGACGGGTTTTGGCCCTGTATAGTTCTAGGCAGAACCGTCCCGCACATCCCTCCTCTCCCCAGCCCTGTGCATCCTCCTCTGCTTGGCCATCCCCCGCCGTGCCCTGTCTGTTGCCGGGGCTGGGTGCTGCGTTGCTTCATTTCTGCTGCAGTCCCCGTAGGCCCCCTCAGCTGGCACACAGGGATGGCGCTGACTCTGCTGGGAAGGTCCTGCTCGCCTCCTGACTCCTTCCACCTCCAAAGGGAGTGGTGAGCAGCTTCGCTAATGATTTTCTGGGAGTGGTGAGGTCCTATTGCATCCCAACCCGTGGGATTGCTGTAAGCTAAAGAAACTTGATGGACTTGTGCTGCAAACACAACTGCTGGTAGCCTGGAGATGCGGTGCCCCGCTGGGTTATTTCTTTCTGAAGAGCCTCTCTTACCTTTAAACTGCCGGAGAGCTGGCGAGAGCCGGGTGTGGAATGGTGTGTGCCAGTGCCCTGGCGGTGGCAGGGAGGCCGGGCTGCTTGGCTGCGCGTTCCCTTTCTGAAGGCAGCCTCTCACCTGCTGGGGCCGAGGGCTGCTCTCAGCACGGAGCCCCCCCTTGCAGTGGTGGGCACCCAGTGGCTCTCACCCCTAACCGGCTGCAGGCCCCTCCCCCAAAACTGCCTCTTCCTCCCTGGTTTGCAGTGAGAAACTTGGCTTTTCAATCGCTAGCCTGTGCTGTTTCCTTCCGTGCTCAAGGGGTTTATTTTACAGACTTGCTGATTTTTCTAAACGCTCAGCGTTCACAAGGGCTCCTGGTGCCGAGCCGCAGCCTGCGCGCAGCCCTGCCCTGCCTGCCTTCGTGGAAGCCCAACAACTTTATTGCTGTAGAGGCAGGAGGGGGAGGGAGTGGGCACTGCCCGGCTCCCGATGCTCCCAGCAGCGGGTCATGAGCCGGCTGCGGATGGTTTCCTGGCGGGTGCTGCCACCCAGCACTGGGGGAGACAAAACGCGGTGGGTGCTGGAAAACGTGCATGTTGCAGTGCAGCCGAGGCCACAAGTGGGTGTTGTGTTCACTCCCTGATGGCGGTTTCCACATAAAGCAATAATTACCTGTTGCGTACAGCACTGCCGTACTGCCCGCTGCTGCCCACCGACTGTGCAGGGACCCTGGTTATTTATACAGCTACCGTCAGCATCTAAATTTGAGGCCATGCTGCTGCAGCCCCAAAGAGGTCACGAGAAGCCACGGGGGGAGCAGTGCCAGAGCTGCTGCCCACAGGCACCGCGGGGCAGAGCAGGGGCAGGGGCAAGGGCTGCCGCTGGGGACCTGCCTGCCTGTAGGCTGACTCGTGGGGACTGCTCTCATGGAGAGGATCAGGTATTTGCAAAATACTGTTTTTCAATAAGTCTTGGCTCCCCTGGGGGATGTCAGACCAGCTTAAGAATAAAACCTATTATGTCCATCCTTTAGCTTGAACTTGTATTTTTTGAAGTGTACCATAAAGGAGAAGTACCTGCCCCTGGCGCTCTCCGTATTTGCTCTCTGTTGCGTGGGGACATGAGCTAGCCCCACCTGGTTACAAGATAAGGCATTAAATCAGGCTTGTTCCCTTCAGAGGGCAGGAGTGATGTGCTCAACACTGTACAAGGTGGAAGGCGCCCCTGGGAAGCTGCGGGGTGTGGGCTGTGCGTGCGACACAAGTGTGTTGAGAGGGTCTGCCCACCTGAATCAGCCGCTCCCAGGCCAGGCTTCGGAGCCACCGCTTTTCCGTCTTAGCTGGAAGGGAGCTGGCTTTCAGACGGTGGTTCAGCACGAGCGCTCGGAACTGCATCCTGCGCTTTGCTTTGGCTTCAGAGCCACGCGTCGCGTCCCGGGCTGGGGACACCCGCCGCGGAGCCTCCTGTGCCTGCATGTGCCTGGGGCCACCGTGGCCAGCGGAGGGGCCGGCTGGCATGTGGCCTCAGCGCTGCTGGGACTGGACCCTGTGTCCTGCTCCTGCGGCAGGGGTTAATGGTTAGGTTCTTTAATGACTCCCACTGCAAGGGGTGCAGCAGCTGAGGGCTCGGCCTTGAAATTACACTTTTCAGAAACTTTCGCGAGAAGGAATTAAAAAAAAATTACTTAAAGGTGGAAAAAATGATACCTCGTTCAATCGGTCAAAGGTTGGGCACTTTTTTTTTGGTGCTAGTTTTCTGACCTGGAGTTCCAGCAATTAGCTCTTGTCCAGGTAAATTTGAAAACCCTCATTTTGAAATTACTACTTCGGCATAGCTTTAATCTGGGGAAAATTAAGTCAATTTTTCTCCTGATGGCTTAATGCCCTCAGGCAAACAGCGTAACAGCTAATTGAGACCATCATGAAAGTTATTAGTGACAAAAATACAAATATATAAGCATGCAGCCCTTTATTTTTGTAAAGATCTTTGCTTATCATAGTTCTGTATATTACATTATGGTGTTATACAAATAGATTTATTTACAAAACCATGAGCTCTGCAAGCTTCTTGCCTTTTTTTTTTTTTCCTGTTTGACTGATATCCATCTCTTTCAACCCTTCCCCATATATATTTTTAAGCATGCGTAAAAATTAACTTTGGTGTGGTAAAACTACTCTATGTGCCCAGCCACATACAGTATTTATTTATTTATATATATTTATAGATATGTACAAAAGTTTGCCAGTATACAGAACAGTACAGAAGTGTACATTTTAAAATCCACAATGCAATATGTTAATGGGTTACCAGGTCTCAGTAAAATAAAACTGAAGGAAAAAGGTGGATTAAGCTAAGAAAAAAAAGTAATCGGCAACTACCTAGATGTGTAAAACAATTTTTTTTTTTTTTTTTCCTTGGCTTGGCAAATTCTTAAATATCATCTGAATGGCAGTGCAATAGGTTGAGTTGCCTCATGCACACTAAGACCAGGCTCGTTCTGTTCCTTGTGCAGAGGTTTACTGTCCAGCATACTACTTTCAAATGTACATTACAATAGTATCAAAATGTTTTGGCAAAAAGATCTTGAAAGGAACCATGACATTTGTTGACAAAAATAGAAATCTGTAACAAAGCTAAATAACACCAAAATAAAAGAAAAATATTTTAGTTTCAGTTTTACAGTTGTGTATAATAACACTTTAGTATATCTCTGTTCACTTCTAGTCCCCATAATGAAAAATAGCTTTATACAAAACAACTTCCTAAATTTTTAACCATACATTTCCCCATGCTCAGTACACGGCCGTGCACACGCACTCAAGTTCACTCACACACCTTCACACTTTTTTGTAAGAGGTGCTGCCTAAAGGAAGAAAACGCTCTTTTATCATTACAACAGCAACAGTTTTACAAAAAAGCTTCACTCTAATCTAGTGTAGTAATTCAGTATTTAGCACAGGATTAGTATTAAGCCTCCAGCGATACAGCAAAATGGTTACGTTCCCTGGTTAAAATATTGGCTGCGGATTCTTTGAAAATGAACACAAAGCCTTGGTGACCTCGCAGGGGTGCTGCGCGTAGCCTTTAGGATGGCTCCTTGGCCGTGGGTGGGGTGGACTTGCCGGCATTTCCGTTCTGTGCCTTGTAGCTGGTGAAGCTAGGGGTGTGGATTGTCCTGATGCTCTTCATACCTTGGGTCAGTGAAGTGGGAGAGGTAGAGGAGGGGGGGGAGGTAGAGGAGGAAGGAGGGGGTGGCCGGCCGTTTTGAGTCTGTAGCGAGAAGGAGAGATGGTGACCTTTCCCTGGGTAAGTGGGGCTCTGAAACTTGGAGGAGCCGTTAGAGACAGAGGGGATGAGGGAGGTAGAGTAAGTGATGCGACCTGTCTGGGGACCGAGAAGGTTAGAGGAAGGAATGGAGGATTTAGTGGGTGGATTAAGAGGGTTAGAGCTGTCACCGCTAGAAGCAGGCGCTGAGCTGCTTTTCCCAGAAGTGGGAGAAAAGGCTGGGATCTTAGAAGCAGGTAGGGTAGGGGAAGTAGCCTTATAGTCCCCACCAGCTTTCTTAGCACTTCCATTAGCCTGCAAATAAAGACGGCAGGAGACAGTTTGTCAGAAAGCCAGTAACATGATAAACCAACAGGACCTGGGAAAATAGCCCTACAGAGAATAAGAATCAACAGTTCGAGGCCTGAGCTAAGTCTTGCAGCCGTGGACTGGACCTGGTAGAAAACCCAAAGTGCCCAACAAAGAGTGCATAGAGAGAGAGAGAGAGAACGAGCCAACAAAGCTTTCGTGAGAAGGTGCGATCTACGGGTTACAGACCAGTCACTACATTGGCCATGCGTCTGGGTTATTAACGTGTGAGCAGACATGTCCGGCCGGAGAGTTAACGTGCACCTACTGCCCTCTACTACACCGACAGGTTAGTGTCCAAGGCCCCCAGTAAAGACTCTCTGAACAGAAGCTTTCCCCGCTCTCCTAAGGAACCGCCACATTTACCAACGGGAAAGTAAACAGGTAGTTGACATCTTAAAATTACAGCTGAATATCACAGTTTAAAAAAACCAAAACAAACAAAACCAAACAAACCCAAACCAGAACAAACAAACAAACACAAGCAGCAGGTGTTTTATTGCAGACGTGCATGCACAAGCATGGTGAAAAGATCAGTAGATACTGTCATGCCCCCAGGATCCAGGACGTCCAGTTAGACCTCACTCGAAAGCCAGGCATCCGTTATTTGGTATAGTCTCAGTCAGTTACTGGAGTTTTTAAATAAACAAACAACACGAAATGTCCATCCAAACACCGGGTTTAGGGTAAAACTACCTGTCTGTACTGGCGCGGATCCTGCAGCTTGTGCTGTTTGCCTGCTTTCTCCGTGCTTCCTTGTCTAGTTTTTGAAGCCATGGGGACCGGCATCCGGCTTGTCTGGGAGGCAGCGCTGGAGCCCTGCGGAAACGAGTGGAGGGGGCAGGGAGGGGAGACAGGGAGAAGGCGTCATCAGCACCGCTGTGCCTGAAGAGGAGCCTGCACACCATGCGCCAAAAAAAAAAAAAGCCACAGTATACATGCAGGGAAAGTTCAGGAGCTTCACACCGCAGGTGTTAATTTCCAGAATCAAATGGAGAAGAACTGCTCAGCTACTGATCAGCCTGGATTTCGTGTCAGTGACGCTTCTCATTTCACACAGCGGATTATTCGACCCAGCTCCCCTGCATTTGCCCATCACCAATCAGCAGCAAAGATTAAAAAAAATAAAACCAACCAACAGTCTATTAGCTGTTAGACACCTCATGGGGAGCCCAAACAAGCCACCTGAAAGGAAGCAAACAAATCACAAGACCCTCTTGTTTAATGGTGATTATTGCAGATTTTAGAAAGCAGCTGGAGGTTTGATTTCTCGGACTAAGGTACCTTACGTGCAGTGGCTGGGATTGACGGAGGGGGCTCTACGCCAGCAAGGCTCTCATCCAGCACTACAAGCTCTCGGGGTGGGGTCTCTGGTACTATCTGGGCAGAGAAGGGGACAGTGCTTCCCTCAGAGCTGTATGTGCTTTCAGGGATAGATTTTGGACTCATCTCACTGATGGTGTTTTCCAGCTGCTTTATAGTCTGCTCAAGGCTGTCTAGCGTTCGGTATGTACTCTGCCGAATTTCGTCAGTCCTAGACAGGGAGACTGCAGCTCCAGGGGGTCCCTCTTGCTTCCCAGAAGGACTTTTGTCACTGTCCTCGGGCTGAGACCTGGTGATTTCAAATCTCTTTGCTTCTTTGTGCTGCTTCAGGGTCCCATCTTCCTCCTCTTCTTCATAGACCACAACCTGCAAGGTCTTCTTCCCAGTCTTGGTTCCTGTCCGTATCGCCTGCGTCAGAGCAGCCAGTTGCTTTTTAGGAAACTTAAACTTAAATTTTTTCTTAGAATCCTGCCTGTTTCCAAACTGATCGGCGGAGTCCAAGTTTGCTTCTGTGTTTAGCCCATAGATCTGACGGTATTTGTTAAAAGTCGTCTTCGTGCTTTCCTCCTCTGCAGGAAGGCTGGGTTCTGCAGAGTCAGGGGACGACTGAAGGTTAAATACGTACTGCTCACTGAGACCGTGAGCTGCTGAATACTCTGCGATTGCTTTTCTGTCATTAACTACTGGTGGTTCTTCCTTCTGGCTTTCAGAGATTTCATGTGCTTCATTTTCTTCCTCCTCCTCTTCCTCTTCTATCTTTTCCTCTGTCATCATTTTCTCCAACTCCTCATCACATTCCTCAAAAATTGTAGAAAGCCGCTTATATGCTGACCTAATATCCATCGGTTCGTCAAAAATTATGATGACGGGTTTTTTGTCCAGACACACCACGGGCTCTTCGCTGTCTGTGTTTTCTGGGATACCCTTCTCCGACGCCACTTCCTTCCTCGCATCGATATTCACTGTTTGCACATCTCCGCCTTTCCGGCTGACTATATCGTGAACTTCCCCACTCGAGAGGACCTGGACAGCTGTTTTAGTAATCATGAAGGCGATGTTTTCTGTGGGAGGGCTGTCTTCACTTGGAGAGCTGACTGAAGAATCTGTCTCTTCGATGCTGTTCACGCTGTTACTTCTGGACACTTTGGGTCTTAGCACAACCTGACTGTAGCTGACCGCAGAAGCGTCTTGCTCCTGCAAGGAAGGCTGAGGCCCCGTAGCCTCCTGCGTGTGCCTCGTGAGAGGGGCAACGCTGCTGATGGGGATGTGCTTGCCCGTGCTCTGCAAGGCTTCACCCTGTGGCGGGCCCTGCTCAGCATCTCGTGAGAGTCTGTAGTTTGGCTTTTGTTTTCCAGTTTCAACAGCTGGAAAATGGGATCCTAAAATATCTTGAGCCCCTCTTCGTTTGTCCTCCTCTGGCAAACTGACACCAGACAGGTTTGTGCTTATATTCTGAAGGTTTTTCTTAGAATAGTCTCTACTGTCTACAAAAAAACCCTTGCTAAATGTAGGACTGTCATTCATTGAAAAGCCAATTTTACTGTCAGCTGTGCTGGATGAATCAGAACCCAATTCTTCTTCAGTTTTCCCTTCCCTCTTCTCTTTAGGATGGTCACTATCTGTGGGAGATCCTGTTGTAGCCCCATACACCTAAGGGGGAAAGTTGGATTACTTAGTTATTCAGGGCTGTTACCTTTACAGGACTTTTTTTTTTTTCCCCAAAATTAATCATCATATTCTCAGGGGAAGCGCAGACCTCGTGAACTCACCACTCTCTTTACTGCTGCAGAGGCATGTCTGAAGTTGTCATCATCTGATTCCTGTCTGTCTTCGGGGCAAAATTCCAAATTCTGGCAGAACAGTGCATGATGTTACTGCTTTGTGCTATGCATGTGGCCAGCATGGGTTGTTAGCTAGGGCTCCTGTTTTAACAAGGCCTCCAGAATATGCAAGTGCACACTAATTACCTTATTTCCAACACAGTGCTACCTTGACCTGTTCGCTTTCCAGCTAAAAAAAATAATCCCCAGTTTGTATAAGATTGACGTTGAAAAGATTCACAATATCTGATTAAATTCTGCTGGGACACATCAAAGGGAGCCTGATGTGGAAGGGCTCGCAGCAGGGCGCTATGGCTTGCTGGCTCACCAGAGCGCCGAATGTGAGAGCCTGGCTAGCCTTGAAAGGAAGTTTTGTACTGGTAAAAGCTGATTTTCAAATTACAACATTTCGCTGCTTCTAATGTTGCTCACACCTGAGCAGCGCTGCTCCATCACAGTTAATACGATCACAGTCCGAGCATTTCTAAATCCTTGCTGCAGCTTAAAAGTACTCCTTCAAAATTACCAGCGGCACCCCGCAGCTCCCGTGGAAGTGCAGCATGAACCACTGAGCTACATTCATTTATAGAAGCAACTCTGAACAGCACACAGCATGCTACTAGCTCAAAAGTAGTATATTCCCAGCAATGCAAATTTAAAGGGACTTTTTTCTTTATTTTTTAATGAGGTCCCCTCGAGATGCTGTTTCATAATACCAGGCTTTTGTCTGGGGCTTGGTTTGTTAAGTGTTAGCGACAACTTAGGATAAACACCAGTTGTCAGGGTGAAGGAATGACCTGAAGAGACACCATGCCTATGAACGAGCGAGAAACGACTGTAGATTTCCTACAGTCAAAAGACGGCTCACCAAGAAGGAATTGAATCTGGCCTCAAATGCCTGAAGGCAGTGAGCCAAAAGCGTTACTGCTGACATTGCTTGAGAGTAGACGCTGATTCCTAACACACCAGAAGGACAGATTACGCTTCTGTGAGCATCAAGACGTGCAGAAGATCAGTCAAGAGAGTCGTTCTCCCAGCTGAGATGAATGAGTGATGGTACAGTCATCCACAGGTTGGCTAGTGCATGCACTCCCCATGCTCGCAGAGGTTCACAAGGTACAGTTTCTACATCTTGTGTGATATTTTCTTATATACTGTCTGAGGATTTTACACAGAAAAACTTTACGCACAACCAAACCGCAGGAGTGAGAACACCAGCGATAGACCAGAGTCACGGTTCATCTCTACAGAGGCTTACTAGCAGTAACAAGGCTGTGCAGCTGCTCCACGGCTACCTTGATGTCCCTCATATTTCTAAAAAAGGAGGAGCTATCACACAAACAAACCCCAGCCAGCGAGGCATCAGGGGACAGGCTGACACTGTCAGCACTTCGTGCTGAGAGCTGGTATCAGAACAACACGCCAGGGCTTACTGTACCTCAGGCCCAGATTTGATAAGTGGTAGGCGCCTTCCTGTCCCATTACATGTCAGAGCTCCCAGACTTAGGCCGGGCCATGTAATGGCACTTGTTGCCTGGGGATATGCTGACTCAGTGACTGCGTTCCCATTTCTCTAGATCTTTTTTATAGCAAGTTCCGCTTCTTGTTCGAAGCATCAGTGCAACATCTCATGGTGTCATTGTACACTATATCTCATTTTAGGAACTGCTGCCTTTCTAGTAGAAGAATAAAACTACAATAAAATTCATTTCCTCCATGAGTTTATCATGACATAAGGCTCCATATTTAAAGCCAATAAACACTCTGTCATGTCAGATGACAAAACCAGATCTCATTAACCTTAATTTCCTGTACTCTGTGTTATTCCAGTAAGTAGCAGTTTATGGCAATTACTTGGCAGCACATTTCAAAGGAACATTTGTGCTACAGGATGTGCAGTGTCTTGAGTGGTGACCCAGGGTTTTGTATAACAGTATGATCTTCTTATTCTGACACCAGCAGTAACGAGGACGAGTAGCGATACGTTCACACTTTTTTTTTCCCGGAACAATGTCATACACTCCACAACAAAGCACTTTTTCCCTTTTACTCATAACCGTACCCTCAGCCAGCCAGGTGTTTGCAGCTTTAGACCAGAACTGCTGTTTGGGCAGGTCAAAGCCAAGTCCTTGCGTGCAATGCCCTGACCTGGCAGCAGTACCGTCTGGGCAACGTATGGCTTTTGATGATAATAATATATCAGACACCACCATCTAGATGTCACCTTGTGCTTTACAGCTGCAGTGCCTATGCAGATGCAGCTCACCATGATTAGGGCAGTTGGGTTCTTCTCTGCCTTGAGGACCTGGCAAAGTCATTTTCTCTCTCCCTGCCTCAGTTTCTGTTAAATGAAGTTGAAGTGCAATGTCTCCCATAAAAATCCTTGGGGAGCTACTCATGATGTGAAGGTATTACTGCTATTTCCAATTTGCATACATACACACAAAATGCATGACAAAGTTGAAATGCTGTGCTGTGTTTTCTTCATATCCCCCTCCATTACAAACTCGCATTTGGATGACAAGTTGTCATGCCTGCACGACCCCCTAAACCCATCAATGATTCAATTCATTATTCTTAAACTTAAAAAGAGAGGTCTGCAAAGGCAGAAATATTTCTCCTTTTCTTCATCCTACACGTTGGCCGCCCACTAAGACCACTCAGCTCAATTAGCAACCTCGGTCCAGATACAGCTGTGAAATTCAACCCAATTTGGCTACAGCCCCAGACACAGGGCACCTCTTCTAAGCTGCATGACCAAAGAGTGAATCCTGGGCATTATCTTTCAGACTATGGGCAAATTCAGCCCACCCACCTTGACTCTGTCTTCCAATAAACTGGATAGGCATTCTGAATATCGAATAACTATTTCTGGGACCAACAAATGAAGCAAAATAAAGCAGAAATTCTCTAAAGTGGTTCTTGAGACTGAGAGGAACCACTACTCCTCAAGACAAGAACAAGGCTTAGGAGAGATGCTTCACTATCCATTGCCAGACCAGCACTGGAAGGATGTTCTGAGGAATATGAAGATCTCTTTGGCGAAACTGATGGATCCTCTTTTAATTTTGATTTCACAGAATCATAAAACTTCATGCAACCCTTGTATAATTGCTGATGAGACACATAATATAGATTGATATAACGTTCCATATGAGCATTTCTGAGCCCTACTGAGATAAAAGGAAGAAGCCACTGGGCAGTGGTGGATGGTGGTTAGAGAGAACAGGACACGAGATAGAAGATTAGTTTTGAAGGAAAGAAGGTTATGCCAAGACCGGCTGGCATGTTTACAAACGCCATTTGTTACCTTCTTTTCCTTGTGATGCATTAAAGTCCCAGGCCTTATGTCTTTAACATGTGTATCATTTCTGGACTGTTCAGCATGACTGTTTGAGTTTACATCCATAAAAGAGCACTTCTGGAAAGCCTAGGAAATAAATACTGCAGGTTATCAGGAGACCAAGAGCTTTCACACAGAAATGCCTGGAGATGACCAACTGCAAAGACAGCATTTGTTTTTAACGTTCACAGCTCAGTAATATTATCTACAAGCTCATGAGATAATAGAGATTTTTAGACTATCAGACTAAGAGAAATAGGGCATTCTCTCCAGTCTGCCAAGACTGCGCTCTAACTCATCACGCTGACCTCAAGGTTCCCTGCAGGGAGGTGAGCTTGATTTCTATTTTTACAGGTGGGGAGAGAAGGCCCAAAGAGGTGCTGCAAACTATCCAAACTTAAGTAGGAAGCCCATGACAAATTTTGAGCTTGCAACTGTACTTACTTCCTAGTGGCTGAGAATCATGCAAGAGCTACATAATGCTGCTTGGACTTGGAGACATGTATCTTTGCCACAGTCTTCACTAACGCCCCAGATGGTGACAGTCCCAACATAAGGGCTTTTGGACCACTGGCCTCCCACCATGTGTACCCCAAGGCATGGCCCAGACTTTTCAGCCCTTTATCTTGCTGTTCTCTTTCCATTTCCTTTTGGTTTCTCTAGCCAACTGGCTCCCAGATCCAGAGAAGCAGAACCATCACTGCCACCACTGTGCAGTGCTGGCTGCAAGCGTGCATCACCGGGATTTCTGCAGGCCTCTACTGGCATGGTCTGCCTTCAGTGAGATGTACAGGCAGGACAATGACAGCCAGAGGAATGAGGGATGAGTACTTACAGGAGTCAAATACATTGTGACATGCAAGAAGATTATATTCTTATACCATGTATTAGGGAAATTATTTAATTCCTGGCAACTCTCATGAAATTAATAGCCCTGATTACAGATTAGAATCAGGCCTGTTTTTTAAATACTGTACTCCTTGTATGTATTGCATGTTTATGCAAAATCAGAAAAGTAACAATCATGAAAAAATCCAGTGCAAAAATCAGGGTGTAGCGTTTCTTCTGGTTTTCCATTACATCCTATTTGTATGTGCTTATAGACCAGAGTACCTAAGATGACATGGAACTATTAGAAAAAGTAGTTTTGCTCCTCATAATACAGGATATGGACTTTCCCAGCTTACCGATTTGTGAGATCAGTGATGTGTTTTTGAGTTAGGCATACCATCTACAAAGTCATCCTCAAAGTCGTTCAGACTTTAAGTGATGAAGAAACCATTATTTCCCTTGGTAATTTGTTTATTTATCACCTTCACTCTGAAATATCCATAACAGTGTCCAGATACAATTTGTGCTACAGCAGCTGATTATTATTATTATGCCTTTTTCTGCTAGATTAAAAAGTCCACGTTGTACTCAGGTCTCTTCTGAACCTTCATTTTCTTAACAGCCTTTTCAAATGGGGGATGTCATAGAATCATAGAATCATAGAATTGTTGAGGTTGGAAGGGACCTTTAAGATCATCGAGTCCAACCTTTAGCCTACCCTGACAAGAGCCACTTCTCAACCATGTCCCTAAGTGCCCCGTCCACCCTTTTTTTAAACACCTCCAGGGATGGTGAATCCACCACCTCCCCGGGCAGCCTATTCCAATGTTTAATAACCCTTTCAGTGAAAAAATGTTTCCTAATATCTAATCTAAACCTCCCCTGATGTAACTTGAACCCGTTTCCCCTCGTCCTATCACTTGTCACCAGGGAGAAGAGGTCAGCCCCCATCTCTCTACAACCTCCCTTCAGGTAGTTGTAGAGGGTGATAAGGTCTCCCCTCAGCCTCCTCTTCTCCAGGCTAAACAACCCCAGCTCCCTCAGTCGTTCTTCACAAGGTTTGTCCTCCAGACCCCTCACCAGCTTTGTAGCCCTTCTCTGGACACGCTCCAACACCTCAATGTCCCTCTTGTAGCGAGGGGCCCAAAACTGAACGCAGTACTCGAGGTGGGGCCTCACCAGTGCCGAGTACAGGGGGATGATCACTTCCCTACTCCTGCTCACCACACTATTCCTGACACAGGCTAGGATGCTGTTGGCCTTCTTGGACACCTGGGCACACTGCTGGCTCATATTCAGCCGGCAGTCAACCAACACTCCCAAGTCCTTTTCCGTCGGGCTGCTTTCGAGCCACTCTGCCCCAATCCTGTAGCACTGCATGGGGTTGTTGTGACCCAAGTGCAGGACCCGGCATTTGGCCTTGTTGAACCTCATACCATTGGTCTCAGCCCATCGGTCCAGCCTGTCCAGATCCCTCTGCAGAGCCAACCTACCCTCAAGCAGATCAACACGCCCGCCCAGTTTAGTGTCATCTGCGAACTTACTGAGGGTGCATTCGATCCCTTCATCCAGACCATTGATAAAGATATTAAAGAGAACCGGCCCCAGCACCGAGCCCTGGGGGACACCACTTGTGACTGGACACCAACTGGATTTAACTCCATTTACCACCACATGTCTGGATACTTAATCATGGATGCAGCATTCCAGTGCTGATTTCACTGATCCTGTACACAGAGATAAAAACACTCCCTGGTCTCACATCTACACCCAAAGCAGACATTAACTCTGTGGCAGCAGCACTGTCCTGGGACCTCCTATCAACTTGTTACGGCAATGCCCGTTTCTTTCCAAGATGTACAGTTGTGGTCTGGCCTATATTTTGTTATTCTTCATGTGGACTTTATATTTCACTAAATGTATTATGACCATTAAGTGATTGCTATCATCTCCCTGCTCTCATACTTCGCTAGTTTGAATTAAGCTGATTTAAACAGTAAGGATTTTAAATATATTTCCAGGCTGTTGATGAAAATAGAGAGTGACACTGGGCCTGTAGCTGATCCCTATGGGATTTGACTGTAAACATCTGCATCAAGGGCAGCACTTTCAGAGCCAGACAGCTCTCAATTGTCCTACGATAGGGTTTTCTTTGTATACTCCATGGTGCCAGATTTTTATCCAACTGTTGTATGATGTTTGATCAAATGACTTACAAAAATGTTTACAGGTATACAATTCTGTTTAAGCAGTCAAACCTGTTACCTGATCAAAGAGTGTTGTTTGCTTTGACAGATCTGTGTTCCATTACATTGTGTTTACTAGCATAACTGTTTACGTCTGTCCTTCAGTTTTTCACTGACTGAATCCCCTACCTGATTTTCCATTATTCTGCCTGTCACTGATATCAGACCAATAAATTTGTAGCTCCTGGATCAAGCAGTGTGCCCTTTCTAAAACATGGTACTCTGTCAACCTGGTATTTTGGTATTGGTTTAAAATAAGCATTAAACTAACATTTAAACCTGTTGAACTACCATGCCTATTTTTCTCCTTAGCTTTCCTCAGCCTCCCTTTCCACTCCCTTAACCTTCACTTCATTGTCACCAGTTGCAAGGCAGCCAGGTTGCTTTCCTAGAGACAGGAGACCATGCAACAGTTCCACTGTCCCCAGCTCTCCTGTCGTACTGGCCATTAGCACACAAACGGGGATAAGAGTAAACTGCTGCTCTCACTCCCTGCAAACCAACTGTCTGAAGCACTGGTGGTTGAGAGCTGAGCAAAGGGGTAGGGGGCACACATCACACGTAACAGTTACTGCTTAATATCCACATCTCCTGTGCTGCAAATGCTCCCTGGGCAGCACCAAACCCCTGCTTTTGGCAGGTGGACAGCAGGGATCATCTCATGTCATGGCAGTGCTCTGAAACACCCCAACATCAGAAATTATAGCCAGTTAAGCTGATCTACATCGCCTTTCCTTATGCAGGCATGGAAGAGGACAGAGATTGCCCCTGGGAAGCTGGAGCTTGCTGATGGTAGCTGCAATAGTTGGATTTTACTGCAGCATCGCCATCACTGAACTAAACTGGTCTATGTGCTATCAAGACATATGTGCTAAGACCGGCAATAGAGCACTACTCTTATGGCACTGGCAGAGTAATGTACCAGTTATGCAACAGGGAACAGCAAATGTTTCAGAATGCTCAAGTCCTCTGGGAAACCTTGGACCATGGCACAGAACAAGTGAGCACATCCCGCCAGGAGCACACCCCATATTCTCTATTCCCACCAATGTTAACACAAATGATGGGCTCTTAGCACCTTGCCGGTCTGGTACTAAGTGAGAAATGCTAGGCCAGGGACAACCACACCTAATGCACACCAATATTTTATTTGTCCCATCTACATGTGTAACATTCTCCAGTGGTAACCCCTGCATTCTTGACCACTCTTTCAGCTCCATACCTCTTGAACAAAATTCAGACGGTGCTTACAAAACGTGTACCACCCAGTGCAATAAAGTGTGACCGGGTGAGACTGGCAAACCTGCTTTCCTCCATGTTCTGAGCTATAAATTGTGCCAAGGCCCTAGAAGTGATATTGGGCACAGCTGTTTTCATGTGCAACCCAAAGGGCGTACCTGTAATTCTGCCATTATTTTATCTCCTTCCTCTTCCTCTTCATCTTTTGCAGATGATGCTACAGCATGCCCTGTGCTCCGAGACAATGCCTGATCCTCTTTAGTGGCTTTGGATTGTGCTATTTGCCCAGCATCTTCACTGCATTCCTACATGAGGATGAGAAAGCACAGACAGACAATATAGTTGAGTCCTCCTGATGCAAAACAAACACAGAAAAGTCAATGGTACTGCAATTCCCCTGTTGCAAGGTCCCCCTTTTTTTTTAAGGAGACTGCTACTTCATCAGTTCAAAAGCAACCAATATTGCTGATGTGATAGCATGTTCACAGATTAAATACTGTACTTCCCTCCACTTCAGGGAACAGAACAGATGGGGAAAGGAAGCCCAAGGAAACTAATTTGCAACATTTTTGTAAAAACGTTCTCAAATCTGAGCTGATCTTCCCCATCTGTGTAAGGCGTGGGTTTTTTCATTTTTAATCTTCTTACCACTCTAAATGAAAGCAGCATGTGACTTGCCTTCTACATTGCTAGGAGATAAGAGCAGCAAGACTCCTGTAAACAGAACTGATCAAACCTTACTTGTTCATTTGGCCTAGCAGTAGTGTTTCCTGGTAAGCAGTTTCAGTAGCTCTCCAGGACGTAGTTCTGTCTCAACTTATTTTGTGGTTTATAGACACAGCCCAAGCCTGGGAATGTTTCTCTGTGCCAGCCACTCATCTAGTTGCCTAGAGTCTGAATCATCAAACCTTGACAGCAGCAGCCTCTTTTCTGGCTGCATAGGTGATATCTCCTGATCTCGTTGTGGTTAGTCCTGAACCTGGCAGGTAACTGCGCCGTGGAGGTGGAGGAGGTGGAGACTTGGTCAGTTTGTCATTATCCTGTTCTCCATCAGGAACTTCTTCTGCAAGTAAACAGAGCAGCACAAAGTGAGCACAGGTGAAAGAGGGGAAAAAAGTATTTGCGTCCTTGACTCAACTAGAAAGGAAAAAAAATGTCTTAAAAGGTCCTGCTGCTGAACATATATGAATAGAAACACATTTGGGATTCAAGCAGAAATGCCTTGAACAAATGTAGACAGTGCTGCACTTGCACAGAGAAACCATGTCATTTCATCCAGAAATTTTCAGCAGAACTCGTCCACCACGTCACTGTGGCTGGGTTTCAGCCCTTGGTGTACAAGTGTGACAGCACAGCACGCTTCTGCAAGTCAACCACTCGTAAAGAAGCATGTAAGGCGGAGGTTCAGCTGGGTACCTGGTTACAAATAGTCCCTCTTTGAAAGTATGGCTACTGACGTGGCTATTAGCATGACACCAAACCTGGAGGCTTCTTGTCATTCTCAGCAGCACACATTTCTGTTCTGCCTGGGAGGTGCTGCTGGCAAGGTGCTAGAAGATGAGCTGAAGAGTTTTGTCCATCTTATAGTTGGACAAAACTAGCTAAGTTCAGACAAAGGCTGAGAAGGAAAATATAAATCTGCTCTGGAGATGCCACCTCTCCAATTCAGCAGGTCCTCTTGCCCCTGAGCAAGGCAGGGGAGCACCAAGGGCAACTGCACTTGCTTCTCTTCTACGGCAGCATTTGGTTTCACTTTACTTACTCCTAACTATTCCAGGAATGCACAAGTTTGCCTTTGAATTATCATATAAGAGCCCTATATGTATATTTTGCTAACCCACCAAGATTCATATACCAAATCCAATAACTGAGTAGATCCAGTCCTTGCCTTCTGAGGAGAGTCTTCCAAGAGAAGACCAGTTTTCCAAACCGGTATTTCCCCACGGCAATGTTTCCCCACCCAGCTGCCACTTCCTCTTCCCCACCGTGACTGGATAGCATTTTTCCCAGAAGCAGCATTACATTGCTCATGACCTGTGCCTATGTATTTCCCGTCACAGGCCGAGCATCATACATGGCAACAACTACCATGTTCACGTTGCTCTTTACAGGGTCTGTTTTCAAGAGCGAGAGAACGACCTTTCTGCAGCTACTCAGTGTTACATAAACAGCTGGAATAAATATAACCCAGAAAGATAAACCCCTCTGCTTTTGGGATTACCCAGCTGTTCAGGACTAAGTATTCCCTCTGGGCAAGTTATTGCACAACTGCCCACTCCCGGGGCTGTGTCAGGCTCCTCCGGTGCGCCGGCTGGCCACTGAGACTGGACAGAGAACCTTGTCTGACCCAGCCTCATCTTTGTTCCTTCTTAGCTCAAATGTTCTTTGAAACTTCCTAAGCTTAAAGAAATGCTACCTTGTATTATCTCCCTCCCTGTTTATCTGGCACTCACTCACAGGATTGCAACAAGAGTGAATTTCCAGGTGCACTTTGCATTAGACCACTTCCTTGGTCAATATGCACCACTAAGTTTTTTGTGACATCAGAGTTCCTGCGGCTGTAAAAACCGAGTAATTCCCTCAGATGGTGTTTAGCAGACTATGATGTGGGGCCTGTCCGAATCCCTACTCCGTTTAATGGGCTCAACACATTGCTCTCAAACTGGTAGTGGCTCTGACTGCAAAAACACCGAAGTTTTTCTCAAACTTAATAAAATCAAGGCTGGATGAAGGCACATGGACGGCACAAAGACAGAATGATTGCTACCGTCTCTTTCACATTGGTGAGACATCCATCCATCTCCGTCTTCAAAATGGGAAATAAAAAGGAGAACTCCATGCAACAGAAATTGTCAGGGAGTGGCAGGTGCACAGGCTATCAAAGGCTAATCACTTCACACCCCTTAACTGGAGCTGTTAAGGAGAGGTCATGATAGGGTTTGCTCACAGTCAGCGCAACAACACCGGGCAAGATGTAAAACTTCAAAGCTGGATTTCTGTTTTCTTTGCTAAACAATTTTATTTCCCCAGTCTAAATGGGAAGGGAAAAAACCTTTGGAGCAATGAACATGAGGAAAAGACCTTATTCTAATACTTTTTTTTTTTTCTTACGGATGAGTTCTCGTAGCGTATTTACATAGGGAAGAGTAAATGGACAAGTACTATTCACTCAGTCAGAGGGTAACCATGATCAAAAACGCTGCTTTATGGAACCTTCTTTAGTGCCAAAGGGCTCAGCACTTCTGTGAACAAAATGGGAGTTGTTCTTCGCCAGCCATTGCACTGAACTGAGGCATTCTTTAACAGGCACAGCCAGACTGGAATGGATTTCCCCCACCATAAAAATTTCTACTTGTGCCAAAAAAATCCAACATGACTTAAAACAATGTCAAAATAAAAATGCCTGCCTTGAAGCAGCCTTTGTAGTCAAATAAGCAAACTGCCTTTAATGGAAGCTACTGATCACTCAGTACTTGCAAAAATCAGGGCATTCTCACTTAGGAAGTCAAAAGAGACATGAAGGAGCCCAATTTCTAATGTACACACTACAGACATTCCCCATATTTTTCACTGAACAATCTTGATAACAAAGATGAGTTAGAGTTGAGACATTAAAGTATTTACCATCTCATCTCCAAAACTGTGTAAAGTGTGTAATTTTACTTTGCTTTGTGCTTTGCAGGGAGAAAAAATGAGTTTCTTAATCAGGTTCTGTGTGGAGAATGGCTGAGACGACGTATTCTGGCAATGTGATCTATCTGGCTTCTGCAGCAAAGCCAACAGAGGACTCAGCTAATTTATGGCCAAAATGTCTTACACGCTATATTAGTAGGTAGGTGGTCTCTCTTTCCTTATGTTGCTCAATTATCTAGTCTACAGCAGACTGATATCGGAATTTTCATCTTGAATCACAGAATTGGGTGGCATGTGAGATATTTAATCAGATATTAAAGGAAAAGTTTTGCTGTTCCCTTATTTATGTTACTATTAAAGGATTCATTATGCGCAACAGAAGGCAAATGTCTCAGTCTCATCAAATTTCTCCTGAAATCTGCTGGCTACACACTGTGCAAAATTGTATTCTAGAAGTGGATTAGTTAACTATGCAAGTTACAAAACTTCTCTGTTATTGTGTTCTGCACTTTTTAAGATGTCACAGCTCAGTGCACCCATATGGTATTTATTTTCACTGACATTTTCTATTTATGCCTCACATTATACAGGATAATTGTGTTGATAGCCAGTAACCTCACTGAATGGTGCCAGAATTCTAAAATTATTTTATGAGGTTCAGCAGAATTTATTTTAAACATCTACGTTGTGAAACATCCAAGGAGCCACAACTTGTCAATGCTAACGGTGCGCCTAGAAAAAAACGCTGGATCTGAAAGCACTCTTCCCAAATTCTATATGAATTTGTGTACACAAGCCTCAGGGCATCGTTTTGAAGCTATTTACAACCTTGACATGCGAACACCTTGAGAGCAGCATGCAGCTCTGGTCTCCACAGCTCCAGAATGACACAGTGGAGTTAGAGGAGGGCAACTGAACCCAGCCTGGGGAGGGAGGTGCTTGGGGCTAGCAGACTGCAGGAGGAGGCCAGGTTCTGTGGCAGTCTGCAGATGCCAGTATGGGTAACCAGCTGAACACAAACTTCCCCGTATTGAAACTGAGAGAGTGTGTTTGTCCTCTGGAAATAAAGACTCCTCAGGAGCAGGAGAGTAAGAGTACTGCCACAGACAGTATCACCCATTGCCTCTGTTGGAGACAGGCTGTTGAGCTGGAGGACTATTGCCTCAGTATCTGGGAAAGAATTTTCAGCTGACTCTTGTTTGGCTACTGAGGTAAATCCAAGGTTTGGCTGAGGCATCTTCTTTGTTCCTTGAACTTTGAAGAAATTCAGACATGGATTTGTACGTTAAATTGTGAAAGAAAAAGGACTGGAACGACACTCCAACATCCTGCTATCACAACATAGCTCTACCTATATAATTCTTGATCAGTGCTAGTCTAAGCCATTCTCTCCAGTGATGGAGATCTTGCATCCTCCTCATTGCCTCATACAGCCTTCTTCAGTGCTTCACTTTCCTTATCATTATGAGTTTTTTCCCTAATACCTAACCTGGATACTCCTGGTTGCAATAGCCAACTTTTACTGCTATTCTACCCACACAAAGCAAGATGGCCTTTTATTTTTTAAGCAGATTTTTATGTATTCAGAGATTGCTTTGTCCTTCCTCAGCCCTCCCTTTCTCATGCTAAACAAAACCAATTCTTTCTTTTTTTGTTCCCCCAGAGATCATGTTTTTTTAGAGCTCTGGTCATTATCATCACTGTCCTCTTGACTCCCTCCTATTTGTTCAGTCTTCCTTGAAGTTCAAAACCAGGAAAATCTGTATCATAGCTGTGGACAGCCAGAATGCTTACTGTGAAAGTCACACTCGTTCATTCCTACATATCTATCCACTTCCCTGAGACAACTCAGTTATGTAGCATTACACGTAATTTTTAGACTTCTGGGGGACTCATCCAAAATACTGGTTGAATTTATAGTTTAAGATTATAGAGTTAGCAAGGATCATTAAGATCAAATAGCCTGACTTTCCACTTAATATAGGTTCAAGGATTTCTTTAAACAGGTCTTGCATCATGCACAGAGCTTGTGCCTGAGTAGCCTTTCATAAAGAAACACAGCATTGCTTAAAGATTTGAAGTGGCAGAGGATCCCATACGTTCATAATTAATCTTCAGTGAATAGTTAGTCTAAATGTTAAAATTTGACAACTAATTTTTAATGTGGCTTTTTGTAGCTTCAGCTTCCAGTTGCTGGAACTTGTTGGAACATGTTCTGCAAAGTTAAAAGGCCTCCTAACCCTCAGAAACCTCAGGCATGTCTTGATCTTCTTTTGATAACAAATATGTCTACAAAAAGAGCTCTTTAGGTTTCTGATGGTAAGATCATTTGTCCTCAAACTCTTTGTGGTTCTTTCCAGAGCTCTCTGTAATGCTAAACTTCTAAGTACAAAACTGAACACAGTGTACCAGATATTAGTATAGCATACGGATACTCTCATCTCTGTCAAAAGCAAGATGTACTCTTACTTTCCTGCTCAGGAGGAGTCTTTATTTCCAGAGGACAAACTCACTCTCTCAGTTGCAATACAGAGAAATTTGTTTTCAGATGGTTACACCCATTGGCACCTGCAAAATCACTGCATCCTGTCCACAGGACATGCATTATTCCTCAGGGACACACTCACAGGGATGATTGAGAACACAGAAATCTGTAGACTAAAACCATTCTAGAAAGTAGGAAAAATAACCTCTCTTCTCCAGATATGCAATTCTATAGCACCATTTGCTCTAGCAAACCTTACCTGAGACTTCTAGCTTTTCCACTGCATCCCCTTTAGGCAGGGCTGCTGGCTGGGGAGGCATCTCCAGGTTAGGAATTGACTTCATTATATTGGCCTGGGCCTCTTCCAAGAGCTTTTCAAATTCCTTCCCATTATAGTGATCCAGGTTTTGTCTTTTCTCTTCCCATTTCTTTTCAGCTTTCTAGACAAAAACAGGAAAGTACCTATTTATTTCTCTGATTTCTGTTATGATCACTTACTTTAAAAATAATCCACAGGTAAACATTATAGGTCAGTATGGATTGATTATAGTCAGCAACTAGAGGAAATATATTAACACTAATTGTACACTGCTTCTGACTTCCACTGTGCTAGATACGGAAGAAACACGGAAGAAACACATGACAGACTGACAGCGGCCAGTGCTCACTAAAGGAACAAAGGCAAAATTTAAATCTGGGTCACTGCCTTACTATATCACGCTGGTGATTAAAGTGCATTAAGACGTGAGAGTTCACTTGTGGGTTTTCTCAGTGTCTCTGTGTGAAACCACTGGAACTTCACATTCTTTCACTTTTACCTCTCCATAATGAGGGATATGGAGATTTAAAGAGTGAATGAAATCCACTGATGCAAGTGTTGCCAGAGAATCATATGCTATTGTTCAAAAATAAGGTATTCTAAAAAAGAATTTTTACATTTTTTTAAATAAAGGTTATTTTAAAATCACAGTTACTCATTTTGGCTCATGTTATTATCCTGTTGCATTTAAAATCAGAGGGTATCTTCAGAAGTGCACGGTGTAGTTAGGGGTGAAGCACATAAACCCCCGGAATGCATTTGGAAAATCCCACCTGCAGTCTCAAGAGTGAGACTGGGAGCTCAGACCCAAAGGGAGGACAATTGGTTGAGTAGAATACACCGTACCTCAATTGATACAGCTCGGTTTCTGGTACTTGCACTGTGAATTTCCTCAATGAAAAGACTTTGCATGGTGTTGCCATTGACAGAGACCTGTGGTGCTGGTGTGGCTTGTGTGGGCTGGGGTCCTGCTGCAGGCTCTTGCGGGGGGACTGGTGGGGTGGCTGAGAGGTGGCCACCCGCCGGCACACTTTCGCTGTGGCTGGCTGCAGTGGGTGAACCCTGGGCGTGGTTGACCAGGGCTGATGAGTGCTGAGACTGATGCATGACAACAGGTGAGCTCTGCACATGATGGACCGTCATCGTTGAGAAGGGGACAACTTCTGACTTGACTGATGACACCTGGGACTCTGATGTGATTGCTGTGAGGTTTTGCTGTGCATGTCCCTGGGCATGCTTGAGCTCCTCCTGGTTTTTCTGAGAGTCAGCTGCAGTGGCCTTTTCCATAGCAGAGTACTGCACGGCTTGGGATGGATCCACACCCCTCAGAAGTCCTTCTGTAACATGTCTGCCCAGCCAAATTAAACACAACAGCGTGGCACATGGTTAGCACACAGGCGAGTCATGAGCAATACTTGACAATAAATATTTGCAAGGGAAAAGCACCTATATCAAAAACATCAAAATGATGTTTTTTTTCTCCTGACGCTCTCAGTTGTGTGATTTTATAGCTTTCTTTCAGAGTCAGGGACTCAGAGTTTTAAAGAGGCTACTCTAATTACGATTTTTTTTGCCTTTTAAAATATTTACAAACCTTCGTGGATGTACTGGCACTTTTTGATGAAATCATGCGTTACAGTGGGTTGATTTTAGGAGAACAGAAATCAGTTGACTTACATTTTATACACTGTAACTTGCTAAACAAGATGTTCCTGGACTATAAGCACAGAAAGTGGTAGTTACATAGAATGTGAGGTAGTAGTTTGGCAGATTGCCAAAACAAAGCCTTCAAATGATACTTCACAAAAGTCTCCTCTGTCAAGAGTTTGGGGTAGAATGAGCTGAGGATGTAAGAAGTCAACTATTTCTAGCAGCTAGCTGTGAAATGGCTGAGCTTCGGAGTGTAGCTAGTCATCAAATGCCATCAGTTTTTCCATTACTGAAACAGACTTTATGAAGCTTAATTTCGCTGCAAAAAACTACTTTTAGTAAAACTTTGGCATGCATAGCTTATTGTTTTTTTTTTCCCAAGCAGGGTGAGACAGGAAATAACTGTAGTCATTTTTAAGAAAAGGAAACTAATATCAAAGAATATAGATGTTTATCTGCATGGAAAAGTAAGTGACGGCTCTTAGAAGACCTGTTACATAAACCATTTTATCCATCTGCCAGTACTGGCAAATCCATTTTACATATCCTCCAGGATATATGGAAACAATGACAACCCTACACGCCTTAGAATAATGGTAGCAACAACAGGCTTATGACTTACATTTTCTTGTAATTGAAGTAAAACTGAGATCACCACCACTGACAGTTTGGCCTGATTCACTGGTTTTGAGTAGGAATTAAATTCAATGCCTATTGCCTCATATAAATCAGCAGTCATTTGCTGCTCATATATTCTGACAAACATAGCTAAACACTGGCACTTAGTGGACAGAAATTTCATCCAATATTTCAACTTTCTTTAACGCATCTTCCTTGCAAAGAACAGAATAAAGAATTTGCATGAATGCACAAGCATATTGAAAAATATTTCTTTCTTTCAGAAGCTTTAGGATATCTTTATCCATTTAGAATCTTTTTCTGGTTTATTTCTTACTGTTACATTTTTAGGGATGCATGCTTCAGTGTCAGAGAATATTTCTATTAGCTTAGATTACTGTAAATGCCAACAGTTAATTAGGTCAGATATGGGACTGATGCCACTGTAAGCTTTGTCATCCAAGTACTTCCCAAATCTGGAATTGTGGAGTTCAGAGGGAACTAGTTTCAATCATAAGATCTTGGCTACTGGGGGTGTTGGTCAGAACAGAACCACTACATAAAAGGCTAATTTGATTTACCTTGAGAGGGCTCTAGGAAGAATCTATAAAATACTGCAAGCGAGTTGCGTTTCACAGAATTGCCCAGGGAGAAGGGGAGAACCCAAACCTGAAAGCTGTTCCAGCCCTCCTTGAGGAAATTCATTAGTTTTGAAGAAAAAAAAATCACCTCCTGAGCATGGTAAGGATATCGGTCATGCTGCGCACACGTTTCAGCAAGCTGTCTAGCTTGTGTGGTTCTTCCTTCAGGAACCTCACGGCTTCTACCTCAATCCGGAGGATCGCACGCATTTTATTCTGCAATGTTGGGAAATCTCCTGCAAATACAACAACTTTGGAGCTCAACAGGAAATAATAAAAACCTTGGGAATAAACAGATGATGGGGTGAATGTTAAATAGTTGAGTGTCCACCTCTCTCCAGGGGCCCTGCAACAAGCTCCTTAATCCCAACTTTAAGTCTTTTTGGAAGTGAAAGTTAATGCCCCCAGATTAAAGGGAAAACTGTTCTCAGCCACTGTGCTTAAGAGAGAAGAATGAAAAATAAAAAGGAAAAGTATATACCTTTCAGGGTGGCAACAGCTTCTCCCACTTGACGCAAAAGAAAGGCTCCATCTTCTACATCTTTCAGTGTAACTGTTTTGCTGGAAGCAGTGGAGTCCCTCTTCAGGTCTTCAACAAATGCCTCCAGCTCACTGTCAAAACAAGAAAAAAAGTGGACATAAAATGGAAGCATGGCTTTCACATTACAATCAAATATATCTAGATAAACAGACTAAACTAAACCAGAAACTTCAACTGTCGTATCTTATAATCTGACACCACAGGCTGAAAAAACAGAAGGGTACCATGAGAGGAGGTGAGGATGCCGGACACTCACACTCACAGCATAGGAGCAGGCTTAGAACTAGCCCAAGTCATTGACTTCTCTGACAGGCTGCAGATGTGCAGAGCTTACCGACCTCAGGGCAGCTGCGCTACGAAGGCAGGTGGGGTGGTGAAACACATCTAACAGACAGCCCTCTGGGGATGCAAATCCTACAAGGGTACAGACACACTGTACCACTACCTCCAGTACTGTTTTGCACCTTGCATTTTCTCATTGCTGAGGACATGCAAAAGAACGCTCAACAGCAAAGTAACAACCCAAAAACTGGCACTAATGGCCCCTTGATGCAACCCTGTTTATCTGCTGGGTCCTGATAGATAGAATACAGGGTCCTGCTTCCACAAGTAGCCAGACTAAAACAGCAGGTGTGCAGCTTTCGTTCAGCATTTGGATTCAAGAATGAGTCACTTCAGATGTTTTTTCCAGCCAGTGCTGTCCTGTACTTCCTCCGGCGCCATCCGGTGCCTCCTCATCACCTTTCCCAATTATTTTTTCCAGTGCTTCCATACTTCACATAAATTTTCACAATCCTTCAGACACAGAAACTTCATTTGGGGTTGAGACCACATTGCTTTAGCTGGAGTTTCCACACAGAAGCTTAAAATTTCTCAAAAACACCTGAAATGCATTATGCACAACTATACAAACACCCATGTGAATACCTTAAGAGGATCATCTCTTAAATATTTATTCTAAGAGAAATCCACCTCTATTAAGATACCAAATTTACTAACAGGAATGTTCTGAGAAGCAGTTTAATTGCATGACAGAAAACAATTCAAAGTAAACTCTGAACTGACAAAATGGCTACTCATTTTAACCTAATTTTGGGCCTCATTTCTTGCATCCACTCAGGTAGCAGTTTTGCAATTACTGTAAGAGAACCAAGATACAGGCTGATTGCCTGAAAAGGGGTAGGGGAAGACTGATTTCTGCACCAACCATACATCTTGCATTTCCCCGCATTTCCCTTGTGCCAGCACTGCGACACAAACACAGCAGAAAATTACTTATTTTCAGCCAGGTCACTTCTTAGCTCCATCTCCATGGATAGGCAACACAAGGAGGAAAAGAGAGGAATAGGTGGCCAGTAACAGGATAAAAAGAAGAAAATCCCTTACAGCACCATTTCGCATTTAGGTTGCATTAGGTCGCATTAGGAAGCACAGTCATGCAGAACAATAAATGGCAATACAATAGTACTTCTGATATACAGAGAAACAGATATACTATCAGGATCTGAACATCAAATGCACACAGCAAAGAGTTCATTTCAATCCCAAGACTAAGAACTTTAGAAACTATAAAACAATTTTGAATTAAGAATCAGAAGTTGCTTCTGAACAGAGCACAAACAGTTGAAGGTAAATGATCCTGTTCCCATTTTAAGACCACTTCTCCCAAAGATTCTGTCTTGAGAAGGATTAGGGAATCACGATTTCCAGCAGCACAAGCACAAGCACAATCCAATTCCTTGGTTTGCAGGAAACAGGTTTGCAGGAAACAATCCAAGGGACCACACGATGGCAGCAGGGGAACGTTTCTCCGGGTACTTTTCCAGTGGAAGAGGCTCCGTTAATGTAGATATCTGCTGTCTCTGTGTCTGTCTGCCTTTGCAATAAAGGGTACAGATACAGTCTAGGAAGGAGCTGGAAAAAGAATTTGACTTTCTGTCACTCACTACAATGCAAAGGCTCCTGCCCTCCGGAAGGGTGCTCTTAAGTCACGCATCCTCCCTACTCTTAATGCCCTGACACGAGCACTCAGGCTCGGCAGTGCTGCTTTGGGAATCACAGGGTACCCACACACCCCCTTTTGCAGATCAGCACAAGAAAAGCAGCTTCTTGGATACTGGCATCCAGCAGGCAACAAAAAAGACAAGGGCAGAAGGTTAAATTTGCTGATGGGTGGAGAGAAGAGAAAGAAACAAACACAGAACAATGTTATGATATTTTGGTAGTTTTATGATTGTTGAAAATATAGGGATGAAGGAAAGACTTCCAGGTAGCAGATGATGGCTTTATTTCCCCTTTGTTCTTCATCGGAAATGGAAGGGTCATCATAAACCTCTTTGATTCCATACAGTGATACTATCAAGCATGACAAATGATCCTGAAATTTTGCAGGGGATACCGTATTACACTGCCCTATGTTGCTAACTGCAAGGGAAAAGAAACTTCAGCCCTCAGGAACCAAAGTTTGAAACAGATCCAGCAGTCTCCAGCATTTCTTTTCTGTAACTGGGGAAACAACTTGGCTTTATAGATTGGACTGGGCAAACCCAATTAACAAGACACTCACCTTAATACTGTTTCAGGAGGCTAATACAAGATAAATAATTTTTCTGCATCTATGTTTTACACAGGGGAGCTCAGGCAAACTCTTATGCTGGTATCTTTCTTTAGGCAAAAAAGCATCAGAGGATCTGTCTCAATTTGCAGCATCAGTAGAACAGGTTACAAAATGAACTGACAAAATCAATAGTAACAATCACCCAGTCTAGATGGTATTTGCCCTGGAGTTCAATTGCAACTTGAGGGTGAAACAGTCGAACTATTAATGCTAAGCATCTAACTTCTTGATTAAAATTGCTTTGCCACCAGACTAGTGGAAATGTCATATATGATATAAATAAATTTTTTAAAAGGGGATGGGGCTATCCAGGGAACTGTACTCTGGTGAGACTGACACCCAGACTGGTCTAATTGATACCAAAATAAACAATAAAGAACAAAGAATTGGTGGACCAATGGATAAATATGCTGTGTTAGGGACGAATTAATGTGATTTGTGTAAAGAGACGGTAAGTCTTAAAAATACACAAGGAAACAACAAAAGCATGGGGGAAAGCTATAGCCCAAAAGGCTTTCAGCAAGGTATTTGAGCAAAAGCTTTCAAGAAAGCAAAGTTGCCATGGGACAAGAAAGGAAATTCTCTCAGGGATAAAGTGCTGGAAGTAAAGGGAAGGGATCAATGAACAGCTTACTCAATGAATGTAGTTTGCTGGTGGGTTCCACAGGGATCGGTGCTAGGACTGGTGCTTTTCAACATATTATAAATTATTTAGAAAGAGGATGAATAGTATAGTAAAAAAAAATATCATAAAGATATTAAAATATTCAGGAGAATGAAAATGAAAGGTGACTGCAGAGGGCTGCAGATCGACCATCCGATACTAAGAAAAGGGCCACAAAGATAATCAAAGGACTGGGAAGCCTGCTGTACAAGGAAGAGCTGAAAGAACTGGGTTTGTTCAGCCTTGAGAAAAGAAGGCTTAGGGAAGACCTTATCACCATGTTCCATTACTTAAAGAGTTCCTACAAAGAAGATGGAGACTCCATTTTTACATGGAGTCACATGGAAAAGACAAGGGGTAATGGGTACAAGTTACTCCTGGGGAGATTCTGATTGGACATAAGAGAAAGAAATTTCACAATCAGCTATTGAAATAATCTCCCCATGGAAGTTGTGGATTCCCCAACATTGGACACTTTTAAGATTCAGCAGGACACAGTGATGGGCCATATTGTCTAGACCTTGCTTTTTCCTAGAAAGGTTGGGCCAGATGATCCTTAAGGTCCCTTCCAACCTGGTATTCTATGAATCTGTGAATCTATGATAATTGACCAGGAAAAAAACCAAAGATCAAATTAACTCCTAATAAATGTAAAGTAATGCTTATGAGAAGAGCAAAAATAAAACCAAAACCAACCCAACCTAAAGCAAACAACCTCCCAAACCCCTAAGTTTTTATACACAATAGTGACCTTTTAACTGATAATCATCCCTTGTGAGTGAGATGTTGGATTTGTAATGGAAAGCTCATGTGGAACATGAGGACAAGGGGACCATCACACCACTGCATGAAGTCATGGTGTGCCTACATCAGACATAGCCATTGCAGGCCTTTTCTCTCTCCCCATTCCCATCTCACAGATGTACACTAGAGTTAGAAAGGGCATACAGAAAGGCAACAGGATGACAAAATGTATCAAATGGCTTCTACAAGAGGAGACCAGAACTTATACTAAGCAGACTGGGACTTTTCAGGATGGAAAAGGCATGATCAGAAAACAGAGTGGGGGAGTGTCTGTAGCATCACGACTAGCATGGAGAGGGTTAATATTCTGCCATGCATAATTTAACAGTTAGAGGATTGATTGACAGATGAAAGATTCAAAAACAAACAAAAAGATCTTTCTACTCAAAAAAAGAATTACTCTATAGAATTCATTGTGCCCAGATGCTCTACACAACCGAGTTTACATAAATTTTAAAAAATGCATAAGTTCATGAAAAGTAAACAATCCACGCATAGCATTTGCATGTGAAGGTACTGTCTCTGACATGGAAGAGAGCTACAAGTCACTAAAAGCACAGAAATGCACTCTGAGCATTTTGCCATGTTCTTATATCCTTTCCCAAGTGTCTGCTACCAGTGGCTCCCCAAGACTGCTAAGTGGAGTTTTGTTTTTACTGAACACAGTTATTCTTATAAAAAAGCCTGATACTTATCATAACAAAAATATAAATTGTAACTTACTATGGATCATATACAATTAGACAGCTTGGATGTGGCTACAATTTAAATACTGTGCTTACCTCTACTAAAATGCTTACAATAACCTGCAACATGTAGTAGTCATACCTGTAACATGCTCTTCACAACATATATATTTCATTAGTCGATGTGTCATATCATCATAATTTGTCCTTGGTCTGGTAAATTTTAAGGCTAGCATTTACAACTCCCAAAGTGTCACATATGACATCTCTAATGTTGAAGCAAAAGACTAGACAGAAAAAAACCCCTATCCAGTTAATTTGGAGTACGTATTTCACTGTTACAAGTGTGAATAAACACTACCTTTAACAGTGTTCCTTAGATTTCATTAGGTATCTCTGAACTGTAATCCTGCTACAGCTGTGACACACATGGGCACACTTCTGTAGGCACCATCATGCAAAGCTGCTCAACAGAAAACCTGCCGTGAAATGTACACCGACATGTCTGCTGTTTACAACATGAAACCACCAATATTTTTATTGTTTTATTTCCCAGCGATAATCTTCAGAATTGCAGAAAGGAGAGCTTTTTAAGCTGAGATTTACCACTTCAGAGTAGTAAATACACTTTCGTAAATGTTGCAGAAATCCTTAAGCTCCCTTGTCTTGCATGAAGCCAGTCTACTGATTTAGTCCTATGATTTAGGAAAGGTCAAGAGGGCAACAGTTGAAAGACTAAGAAATGGTAAATTTTTTGCCCTGTTGCCTTGCATTTGTTTATCCATCTGTACTGGGATAAGCTTAATTGAAAGTGCCTATACAGAACGTTAACCTTTTTCTGAATACTGCCAGCGATATATGATGTGTAATTTTGTGATGTATGCTCTTCATTATTAACAGCCATCAGCTGTTGAACTTAAAGCATTGTTGTCAGATGCGTTTTTTCTTCTGGGCTGTGATCCTGCAGACATGAACATACATGACAAAGAAATCTCATTGGACACAACAAGAAAGACACTTTCCTGTAATGTTAACAAATGAAGTATCACAGAAGCAGCCGAAACTCTATGAGCAGAAAAAATTCCAAACACTGGTAAAACAGAACCATATTGCAATCAAAGTCGTATCTTAAATGAAAAGCTGTAACAACTAATTCCATCTGCACTTGACCTCACTCAGCATCCGTTTTATGAGGCAATGTGATAAACAGCCATCACACAAATTGCTCTTTCCACAGAGAACAAACAATCTAGAAACTAGGCAATGAGGTACACAGGAATAAAGTGATAAACAGGAGGGTAATTACATAAGACAACAGCACAATGTTATTTAAGACTACAAACCAGCTGAGAAGATTACATACACCAGCACAAACTATTACTACACATTAAACTTTTCTTCACAGAAAACATACGCTCCCTTAGTAACATTCAACTTTGTCTTTACAGATGCATCATTTTTATAACAAATCTTATTCATCTGACAACACACTGATCAACAGGAAAGATTTACTCTCCTTATGGCTCTTCAATCATCACTTCCAATGACAAGCTGACTATAAAGTTTCACTCTATTATGCAGCAATTCTTCAGGTGTGAACTAAACACAGTAATGAGAAATAATTAGTTATATAGCATCTTACAAATCCGAGTCTTAGAACTAGTTAAATTATTTATTGATTTCAGCTTCATCTTGCCTCCTGCTGACTCTGAACATGTACTAAAACAACTGGATCCCACCAGTTTTGGTAGGCCGAAGTTTTGGGGAAAAAAGCCTTACAAAGATCCTTTACACAACAATAACAAAAAAAGAAAATATTTTTATCTGCAGTTGAGGGTATGGAAATCCCAGTGAGTAAATTTTAAATAGAGACGGGCATTGCTGACTGCAATTAAACATCAATCCTCTATTTATGAGCTTCCCCTATCTCTCCCATGCAAGAGCCAAAGCACTTACTGTTAAAATCTCATTTTCATACTTAAAGTCAAACTCATTACCTTCCTTTGCATGCAATTGTTCTTGAAGAAATTCCTCCCTCCTTCCCTAAAGCGTAATAGATAAAGCTGAAGAGTAGGGGGAGGCTTTCAGAAGATGGGGGTGATCCTGGTCCTTACAGTCATCTGTCCCTTTAGAGGGGACTTCTGAAGAGGTTAAAACTCTTTGTACTGGTGGGACTTACCCAGTGGGCTGTGCTTAGAAGGTCTCCCAGTCAGGACCAGTCATTTGTACAACACAGACACAGTTTTATGGCCAATATGAGTGCAAGGAAACACAGCTAAAACAGCATACACGTGTGAAGTTTCACTAAAGTTTTACTAGTTTTAAGTTTAAAGTTTTAGTATACTACATTTTTCACTAAAGCTACTACTTTATGGAAGAAAAAGCCAGGCAAAAGCAACAAATTCTAAGAGGTTTCTCAACCCACCATAACTTCTTTACAATCTTTTCTTCCTCGTTGAGGTATTTCTGCCTTTCTTGTTCCACCAGGTTGCGCTGTCGCTGCACAGGATCTTCAAGCCTCTTCACTGTTTCAATCATTTTGCCATTGATTTCCAGCTCTGCTTTCTTCACCATTGCCCTCAGCATCTCCTGGTTCTGCAGCTGTTGCACAAAAGAAATCAACTTCAATTTTTCCTGCTTGACTGACATCCCTGGCAACAGAATACATTGCAGAGCTAAGAAATAGGTTGGAATAAACACAGCCCTACAGCGAAAGAGAGTTTTTACCTTTTCTTTCTCTCTTTAACTTCACCTATAAACATCATTCCACGAGAAAGTGTCTGGGGTGAAAAAAGCCTAAATCTGACTAACTTCTAATGTGTATATCTAACTTCCAGTTGCGAGCAGCTGACGAACAATAGATGTTGGGATCACTACACCACCTTCAGTACATAACTTCTGCAAGGATTGTGGCCCTTTATTCTGTTCAGTCCAGCATGAACCAAGAATTAATCACGCCTCACAAGAATGCCGGAAGCCTGACTTCCACTTTGCGCCTATCTCGTAAGCTTATGCATCGCACTGTCCATACATGCCTGGTGGATAATCCCACACATTAATGACAAGGCTGGAACGCACTGCTGTTCTCAGAATGGAATTTTTCAGTCCCTCAAGTGGCAGAGGGGGTTGGATTGTGCCATCCGGTGTAATCTGGTACAGACATACAGCTCATCTGCAGTACATAAAACCTCCCTTACCCACCCAAAAAACCCCCTTTATAATAAGGTAATTTTCTGAGAACTGTAAAGGTCACACCTTCTTTCTTGTCTTAGCCTTATGTTAAGTATCTAAAGCATTATCTTTCTTACTGATATTAAGTTTGCAGAGCAAAACAGAGCTAAGAAAGCAAACTAGGCTGTATCTTCTGTGGGTAGCCCTAGAGCAGCTACGGCCCACACTAACACAAACCAAACCTGTTTAGGTCTCTTACACAAATCGCAAGATTCAAAGTGATAAGCAGGGCTCCATCTAGTCATAGCTTTAGAATAATGGCAACAGGAACACAACTCTATTAGCCCAGCAGCATTCTCATACTGGAAGATTTTAAAAAACACCTGTGTCAACCAGGAGACAAAGTTCCAATTTTAAAACTAGCAATCAAACCGTCAGCTGTCTTCTAATCATCCTGACTTAACAGCCAAACCACATTTAACAAACAAAGTAAAACCACTGCCTAAAAGGAAGAATTAGAAAAATGGATTACCTACAAGACAGTATAATACAAGAAGACTTCTTTTTAAGTTGCTTTAAGAGAATTCACAGGAATCAGAGGGAAAAAAAAGCCTTTGCCCAGGTCATTCTTTCCAATCAGTATGGGAATTAGAGGAACAAGCTGAACTCTCCCCTCCCGACTCTTCAGTCCTTGTGCCTGACTCTGCCTTCTCCGGCGACACAACTGTGATGAGAGGGAGGGTAACACTTCACTGAAAGTGCGCTGGGGGATCTGAGCTGTGACAAGCTGGAGGTGTTAGCTCAAAACTCAGCTGAAGATAAGTGTTAGCAGTTAGGGAAAAAAATGAAGCTGGAAAACATTTGAAACAGCACAGATTTATAAACATTGTCAGTTGCTTTATACCAGGCTGTATTCTTTTGAAGACAGTGCATATGTGTGTTTTTCCCCACTATGGGATTAACGTTTGGGTTTGATAAATTAAAACCTCCTACAGCAATGCCAGCACAGCTATCTGAGACACACATCTCTTATATTGTGCCATATTTTCAAGAAGGAAACCACAACTGAAAGACTAAATGAGTGAATGAGCATGTAACACTTCAGTCATACAGTTTATTCACAGCTCTTTAAAAAGTGGAGAAATTTGACACAGGGAAGTGACTTGGGAAATGTGAAACAACTGATCTGAGGTCAGTCAGAAGGTCAGTAACAGACTCAGACTTAAGTCTCAGATGTCCAGAATCTGAGTCCTCTATGTTGCTCGTTTGGTAACAGTGACTCCCAGTAATGCCAAAATTGAGTATGTGTGTGAGAGGTTGTGCAACGGCAGGTAAACTTTTTTTCCTGTTATGGGGGTATATAGGGGATCTATATTTATTGTAGTGACACCTACAGCTAAGCTGCTTGTCACTTCCACTTATGCAGTGCTTGAACAGTATTACAAAGTTTCAGTCATAAAACTTCATCCTTTTCTGATAACAAGATTAGGAAATAAAAATATACCTCAGCAATATTTCAAAGAGCTTGTTATGTTGAGGACTCACCAACCTCAATGTTTGGAGTGAGCTCTTGAAGTCTGGGAAATGACTCATCTTGGTATCAAAAAGATGTTTTTGCCATTTCTATGAAAATTCATGCAACACTTGGCTTGTTCTGGAAAACCTGGTTTTGTTCATGCTTGGGGAACAGGGACAGAAGATGAGAAGGGAGAGGGACAGGATGCAGAGAGAGAAGAGAAGGAACCAGTGGAGAGAAGTAATTGTGGGTTCAAGCAGGGCAGAGTCACCAGCCAAAGGACAACATGAGGCAGGGTGAGAAGGAGCAGAGGGGAAGAGCTGTGGCTGAGGAAGAGGAGGCAGTCCCTGGCTGCTACAGCACATTTACCTCCATGTTCTGGAACTGAACTTGATTCTTACCTTTCTTCTGCCAGCAGGTATCAGATCTGAGACTCCCTGGCCAAGCGCTCACCCCCTTTTGTCCCCCGGACCACCTCTGCCAATTACCCCACCACCTCAAGTGGAAGAAGTTTTATGGATTGGCCGGAGTTACTTTGGTTCCACAGAATAAAACTTTTTGTACTTTAAGTTTGCTTGAAAACAAGCCAAATAAACAACCTGAGACATTTACGCGTGAAAAGAAACTTTGTTAAAACAGTGTTCAAGTTCTAATGCCCAAAGGTAAGGAAAAGCAATGTAGACTTTCCTGTCACCACCAAATGGCAATTTCTTGCTAATTAGAGCTAAGTTTACTTGTAACTGCAAGCAGCAATCAAATAGAAATAAATTTAACACTCTTTTTTTGGAATTCTAGCATCCTCTCCTACATTCATTACCCTTGGTTCTCACTCCCAGCCTCACCAGTCTCTCCAGATACCTACCTTGTCCCTCCTCTTCGACTACTGCTCCAGCCATGACCTATCACTGCTCTCTCACAAGTACCCCGGCACTGCCCTTGGCATCCACTTCAAGAATAATCTGATAACCAGTTTAGTTCACTTTGAACCAATTATTATCTATGAGACAGGTAACTGGAAAACCAAGTATTAGTTCACAGCCCTGCTTCTCATCGGGAGACAAGCGTGACCTGTCCAGTGGGAGCCTCCCAGGGCCTGCTGGGAGAGGCTTCTGGGCCACCCACCTCCCCACACGCTACAGTGCACAGCCACAAACAGGGACCGACTGCCTGCCGTGCAGGACCTCTGTAGGACCTAATTATCTAATTCCTGAAGTTTGTTACCGTATGTAGATTAAATGTTGTCTCACCAATTCTATAATGCAGCTCAAAACACATTTGAATTTCTAATTCAACGCTACACTTGTGAGACTGAGTGTCATATACCATTTATGACAGTATTATTATTACATTTTCTATCCTTTCTGCAGCACTCATTTCCCTGCAAGTAATACACTGACTGAAGTAAAAGCATGCATGCATACACATTCCAAAGGCTGAACCTTAATCACGTCTAACTGCTTTTCCTTAAAATGCGTTCAAATAAAGAAAGGAAGAAATAGACCAAAAAAATTCCAATGTACATATAAGCTAATGATATACAGCATGAACATGTCCTTCAAGGTTTGGTTCAAACCTGCCTCTAAGAGTTCTCATTAACTGGGAGTGCAGAATGAGCAACCCCACTGAACCCATCACGGGCTCCTTACTAACAACAAATGCATCCAGGACACAGGCTGGGTTAGAGCCTATCTCTGGCAATGAGGAAAACTCCACGGCACCATGAAACTAGTCTTTCTTTAGTATCTCTGAAAATCAGAGTGTTTAAGGAAGATGCTAGTGGAGTAACAAGAAGTGTATCCAACCTTTAGCAACATGACGCAAACGTCTTTATGCAACTTCTTGGTTGTATTTGGTAACATATACATTTAACTGGTGTGTGAATCAATACACCTGAATCAATTGCTGCTGAATATGTTTTTAAAAGAGGATTTTGCCAGCACAGACAAAGGCTCCATGAATGAATGGGTCTTTTTCATCGTGTGTTTCTCTGAATCTATTAAACAAATTAGTAAGAACTTACAGTGATATCACCAATTGAAAACTGAACTGCAGACAGTATTAAATATAGTTTTATGTCATGTTCCTGTTTCTTAGTTATCCTGCCAACTTTTGTGCCTGTGCAATCATCTTTTTCAGTTCTTTGGAAGTGTTTCTTTTAGTCTGTCACTGTAAGAAAAAATCACACCAACAGGAACAAACTGACTGCCAACCCAGGAGAAACAGTGAAAGGGAAAAACATGAAGTACCATCAAACATATTGTGCAAACAACCTGGAAAAACAGAAAAATACTTTTCCCTTTTACATGGAATTATTTTCCAGAAAACACAGCACGAAATTTTTTCGTAAGAAGCACAATATTTCGACACTGTTCAGTTTAAAGCACTACTTGTTTCACTTGCTGCCCTACAAACTGGGAGCTCTTTTTCAAAATAATTCCACCCATTCAGGAAAGCCATGACAAAAATTCACTCTCATGAATGTAACTTATACGTAATATACCAATGTTTCCCTTGAGCTGCAGGTTCTTCCATCTGACTATCACAAATTTGCTGACCTCCTACTGGCACAATGCACCAAATTTGCTATCATTTCTGAAATAAGGGAAGCCAGCCAGAGTTAATGAGCACACTCGGGATACGTCCTTTCTCCCTTCTCGGGACTTCCTTGGCAGCATTGATTTGTGCAGATGGTAGAAGTTTCTTCACTCCTGTGTGCCATAATGCTGTACCTGATCAAAAGCAAGGTTACTGCCCCAGGCAGGGCCATGGAGACAAGGTGCAGCTGGGGAAATGCCATCTCCTCGGCAAGCAGGCCCTGTGAGAACAATGCGCTCACTGCCTCCAGCGCAGCACTGCAACCTCCATCCTGCTTCACAAGGCCACATGCCAAACACAGCTGGTGGCCAGACCACAGGCGTTTGCCAAGAGCTGCATTTGGCACAAGGGGTTACAGAAGGACAGAGGGGCCGCAGTGGTTTGTGGCACAAATGTGAAAGAATATGCACTTCTACATAATGTGCCAGGGCAGAGATCCCAAGCCAGAGTCTTGAAATGAGATGGGGACCATGATGGCATGTAGGGAACACTGCTGGGAACAGCTTTTGAAAGATATACTTGCTATAGAAACATACTCATCCTAAACTGAAGATGTAAATACATGGGTGCAGAGCAGAGCTCACAGGCAGAGCTCAGCTGGCTGACACAACTGTTTGCTCCAAATACCTTCTGCCATCTCTTCATTACCAGCAAACTGAGCACAGGACCTTGTCACAGCATCTTCAGTTTTGGCCACGTTTTCTTTACCCTGATGTTTACCTCACCCTTCTGCTTCCTTGCCTTGTGACTGCTTAAAAATTCAATTTCCTTTAGTTAAGGAGGTGACGGCAAAATGTGCTCTAAATTCTGATCCATATTATCATTATTCTGCTCTAAAATTAATCAGCAAATCAAAGGAGACTGACATAGTACCATTCCCATATTCAAAACCATCCTGGTCGTAATAGGAGTAGCTGCAGCCCTACAATACCAAACATGTGATGTCACTTTCCAGGCAAGGAGAACCAGCAGAGTATTGAAGTTTCCCCTGCTGTCCACTTTCTCTTACAAGAAATTGCTTTACCTCCTTTTACATCTTCTGAGACAATACACAGTGCTCTTCAGTTTTCAATTAAGTGAAGGACTGAAGACCTGTACAGCTGCATAAGCTTATTTTCACAGTGTCTGAGACGAACAGCATATATTTACATTTGCAGCATGACGGGATGTGTCAACAGAACATTTTGGTTAACAGTTCATTGTTCTTATTGCTTCTTGCAAGTTTTGTGGTGTTGGTGCGTGTTAGGAAGGTACTGGTAAAATGTGAATGTAAGTTGGGTACAACAAACCTTTGCAGCAACTTTTGAAATATCTTTTTTCCTTGCTGCTCAAGCTGGCTATCCTTCTGGATTTTGTAAATACAGGGCTCAAACTCTGGCTTAATGCATATCTACTGATCCTCAGCTACATTTGGGTTTCATGACATCAAAGTTGTTTATTCAGGAACTTAAAAACTGTCTCAACTGTAAACAGAATGGAGCAGGAACATGGCTCTTCCAATATGTTTATACAGCACATAGCATAGCAGGGTCCAAACTGTAATCACAGACTTGATATTATTGTAATATAAATACTGCTTTAATGTCTAGAGTCATCAAACAAAGCTAGAAATGAAGTTTTTTCTCAATATCTGAGCAGAAATAGTTAAACTGAGCTAATTCTCATACCTCTAGGACTACGCAAGTGGACTATGCTAGAGCAGAATATGCTTTTGTGTCTGTAATACTTCCCTTGGCTAGAACTCTGCCACTGAGGTAAAAGAGAGAGAAAGATAGAAAGGAAGGGAAAGGGCGTTTGCCGACAACCCACCTTCCTGGTATTTCCCAGATAAGCATACCTGTAGCTGCTTCATCTGATGCAGCTGCAGCCGCAGATCTGACACGTTGCGTTTCATACCATGCAGGCTGACTTGCATTGATGGGGCTCCAGCAGGGTGATGGACGACAGCTGACTCTGCAGTTGCCAGTGCATTCTTCCCCCCAGATATGTTAACAGCGCCTGCAATAAGCAGCAGCACAAGTTGAGCTCACCAGCAGAGAAGGTGCCCACTGAATCCACACGTATTTCACAGAGATGGACAAGAAAATACAATTACAGCCGCCAATGCTCAGTATTAACAGGGGACTGGCACCTCCTTATCCAATTATTTTGAGGAAAGACTGTACAATATCAGAATTTATCTCTGCTGGAACCTCAGCCATATCAGAGCACTGTATTACCACAAGACTGCTTCCTACCACATGTAGTAGAGATGGGATAATACGCTGTAACTGCAGATTATACAAAGCAGCAGCAAATCAAATTGGTGCTGAAAAGTAGCTTCGGGATTGTCCTCCCAGGAGCTATCTGAGATCAAGTTGATGCAAATTCACAGGACTCCTGAACTGCGTATTTGTTGATTAATTATCACTGGAGAGAGGTTCAGTGAAACTGCCAAGTGTGGGAGAAAAGGTTTCTATAGAGAAACTTGGTTTTTTGCTTGAAGTACAATTGCATTATTTCTATCAGGTGTCTCCAACAGTTACTGTATAAAACTAGGAGACGACAACGAAACAATGGTGTGGCAGGGAACTGCTCTCCAGCCATGTTGCATCCACCCACTCCCCTTTAGCCTGTCATTTATTCAGGACTGTGTTTACAAGGGAATACAGCGTTAACACAAGGAAGTGAGCTGAGCCACACTGAGAATAACTGCCAGTGTCCTCACAAGACTTTCTTTGTTAAAAAATGCTGCTCTGCTACACAGCATCAATGTCAAGCTGCTTCTTTTCAGTCTCGAGTACCTAGGAAGAAGCTTTATTTACAAGGTACAAGCAAATTCCAGCTCATCAGCTAGTAGTCATGTTACAGTTTCTAGCAATTTGCACTTACACGCCCATAT